>NC_091297.1:38090158-38130158 GCF_038502225.1 Cherax quadricarinatus | reverse complement strand
GGCCCATATTGGTGTATGCAGCACCAGTTTGGAATTCACACGTGGTTAAGCACGTCAAGAAATTAGAGAAAGTGCAGAGGTTTACAAGATGACTAGTCCCAGGGCTAAGGAGATTGTCCTACGAAGAAAGGTTAAGGGAAATCGGTCTGACGACACTGGAGGACAGGAGGGTCAGGGGAGACATGATGATGACGTATAAAATGCTGCAAAGAAATGACAAGGTGGACAAAGACAGGATATTCCAGAGATGGGACATAGAAACAAGGGGTCACAATTGGAAGTTGAAGACTCCTATGAGTCAAAGGGATGTTAGGAAGTATTACTTCAATCATAGAGTTGTCAGAAATTGGAATAGCCTAGAAAGTGACGTAGTGGAGGCGGGAACCATACATAGTTTTAAGACGAGGCTTGATAAAGCTCATGGAGCAGGGAGAGAGAGGACCTCGTAGCAATCAGTGAAGAATCAGGGCCAGGAGCTATGACTCGACCCCTGAAACCAAAAATAGGTGAGTACACACACACACACACACACACACACACACACACACACACACACACACACACACTCACATTCATCTGGAAATTTTTTTTTCCTCTTCAACTTTCAATGAAGCATATTTCCTGATTTTTTTCCACTATATCTGTAAAACTCCTTATGTAAAAATTTTTTTGCTTTTTTTTTCATTTGACATAGAATACTAACTAAAAAAAATACACGTAATGTGATACTGGACTTGAATTTGAGTAAGTTTATTTAAATGACTAATTCTGATAAAGCTTATACTATGCAGCTACTTAACTTTTTGAAACAGAAACAAATACAAATTTCCGATGTTATGGGAGTTTTACTATGCTGTTCTAGATACATATCTTCCCATTTCTCCTCCTTTTCAGCCTTTGATTATTTCTAGTTCACTTTTGTCTTAGAGACCATAGAGTGTAAACAAGAGCAACCATGTGTCCGCGTCACTGATGTAGCCAGGAGTGATACTCTGTGTTCCAGTGATGGTGACACTACCCTCACATACTGTGTTCCAGTGACGGTCACACAGCCCAAACACACTGTGTTCCAGTGATGGTGACGTTATCCTCAAACACACTATGTTCCAGTGAAGGTGACACTACCCTCACATACTGTGTTCCAGTGACGGTCACACAGCCCAAACACACTTTGTTCCAGTGATACTGACACTGCGTTCCAGTGATGATGACTACACTCACACACTGTGTTCTAGTGATGATGGCAGTACACTCACACTGCGATCCAGTGATGTTGACACTACCCTCACAAACTGTGTGCCAGTGATGGTGACTCTAAACTGACACACTGTTCCAGTGATGGTGACACTACACTCACACACTGTGTTCCAATCATGGTGATACTACCCTCACACTCTTCCAGTGATGGTGACACTGCCGTCACACATTGAGCTCCAGTGATGGTGACACTACCCTCACACACTGTGTTCCAGTGATGGTGACATTACATTCGCACACTGTGTTCCAGTGATGGTGACACTACCCTCACACACTGTGTTCCAGTGATGGTGACACTACACTCACACACTGTGTTCCAGTGATGTAGACACTACACTCACACACTGTGTTCCAGTGATGATGACACTACACTCATACACTGTGTTCCAGTGATGTTGAAACTACACTCACACACTATGTTTCAGTGATGGTGACACACTCACACACTGTGTTTGAGTGATGGTGACACTACCCTCATACACTGTGTTCAAATGATGGTGACACTACACTCACACACTGTGCTCCAGTAATAGTAACACTGCCTTCACACACTTTATTTCAGTGATGGTGATACTACACTCACACTGTGTTTGAATGATGATGACACTACCCTCACACACTGTGATCCAGTGATGGTGGCACTACACTCACACACTGTGTTCCAGTGATGGTAACACTGCCCTCACACACTGTGTTCCAATGATGGTGACAATACCCTAACATACTGAGTTCCAGTGATGGTGACACTACACTCACACAGTGTTCCAGTAATAGTATATATATATATATATATATATAAACACTAATCTTTGGCTGAAGGAGATTCGAACTTACGAACCTTAGAACAAGGTATGCAGTGCTATACCAAACTCACCACACTGGACCAATACCTTAGAGTCCAGCTTGCGCTAGACTTTGATCCAAGGCAGCCAGCTTTCAGGGAGAAGGCTTACAGCTTTTCATCTCATCCCCTGCATGCATCAGCCTTACTAGAGATTTTAACAATGCAAGGAATTCGCGAGAGCAGGCGAAATATACACAAACACTGATCTCTGGCTGAAGGAGACTCGAACCTACGAACCTTAGAACAAGGTTCGTAGGTTCGAGTCTCCTTCAGCCAGAGATCAGTGTTTGTGTATATTTCGCCTGCTCTCGCGAATTCCTTGCATATATATATATATATATATATATATATATATATATATATATATATATATATATATATATATATATATAAATATATATATATATATATATATATATATATATATATATATATATATATATATATATATATGTATTTTTTTTATTATCACACTGGCCGATTCCCACCAAGGCAGGGTGGCCCGAAAAAGAAAAACTTTCACCATCATTCACTCCATCACTGTCTTGCCAGAAGGGTGCTTTACACTACAGTTTTTAAACTGCAACATTAACACCCCTCCTTCAGAGTGCAGGCACTGTACTTCCCATCTCCAGGACTCAAGTCCGGCCTGCCGGTTTCCCTGAACCCCTTCATAAATGTTACTCTGCTCACACTCCAACAGCACGTCAAGTATTAAAACCCATTTGTCTCCATTCACTCCTATCAAACATGCTCACGCATGCCTGCTGGAAGTCCAAGCCCCTCGCACACAAAACCTCCTTTACCCCCTCTCTCCAACCTTTCCTAGGCCGACCCCTACCCCGCCTTCCTTCCACTACAGACTGATACACTCTTGAAGTTATTCTGTTTCGCTCCATTCTCTCTACATGTCCGAACCACCTCAACAACCCTTAAATAAATATATATATATATATATATATATATATATATATATATATATATATATATATATATACGCAAAAAATCATTTAAATAAGATCACAATATATATGTGATATCACAGTATGCAGAACGACCAATGAGGAAAAAATAGTGAAATTTCAAGCGATTTCGTGATTTCTCACAATATCAAGGAACTGTAAAAATGAAAGATCAAGAGGAAGGCATATAAGGACGACACTACACCTTGCGGTAACCCTCACAACACTTGACTTTTTATGATGAAGTAGGTAGGTAGTCAAGGATCTATGAAACACAGCTTATATTCTGCCCAAGCATTAAGAATTTAACTTGTCTAATGTGTCTTAAATTCTTCTCAGATTTTTTTTTTTAAATATAAATGAATCTAAGTTGTATAACCAAAACGCAAAATTCATGTTATTTTCAATACTATTTTTTATGATACTTTATTCTATTATATTCGTGTCGACCACCGACTTACTACATGTAACTTCCTTTTGAAAATCAACTTGATGGTTAAAATCTCTCACATGAATAAACAGAACATTAGAACCTTGTCAACTTCTAATGTTATATTTATGTTATTTTAATCTTAGTTCAAGACTTTTACCAGTTTGACCGTAATAAACTTTATCACATATTTTACAATGAATCTTTTAGACACATCCGTCATTATTTCTGGGGGATATTTTTAACAAAAGTTTTTAAATTTTTTAAGATTTTTAAATGCAACTTTGATATTAAAATTCTCAAGTAGAGAGAGTAGGCATATGAATCGAGTTTTCATGGTAAGGGAGAACAATTTTAAAATCGTGGTTCCCATTAATAATTAAAACATCTAGAAAAGAAAATGAGTTTCTTTGTTCAAACTTAACAGAAACATTTACAGAATGAGCTAGATTATTTAATTTAACATAGAAATAGTTTATATCTACTATATTCTTAGGCATAAGACACAAAATATCCTCAACATATCTATACCACTTAGGTCTATTGAGAAGGATTTTGTTAAGCAATCTTATTTCAAAATATTTCATATACAAATTACTAAAGACAGATGAAAGAGGATTTCCCATTGTCATGCCAGACTTCTGAGATTAAAACTCGTCATTAAACAGAAAGTTTGCATCAACAAAACAAAGTTTAATAAGTTTAATAAGATTAGATACTGGCAATGGTAAATCGTAATTAATAAGTTCTTCAGATAGGAAACTTAACAAATCATCCACTGAAGCTTTTCTAAACAAGGAAGTAACATCAAAAGTAACTATACTGAAATCATTTAAATCAGTCAGGGTGATTAATTTATCAACTAAATCTATTGTTTTTAACATTAAAGTTAGAAAATTTTCTAACAATTGGATTCAAAATATCTACTAGCCATTTACATAATTTAGAGGAAACTGAGCCTATGGAGCTAATAATACTGGAGTGCAGGTTCGTCCAGCACTATGACTGGATGAAGCTGCACTCATGTATAATTCTAGCCAAGACTCGACACTTGTTCTTGAAGAGATGTCGGATTAATATCTGAGTTCCCGAAGATTGGGTCAGGGTACAAACACCAGGATATCCGAGTATATTATTATTGATGGTATACTTAACCGACAGGGTGATAAGACACATGTGTAGCACTTAGATATTTTTTTCCGATTTATTGCCGAAACCTTTCGACTGCACAACAGGCTTTTCCTGTCTGATGCAGATGCATACAACCCTGGTGTCAGTTGCAGTGGTTGTGAGATGATTAGTCCTTCACTCTTGGAAAGTGGTAGTCAGTCCCTCAAGACTAAAGCACAGGCCAGCGGCCGAACCTTAAATGCTAGAGCAGATGACAGAGTGTTGCACATGTTTTATTCATTAATATAAGTATAACTGGTTCCCGAACGAGGTCTCAGTTACACAACTTTAAGAAACGTTGTATCTCCAGACAGTATTAACATCCTACTACTGCAGGTATAATATTCACAATTCTCGTCCTGGTTTGCTTGCACGGCCTGCGTGACCCATACCAGACATGTGAGCTAAGAGAACACGAAGAATTACCAAGCACACTATAATTTCACCTTAACTGAGGATCAAAAGAAATGGGAATTACAGTTAACATTATTTTAAGAATAAAGTCATAACTGGTAAGCAGACGTGGGAAATAAAGTGACGAGAGATCTAATGCCTGATCATTAGGTACACGAAAAGTATATGGTGTCCCATATGTCTGGAACATAAGAACATAAGAAAGAAGGAACACTGCAGCAGGCCTACTGGCCTATGCGAGGCAGCTCCATTTCACCCATCGGCTTAAGCTAATACCTTGACCTAACAATACAATCATTCGATAGGACGTCTTGTGCCTGTGCAGTAGCCAACATATAGCCCTGATTTCATTCCGTTGGAGTATTACCTCTGGGATCATTTACAGAAGGGAAAGATCGATCTCACTCCTTTGGAGTATTATATCTGGGATTATTTACAGCAGGGAAAATTGTACCTCCACACCACTAGGTCCACCTCCACCACACTTGAATGTCAGGTTCCCAGGCGGTGGTGGAGTACATACACCACAGTATAATTCGGGAAGTACGAAGATCCAACCATAGCTCCACGAACTATTTACATCAATACGTGACTGGGGGCAAGAGTTCTTGTGGCAAAGAATTCCAGGTGACCTTCCCTTCATTAGATCAAACCCATCTTCCTCGCATTCTTCAACTCTGTGTAACCTTTACGGGTTTAGCACTTTCCCATAATAATAATAATAATAATAATAATAATAATAATAATAATAATAATAATAATAATAATATAATAATGATAATAATAATAATAATAATAATAATAATAATAATAATAATAACAATAATAATAATAATAATAATAATAATAATAATAATAATAATAATAATAATATTAAAAATAATAATTATAATAATAATAATATTATAATAATAATAAAAACAACAACAACAACAACAGCAACAATAATAATAATGATAAAAAAATTCTGAAAGCACTGTTCTGCTTAGCAATGTTTGCTGAGTATTTTTTTTTTGTAAGAAGTTTCTAATCGAATATTTATATCAATCTCAATTGCAATCTCTCCAAAATGAACTCATATAATTTATATATGATTTTTCTTTCAAGTGACTTTGGATAACAAACTTTTTGACTTATAACTGATATTGTTGCTCTAGTTGGCAACGAAATTTAATATAAACTTTATTTCATAGGCATCACGATAGGATTTTTTATTTTTGGTATATTATGATTTGGAATTTCTAGCTCGAACATTTTCAAAATTCGTGTATAAAACAAAATTTTCGAACATAAATTTTTTTTAAATGTTTCTGGCACAAACGTTCCATTAGCGACGTTCATCGTCGCGATAATGTTGATTGACTCTTGCGAATTGCGTCTGATGTTCCCAATGAAATATACTTTTCCCTTCTTACCTCCGGGTATTGATCTGCCTGGCGTGCGTGTGTCACGACCAGAGAGAGACAGAGAGAGAGAGAGAGAGAGAGAGAGAGAGAGAGAGAGAGAGAGAGAGAGAGAGAGAGACAGACAGACAGACAGACAGACAGACAGACAGACAGACAGAGACAAAGACAGACAGACAGACAGACAGACAGACAGACAGACAGACAGACAGACAGACAGACAGACAGTCAGCGCTATGCGGTAGCACAGAACATTGCTGGTGCTTTCGACCGGGAGTCGCACCAGGGCCTCTTAGCAAAACTGCAAGCTCTGGGAATTGCAGGCTCTACACTAAGTTTCCTCAGTGATTTCCTTCATGGTAGATCTCTAAGGGTAGTTCTCAATGGAACGGAATCAGCAAGACATCCTATTGGGGCAAGTGTTCCACAAGGAAGCGTGCTGGGGCTATTGTTATGGAATGTCTACTTCAATAACCTTCTTCATCTCATCCCAGAATCCCATGCATATGCAGACGACAGTACACTAACATTTATTTATCCAAGAGAAGAAATACCAGCTACTCTAAGCTAGATCAATCACCAGCTAAGAGCTATATCAGCTTGGGAAATAGATGACAAGTAACATTTGCACCTGAGAAAACACAAATGATGATGGTCTCTAGACACCATGATGGTAATGCCGGTGCAGTAGTAAGGATGAATGGGAGGGTGTTGGTACCCGGGGAAGAAGTTGATAACATTGGGGTGAAATTTGACTCCAAACTGACCATGAAGATCCACGTTGTAAATCTTGCAAACAAGGCAGCTAGGAAGCATACAGCAATTCGCCGTATCTCACATCTGCTTGACAGTAAGGGTTAAAAGATTTTGTATAAGGCACAAGTATGCTCACACTTTAAGTATGCTCCACTTTCTTGGTTTGCCTGTCCCCCCCTCTCATCTGCGACTGCTTGACTGAGTAGAGGATAGAGCAAGACGTCTCATCTCTCGCCTGGGTCAATCCTGGAGAGATCTGTCATTTCAGCAGAGCCTTCAACAAAGGAGGGATGTGGGTGGCCATACTGTTATGCACAAGGCCAATACTGTCAAAGTACCACACATGGATCCAGTTTGAGGACAGCGTGAAGCAAGCTTTTATGCCACAAGACGGACAGAAAGCAGCAACTTCACTCTGGCTGCACCCTTCTCCAGAACATCACTTCATCTGAGATAATTTATCCCCAGGATGACTCGAGTCTGGAACACATTCGTACATCATTATGATGTCAGCGAGATAAAAGTCAGTTGATCAAATGAAAATGCTGGCCCACAGATGGCTCCAACTTAATCCTGTTCTCTACTTGTACGTTTCATAACGATAAAAATGCTTTCAAATGAGCTGATGTAGGTAACAGCTCTCAGTTAATAAATAAAGTTAAGAATCTTTAACCTGTAAATAGCTTGTCAATAATGCTAGGGATCCTTAACCTAACCTTGTCAAACTCTGTGTAAAGAGAGAGAGAGAGAGAGAGAGTGAGAGAGAGAGAGAGAGAGAGAGAGAGAGAGAGAGAGAGAGAGAGAGAGAGAGAGAGAGAGAGAGAGAGAGACAGACAGACAGACAGACAGACAGACAGACAGACAGACAGACAGAGACAGACAGACAGACAGACAGACAGAGATAGAAAAGTACACGGGAGTACATGGGGAAGACAGAAAGTTCACCTCTTTCAAGATTCTGTTAATGAGAGTAGTGGTAGCAGGACGTGTGTCTGAACTGCAATACCACGACGTGTGTCTGAACTGCAGTAGCAGGACGTGTGTCTGAACTGCAATACCACGACGTGTGTCTGAACTGCAGTAGCAGGACGTGTGTCTGGACTGCAATACCACGACGTGTGTCTGGACTGCAGTAGCAGGACGTGTGTCTGAACTGCAATACCACGACGTGTGTCTGAACTGCAGTAGCAGGACGTGTGTCTGAACTGCAATACCACGACGTGTGTCTGAACTGCAGTAGCAGGACGTGTGTCTGAACTGCAATACCACGACGTGTGTCTGGACTGCAGTAGCAGGACGTGTGTCTGGACTGCAGTAGCAGGACGTGTGTCTGAACTGCAATACCACGACGTGTGTCTGAACTGCAGTAGCAGGACGTGTGTCTGAACTGCAATACCACGACGTGTGTCTGAACTGCAGTAGCAGGACGTGTGTCTGGACTGCAATACCACGACGTGTGTCTGGACTGCAGTAGCAGGACGTGTGTCTGAACTGCAATACCACGACGTGTGTCTGGACTGCAGTAGCAGGACGTGTGTCTGGACTGCAGTAGCAGGACGTGTGTCTGAACTGCAATACCACGACGTGTGTCTGGACTGCAGTAGGAGGACGTGTGTCTGGACTGCAGTAGCAGGACGTGTGTCTGGACTGCAGTAGCAGGACGTGTGACTGGACTGCAGTAGCAGGACGTGTGTCTGGACTGCAGTAGGAGGACGTGTGTCTGGACTGCAGTAGCAGGACGTGTGTCTGGACTGCAGTAGCAGGACGTGTGTCTGGACTGCAGTAGCAGGACGTGTGTCTGGACTGCAGTAGCAGGACGTGTGTCTGAACTGCAATACCACGACGTGTGTCTGGACTGCAGTAGCAGGACGTGTGTCTGAACTGCAATACCACGACGTGTGTCTGGACTGCAGTAGCAGGACGTGTGTCTGGACTGCAGTAGCAGGACGTGTGTCTGGACTGCAGTAGCAGGACGTGTGTCTGGACTGCAGTAGCAGGACGTGTGTCTGGACTGCAGTAGCAGGACGTGTGTGTGGACTGCAGTAGCAGGACGTGTGTCTGAACTGCAGTACCACGACGTGTATCTGGACTGCAGTAGCAGGACGTGTGTCTGGACTGCAGTAGCAGGACGTGTCTGGACTGCAGTAGCAGGACGTGTGTCTGAACTGCAATACCACGACGTGTGTCTGGACTGCAGTAGCAGGACGTGTGTCTGGACTGCAGTAACAGGACGTGTGAAAGGACTGCAGTAGCAGGACGTGCGTCTGGACTGCAGTAACAGGACTTGTGTCTGGACTACAGTAGCAGGACGTGTGTCTGGACTGCAGTAGCAGGACGTGTGTCTGGACTGCAGTAGCAGGACGTGTGTCTGGACTGCAGTAACAGGACAACTTGTGTCTGGGCTGCAGTAGCAGGACGTGTGTCTGGACTGCAGTAGCAGGACGTGTGTCTGGACTGCAGTAACAGGACAACTTGTGTCTGGGCTGCAGTAGCAGGACGTGTGTCTGGACTGCAGTAGCAGGACGTGTGTCTGGACTGCAGTAGCAGGACGTGTGTCTGGACTGCAGTAACAGGACGTGTGTTTGGACTGCAGTAACAGGACGTGTGTCTGGACTGCAGTAACAGGACGTGTGTCTGGACTGCAGTAACAGGACGTGTGACTGGACTGCAGTAGCAGGACGTGTGTCTGGACTGCAGCAACAGGACGTGTGACTGGACTGCAGTACCAGGACGTGTGTCTGGACTGCAGTAACAGGACGTGTGTCTGGACTGCAGTAGCAGGACCTGTGTCTGGACTGCAGTAACAGGACGTGTGACTGGACTGCAGTAACAGGACGTGTGACTGGACTGCAGTAACAGGACGTGCCTGGACTGCGGTAACAGGGCGTGTGACTGGACTGCAGTAGCAGGACGTGTTGGACTGCAGTAACAGGACGTGTGTCTGGACTGCAGTAACAGGACGTGTGACTGGACTGCAGTAACAGGATGTGTGTCTGGACTGCAGTAACAGGACGTGTGACTGGACTGCAATAATAGGAAGTGTGTCTGGACTGCAGTAGTAGGACGTGTATCCGGACTGCAGTAGCAGGACGTGTGTCTGGACTGCAGTAACAGGATGTGTCTGGACTGCAGCAGCAAGACGTATGTCTGGACTGCAGATTCAGGACTTGTGTCTGGACTGCAGCAACAGGAAGTGTACCTGGACTACAGTCGTCATTATCTCTCTCTATCACTGGAACGAGAGACTTTCTGCTTTGGTATCCTTGGTTACCATTATGAGTTCACAATTTGACTCCTTTAAGATTGTGCGTTAATAGTTTTCTTTCTGAGAATACTGAGTATAATTTTCGTTTTTCAAACAGAAATTTACGAATCATTATGAGAAAGGAACTAGCAAACGAGCATGATGAAATTAGAACAGTGCAGATAGGAGCTAACATCCATTATGCATCATACTGAAATGTGTCAAGTAACAAGGTCAGTAGATTGCAATATGCTGTTAATGATAGAAAAAAGCTAGGCTATAAGTATCTTGGGCAGTACTGTTGTTACTGGTAGCCTAAGGTTAGGCTGTAGGTATATCTGGCAGTACGGTTTGTATAGAAATGTCAGTGACATCAAATGCAAAATGTGTGGACAGAGACAGGACTATACACTGGAGCATTATATCCTAGAATGTCCAAATATCCAACCTTTACAGAGACACCTCCATGCAAACCTAACACGATATGACAAAATACTCACAGTTAATGATAATATATCTGAAGTCTTAAGGGTTGTATCCACATTTTGCATCGACTAGAAATACAGGCTTTGTGGAGGTTGCAACTTACCAATTACCGATGTTGTTTTAGTGGATTGCAAGTAATAATTTTTTGAGAGTATATTCCTTACTGTAGTTTGTGCAACTTAAGGAAGAAATTATAAAAACAAATTAGTGGTTATTAGATATCATTTTTTTGAGAATGGATTTCTTTCTGCACTTTGTACAACAACTATATAAAATAACTGTAATATACGAAATGACTAATACTTCTTCTTAGTGATGCAACAATGCTCACTTTGTCTAACAAAAAAAAAAATTTCCCTACTCCGCTCAGGATGAGCAGCGGCTGCTAAGGAACTAGTCGCTCAGGCGGTACAACAAACTAAAAAAATAAAACTATTTTTTCTAAAGTGTACATTTTAATCTCAGCAACCTCCGATTGCTGAGATTAAATCTCCAGCCACCACTTGGTGGAATCATTGGCCTTCTGACGGGAAATAATACAGGACCCAGAAAGCCGACTTTCAACCACAAACCAATTGTTAATTATTGTGCCTAACTTTACATTATTCCTATAAATCTCGTGTGAGGAATCTGCAACAATGTATATAATTTTGTGATATTTGTTTATTAACAGTTAGGCGAGAAATATCTTCTTGGGTAGTTGCCTTTGCAAATAACTTAAATATGGGATTACAGATGACATGCTTCACGGGGAGTACTTAGAACGTAATGTCTAGTGAAAACAGCTTCCGAGGCTGGTTTAAAGTGGCGCTCTTGTCTTGAATGATACACCTGAAGTGGGTTATAGGATTTAATATCATTGCGTGCTGTTGTTTAACATTTGGTTTTGTTTACTTCTAGACATTCAGTAAGAATTGTGGTGAGTGTCTGGCAGCGTTACCAGGGGAAGTTTGAGAAGCAGGGGGAGGGAGGGAAGGAGAGAAGTACGAGGAAACGAAGGATGAGGAAGGGAAAGAGGGCGTGATGGATGGATGATGATGATGATGATGATGATGATGATGATGATGATGATGATGATGATGATGATGATGATGATGATGATGATGATGATGATGATGATGATGATGATGATGATGATGATGATGATGATGATGATGATGATGATGATGAGTAGAGGAGGAGAAGAAGGAAAAGGAGGAGGATGTCGGGGGACAGAAGAAGAAGAGAGGAATGAAGGAGGGAGAGAATGGCAGAATAGAAGTGAAGGAGGGGGAGAGGGAAGGAGCAGGTCCCCACCAGTACTTCGGTAATGTCACACATTCCGCTACTCACCCCCACATCCTTACCGCTACCCATCTCCTGTAATCAATTCTCCCCCCCCCCCAGCCACCTCTCCTCAACCCACCCACATATGAGTCTATACCGCTTGCTGGTTTATGCATTCTAATTCTCAGGGAGTGCGGAATAGGTGGCCAAGAAAAGCAATAACGAGTACATTGTGGCCGGAGTACGATCGTGGGTCCCCGGCGTACGTAGCAGCCCCATAGCGTGACTCGCTGGCCACGGCTGTTATTTTTCCGCAAATACGGCGTGTAAAGAGCGCTTCACGGTTTCTGATTCTATATTTCGCGCCGCGAATGAGGGTATTTGTCGCGTATTTACACGGCAGAATGTCTAGGGGTGAAGGACTAGAGACGAGTAAAAGGCCAGCCAGTAAATGGGTAACGCGAGCTTAGGATTTAGGATGCGACTACAGAAATGGTAGTGATAATTATGACTTAAGAGGTACGGTTTAAGAGGTACGGTCGAGTGTCAACCCTTTGGTGGTGTTGAGTCGACCATTTGTGGTAGTGTGTCGACAGCTGTGGTGCTATGAGGCGACTTTTAGCAGTGCTGGGTCGATGTCTTGTGCAGTGTGTCGACGTCTTTAAGTGTTGCGTAGACGACTTGTAGTGCTGTGTCGACGACTTGTAGTGCTGTGTCGACGACTTGTAGTGCTGTGTAGACAACTTGTGCTGTGTCGACGACTCGAAGTGCTGTGTAGACGGCTTGTGGTGCTGTGTCGACGTCGTTAAGTGCTGTGTCGACGTGTTGTAGTGTTGTGTAGACGTCCTGTGGTGTTGTGTCGATGTGTTGTAGTACTGTGTCGACGTGTTGTGGTGATGTATCGACGTTTTGTAGTATTGCGTCTACATTGTCTGTGGTGTTTCGACATCTCGTAGTGTTGTTTCAAGGTCGTGTTGTGTTGTATCGACATCTTGAAGTGTGTCGACGTCTTGTGTGAGTCGACATTTTGCAGTGTTGTGTAGTCGTCTTGCAGTGTTGGACTGACGGCTTGATGTGTGTCGACATCTTGTAGTGTTGTGAAGACGTCTTTAGTGTTGTGTCTACTTTTTGTAGTGTCAAGGTCTCCTAATGTTGTGTTGACATCTTATAATGTTGCGTTGCATCGACGTTTAGTAGAGTTGTGTCAACGCCATGTGGTTTGTCGACATCTTATGGCGTGTCGACGTCTTCAGGTGCAGGAGGAATGTCTCACTGGATTGTGTCGACGCTCCGTCCTATGCCGACGTCTACGCTACACTGCTTTCTTGAAATGCATTGTTGGCGTCTTGTAGTGCAGTGTTGATGACGCCCTGTGCCGAAATCCTGTAATGTTGCGTCGACGCCAGCAGGTGTGAGAGCAACGTCTTACAACGTTGCTGGGCTGACGTGTTTACGTCCACTTATCAACACCCGGCCGCTATTAACCTTCATAACTCACCTGACTTTTAATTTCCTAATCAATAATTCTCATGCCAGGTGAGTGGAGTCACTCCTATTGCGTCACTCTTCTCTTATCACTTAAATCTTCCGAATTTTACGTATCTTAGGTATTCTCTCTCATTTTTGTTCTCGTTCACTCTCCCCGATGACCCCAGACTTCCCCAGTGTGTCTCCAAGAGGCCGACTACTTTGAGAGCTACCCTACCATTCTTTGGGGAGACATGCGTTAGGCACCACAATCCTGCCATTGCTAGGGAGGCCCTAGCAAAGCTAGGGTAGGTTTCTGTTACTTTACGGTGCCTTCCTCTAAGGCTACGGTTCCTTCCTCTGATGTTACAGTGCCTGCCTCTGAAGCTACAGTGCATGCGGAGGCATGCACAGTAACTTCAGTTTTTCCTGAAGCACGGTACATTTTTATGAACGTACGGTAGTTTCCTCAGAAACTACGATAGTCTCCTCTGTTGCTACAGAAGGCTCGTCTGAAGCTACGGTGGGTTCCTCTGAAGCTGCGGTAGCTTCAGAACCTACCATTCTGTTAATGATCTATTAATGCTACAACAGGTTTTCTTTGAAGCTACAGCAGGTTTTAATAATGCTAAAGCAAGTTTCTCTTAAGCTACGGTAGGTCCCGCTGAAGCTGCTACCCACATCTGAGTAATATTAACCCGCCTTCAAGGACAAAAGAAATTATGGATGTTGTTCTCCATAATAACTTACTCCAAACCATCAATTACTTGGAATCTTAAACTAGCTTCTATTTAACTAGTCGTGTACAACCATCCATTACGCTGGGTAGCCCTGTCAACTAGCCATCAATGAGGTAACAATTACCCTGGACGTGTGATCTACTGCTCCAACTAACGACTGGTCGCTTGGAGAGCATCCCCAAGTTGTTTCTGGCCAATGCAAAGCCTAGTTGGTCTCTTCAAGGTGTAATTACCTGAGTAGTAACTTGTCACTCCTGACGTATATTTCTTGGCCAAGTGTATGTAATTTAGCGTGGCTCATGACGCACGGGGGTTCTGTTTGTTCATTAATTATGTAAAAATGAAAATGGGAGGTAACAACCAATACTTTAGTGGAAGTATCTCACGCTGTGAGTAAATACCACTTTGTCCTCTTCACTTACACACGACTTTTTCTCCATTAAACTGCGATTTTTCAATATTCAATCTCAAATTTTCTATATTCAACTTCCCACTGTTGTATATTCCAAACATATATATATATATATATATATATATATATATATATATATATATATATATATATATATATATATATATATATATATATATATATATATATTTTATATATATATATATATATATATATATATATATATATATATATATATATGTATATATATATATATATATATATATATATATATATATATATATATATATATACATATATGCAATAAGATCACAGTAAACACTACTACGACAACTTCTATTACAACTAACCCATCTCTTTGAGAAGGACCTACTTCCACTGGGGAATCCTGCCTACCAGTGACTATGCCCTCCTCTGCTACATCTGACGTTACTATATAAGCGCCAGGTTCCTTGCTTCTGCTTCAGAATCTCCACGACTACGGTGCTCTTCGCACCTACTTCAAGGTTGAGGGACTGATTACCTCATCTTCTGTATATAGTCCTTCTGTCTTCAAGTTTTGTCCTTGAATTTGTATTGATAAAGCCACTGGATGGCGAAACGTCTACAATAAAGATACCAAGATGTTGCACATGTGTCTTAATTTCATGATATAAGATTAGAAACATCGAACACAGAATCTGTTTGGCTACTGTTTCTCGAGGGACGTGACAAATTAATTTTGGGTGTGATTTATAGGCCCCCAAACCTTGATAGGGAGTGCAGTAAGCTGTTATGGGAAGAAATTCATAAGGTATCTAGATATGAAAATGTTGTGATAATGGGAGATTTTAACTTTAGACAAACTGATTGGAACAATATGACAGGAAATCTTGAGTCTAGTGACTTTCTTGATACGGTTCAGGATTGCTTTTTAGAACAGGTTGTGACAGAACCAACTAGAGGAAACAATCTCTTTGATTTGGTTCTTGCCAACAAAGATTCCTTTTAACAATCTTGAGGTTAATGATGAGCTTGGGGAAAATAATCACAAATTACTTAGTTTCAATATATCATGGAATTACCCAGATTACTGCAATCAAATCTCTGTCCCAGATTTTCGCTTGGCCGACTTCATGGGACTGAAAAATTACCTGGATGGGCTAAATTGGGATGTGTTGACTATGGGTCAGGTAGGTGATCTTGGTTGCCAATATGACGTTTTTCAGAGCATAGTTCTAGCTGCCCAGACAACTTATGTTACGAGTAGGGAAATTAGATCTAACAAAAATGATTCCAAATGGATGAACGATAGATTAAAACATCTCATTGGTCAAAAGAGAGGCATGTATAGGCGTATCAAAAGAGGGGATGGGCAGTTAAGAAATCAATATATTCAATTGAAAGAGAAATAAAGAAATGAATAAGAAAAGAAAAAAGGGATTATGAGGCTAAGGTCAAAGACTAACCGAAAAGGGTTCTTTCAGGTATACAGAAGTAAGATTAGGGACAAGATTGGCTCACTTAAGAGTAACTCTGGTTAGATCACTAACAGTGATAAGGATATGTGTGAAATTCTCAATTCCTACTTCCTCTCAGTTTTCACTCAGGAAAATACTAGCGACATTCCTGAAATAATAGATTATGTAGAACAGGACGATAATAAACTATGCACGATTGCGCTAACTAGTGACATGGTCCTCAGACAAATAGAGAAACTAAAACCTAACAAATCCCCAGGTCCTGATGAACTGTTTGCAAGGGTGTTAAGGGAATGCAAAGAGGAACTTAGCATACCTTTGGCTAATCTTTTTAACATGTCACTACAAACTGGCATAGTGCCTGATAAGTGGAAAAAGGCAAATGTAATACCTATTTACAAGGCAGGTGACAGGTCCTTGGCTTCGAACTATAGACCAACAAGTCTTACCTCCATAGTGGGAAAATTTATGGAATCAATAATTGCCGAAGCAATTCGTAGCCATCTTGATAGGCACAGATTGATTAATGAATCTTAACACGGTTTTACAAAGGGGGGTTCCTGTCTTACGAATTTACTAACTTTCTTCACTAAGGTGTTTGAGGAGGTAGATCATGGTAATGAATATGGTATTGTGTATATGGACTTCAGTAAGGCTTTCGATAAAGTTCCTCACCAGAGGCTATTGAGGAAACTTAAGGCACACGGAACAGGAGAAATTTTTTCCTGGGTAGAGGCATGGCTGGCAAATAGGCAGCAGAGAGTTTTCATAAATGGGGAGAAATCAAAATGGGGGCACGTCACAAGCGGTGTTCCTCAGGGGTCAGTGTTGGGCCCGTTGTTGTTCACAATTTACATAAATGACATAGATGAGGGAATAAATAGCGACATAAGCAAATTTGCTGATGACACCAAAATAGGTCGTCCAATTCATTCTAATGATGACACTAGAGCACTCCAGGATGGTTTGAATAGACTGATACAATGGTCGGAGAAGTGGCAGATGCAGTTTAATATTGACAAATGCCAAGTTCTAAATGTTGGACAGGTATATAACCATGCCACATATAAACTAAATAATGTAGATCTTAATACTACTGATTGCGAAAAGGATTTAGGAGTTCTGGGTAGCAATAATCTAAAACCAAGACAACAGTGCATTAGTGTTCGCAATAAAGCTAACAGAATTCTTGGCTTAATATCTAGAAGTATAAATAATAGAAGTCCTCAGGTTGTTCTTCAACTCTATATATCCTTGGCTAGGCCTCATTTAGTCTATGCTGCTCAGTTCTGGTCACCGTATAACAGAATGGATATAAATGCTATGGAAAACGTACAGAGGAGGATGACAAAGATGATCCCATGTATCAGAAAGCTTCCCTATGAGGATAGACTGAGGGTCCTGAATCTGCACTCTCTCGAAAGGCGTAGAATTAGGGGGGATATGATCGAGATGTATAAATGGAAAACAGGAATAAATAAAGGGGATGTAAATAGCGTGCTGAAAATTTTCAGCCAAGACAGGACTCGCAGCAATGGTTTCAAGTTGGAAAAATTCAGATTCAGGAAGGATATAGGAAAGCACTGGTTTGGTAATAGAGTTGAGGATGAGTGGAACAAACTCGCGAGTACAGTTATTCAGGCTAAAACGTTGTGTAGTTTTAAAAATAGGTTAGATAATTACTCGAGTGGGTGTGGGTGTGGGTGTGGGTGTGGGTGTGGGTGTGGGTGTGGGTGTGGGTGTGGGTGTGGGTGGGTGTGAGTTCTACCTGACTAGCATGTGCTGCTGGGTCTGGTGCCGTGCTCCTTCCTTGAGTGGAGGTGGCCAGACTGGGTGGGTCATTGGGCTAATCTGGGGTGGGTGGGTCATTGGGCTACTCTGGGGGGGGGGACATGGACCTGCTCCGCAGTGTTCCTTCTTTCTTATGATCTTATGTGTGTGTGTGTGTGTGTGTGTGTGTGTGTTAGTTACCGTTTTGTCCTAGGCACATGTCGGTTAGACACTAGGCCTGTTGTATATGTACTCACCTAATTGTGGTTGCAGGGGTCGAGACTCAGCTCCTGTGTGTGTGTGTGTGTGTGTGTGTGTGTGTGTGTGTGTGTGTGTGTGTGTGTGTGTGTGTGTGTGTGTGTGTGTGTGTATGTGTGTGTGATGTGTGTTTTGTGTGTGTGTGTGTGTGTGTGTGTGTGTGCGTGTGTGTGTATGTGTGTGTGTGTATGTGTGTGTATGTGTGTGCATGTGTGTGCATGTGTGTGTGTGTATATGTGTACACATACACAATGGAACCTGTGTTGGAACAAACAGTAATCTGAACAATTTTGTTTAGAAAAAAAAAGGACTTGGTCTTTTGAACATTTTTCTGGAGTCCGAACCTGTTGACTTCTTGAAATTTAATTGTAAAAAAACATTACAGGACATCCCTATTTCAAAAGTGCTTTGTAGTGACCCCAAACACTGACCTAACACTCCGAGACTTTTAGAAGAGTCAGCTCAACATCCTCCAGTGTGTGAAGCTGATAATTAAAGCCTGGGGAAATACTTTTTCGGGCATCGAACTTTTCGGGGCCCAAACACTGCCTAGGAACCAATTAAGTTCAGACACCGGGGTTCCACTGTATATTATTAATGTATTAATGCAACAATGGAAACAAGTTGTTTTTAAGCAAAGAACAATACCATGACTGCCGAGACTCGCACCCAAGACTCCAGGTTTGGTTCCAAGAAGCAAGCCAGACTTCTGGACGCTCTTGGCCTTCCTACTACTGTAATAGTTAATGTTAGGCATCCATTGACAACACTAGACACGTTTCCTCCTAACGCCTGCCACATTCCAGGAAAGGTAAGCTAAGAGATAAATTTTATTCTAGTCCCATTTTGGATACCAACCTCGCGAGTTGTACTCATACGTACTCATACATCCAGCTTCCCTGTAGGCATTTCCTCCCTGGGGTCGCAGTACTGAGTCTTTGGAAAAAAAAAAGCTGGTTGCTTTGGGATCCTTTGTTCTCTTAACAAGTTTATCACCCAACTGTTACAGGAACCTTTGTGCTCACCTCCCACATAATACATATAACCTGTTTACGTCACTGTGTTTTCATCTTGCTCATTTTATTGTCATGTTACTCATTTAAAGTTGAGTTATGTATCATAATCTAGACGTAACAGAATATTGTCTCGGTAACAGGAAGCTGCAGACGTTTAGTTTTCTTACGTTGCGGAAGCTCCTCATCTAAGGAACTTACATTCCACCTTGGACAAAACCCGTCGATTTCTTAGAGGCTGATTGAACCTTTAGAGCTTCCAAAAGAATGTAATAATAATAATAATAATAATAATAATAATAATAATAATAATAATAATAATAATAATAATAATAATAATAATAATAATAATAATAATGAATAAAATAATTAATAATAATAACAATAAGATAATAATAATAATAATAATAATAATAATAATAATAATAATAATAATAATAATAATAATAATAATAATAACGGAGTGTACCTCTAACATACCGTAGGTGCTGGAGTGTCTGTTATACAGCTTCCTGGCTAGGTTCTCATTACTCTCATCCGTCTTCATCACCTGTATAATTTAGCGAAAAATGGTGTGTGTGTGTGTGTGTGTGTGTGTGTGTGTGTGTGTGTGTGTGTGTGTGTGTGTGTACTCACTAGTTGTGGTTGCAGGGGTCGAGTCTTAGATCT
Source organism: Cherax quadricarinatus (assembly GCF_038502225.1). Lineage (NCBI taxonomy): Eukaryota > Metazoa > Arthropoda > Malacostraca > Decapoda > Parastacidae > Cherax > Cherax quadricarinatus. Next base: position 38,110,137 of record NC_091297.1, on the reverse strand, counting down.
TGGCCTTGCCTCTTCACTGGTCGCTTCTGGGTCATTCTTCCTGCTCCATGAGCTGTGTCATACCTCTTCTTAAAGTTATGTATGGTTCCTGCCTCCACTACATCACTTCCCAAACTATTGCACTTCCTGGAAGCACACAGCTGGTTGATGTGTGCTTCCTTAGACGTGCTCGGTGTTATACTCACCCCAAGATCTTTCTCCTTGAGCGAGATTTGCAGTCTTTGGCCCAATCTTCATGACTTTGCATTTGTCGGGGTTAAATTCGAGAAGCCAGTTGCTGGACCACGTGTCCAGCCTGTCCAGGTCTCTTTGAAGTCCTGCCTGGTCCTCATCTGATTTAATTATCCTCATTAACTTCACATCATCTGCGAACAATGACACTTCTGAGTTTATCCCTTCCGTCATGTCATTCATATATACCAAGAATAGCACTGGTCCTAGGACTGACCCCTGTGGGACCCCGCTCGTCACAGGTGCCCAAGGTGGTACCTCATCACGTACCATGACTCACTGTTGCCTCCCTGTTATACGCGCCTGATCCTCTAGCTTCTGCACTAATATCTAGTGAAGAACTGTATCGAAGGCCTTCTTGCAGTCCAAGAAAATGCAATCAACCCACCCCCCTCTCTCTCGTGTCTTACTTCTGTTACTTTATCATAAAACTTCAGAAGGGGTGTGACACAGGATTTTCCTTCCATGAATCCGTGCTGGTTGTCGTTTATAATCTTGTTCCGTTCCAGGTATTCCACCACTCTCCTTCTGATAATCTTCTCCATGACTTTGCATACTATACAGGTCAGTGACACTGGTCTGCAGTTTAGTGCCTCTTTTCTGTCTCCTTTCTTAAAAATGAGAACTACCTTTGCTGTCTTTCATACCTCAGGTAGTTGCCCAGTGTCAAGCAATGTGTTGAAAATTGTGGTTAGTGGCTCACACAGCATTTCTGCTCCCTCTCTAAGGACCCACGGGGAGATGTTGTCCAGTCCCATTGCCTTTGAGGTATCGATTTCTCTAAGTAGCTTCGTCACCTCCTCCTCAGTTAAGTGTATGTCATCCAACATTTGTTGGATGACATACACATACACTGTCTTCCCAAAGGCCTTCCTGTATCCACTGTAAATACTTCATTAAATCTCCTGTTGAGCTCGTCACATACCTCTTGATCGTTTCTTGTGAGTTCCCCACATTCTTTCCTCAGCCTGATCACCTGGTCTTTGACTGTTGTCTTCCTCCTGATGTGGCTATACAGCAGTTTCGGGTCAGACCTGACTTTCGATGCTATGTTTTTTTTCGTACTGTCACTGGGCCTCCCTCTTTATCTGTGCATACTCGTTTCTGGCTCCACGACTTATCTCCTTATTTTCCTGCGTCCTTTGCCTTCTGTACTTTTTCCATTCTCTGGTGCACTTAGTTTTTGCCTCCCTACACCTTCAGGTAAACCAATAACTCTTTTTCGTCTTCTCATTATTTCTGTTGCCCTTGAAAAAAAACCTTTCCTCTGCCTCCTTGCATTTTGATGTTACATAATACAACATTTCGTTTACTGAATTTCCTACCAGTTTTCTGTCCCACCGAACCTCCTGCAGGAAGTTCCTCATACTTGTGTAGTCCCCCCTTTTGTAGCTTCGCTTTTCCCATTCAACTCCAGTTACCCTCTCCACTTGTAACTCTGCTATATAATCAAAACTCAGAACCATGTGGTCACTAGCTCTAAGGAGCCTCTCATATGTGATGTCCTCAATGTCTGAACTTCTCAGGGTGAACACATGGTCCAGTCTTGCTGGTTTTTCCTCCTCTCTCTCTCCCTGGTAATGTCCCTGACATGTTGATGCATGAGGTTTTCCAGTACCACACCCATCATCTTGGCTCTCCCTGTTTCGGGACCCCATGTGGTCGTGTGTGTGTGTGTGTGTGTATGTATGTATGTGTAGTTACTAGTTGTCAAAGGCACATGTCGATAGACAATTAGCCTGTTGTATGTTTGTGTGAGGGATGTGGGGTGTGTGTGGGTACTCACTTATTTGTGGCTGCATGCGTCGATTCATAGCTCATGGCCCCGCCTCTTCACTGATTGCTACTAGGTCCTCTCTCTCCCAGCTCCATGAGCATTATCAAACCTCGTCTTAAAATTATGTATGGTTCCTGCCACCACTACGTCACTTTCTAGGCTATTCCACTTCCTGACAACTCCATGACTGAAGAAATATTTCCTAACATCCCTTTGACTCATCTGAGTCTTCAACCTCCAATTCTGACCCCTTGTTCCTGTGTCCCATCTCTGTAACATCCTGTCTTTGTCCACCATGTCAATTCCTCGCAGTATTTTATATGTCATTATCATGTCTTCCCTGACCCTCCTGTCCCCCAGTGTCGTCAGACCGATTTCCCTTACCCTTTCTTCATAGGACAATCCCCATAGCTCTGCAATTAGACTTGTTGCAATCCTTTGCACGTTCTCTAATTTCTTGACTTGCTTAACCAGGTGTGGATTCCAAACTGGTGTTGCTTACTAAAATATGGGCCTGATGTATATGGTGTACAGAGTTGTGAACGATTCCTTACTGAGGTATCGGAGCGCTATTCTTAGGTTTGCTAGACGCCCGTATGCTGCAGAAGTTATCTGATTTATATGCGCCTCAGGAGATGTTCCCGGTGTTATACTCACCCCAAGATCTTTTTCCTTGAGTGAGGTTTGCACTCTTTGGCCACCTAGACTGTATGCCGTCTGTGGTATTCTTTGCCCTTCCCAGATCTTCATGACTTTGCACTTTGTGGGGTTGAACTCCAAGAACCAGTTGCTGGACGTAGCCTGCAGCCTATCCAGATCCCTTTGTAATTTTGCCTGGTCTTCATTCGATTGAATTTGTCTCATCTACAAATAGGGACACCTTGGAGTCTATTCTTTCCGTCATGTCGTTCACAAATACCAGAAACAGCACCGGTCCTAGGACTCACACCTGTGGAAACCCGCTCGTTAAAGGTGCTTACTCTGACTGACACCTCGCCACGTACCATGACTCGCTGTCTTCCTGACAGGTATTCCTTGATACATTGCAGTGCCTTCCCTGTTATCCCTGCCTGGTCCTCTAGCTTTTCACTAATCTTCTGTGTGGAAGTGTGTCAAACGCCTTCTTACAGTATGTGTTCTCACCTAGTTACTCACCTAGCTGAGGTTGCAGGGGTCGAGTCCAAGCTCCTGGCCCCGCCTCTTCACTGGTCGCTACTAGGTCACTCTCCCTGAACCATGAGCTTTATCGTACCTCTGCTTAAAGCTATGTATGGATCCTGCCTCCACTACATCGCTTCCCAAACTATTCCACTTCCTGACTACTCTGTGGCTGAAGAAATACTTCCTAACATCCCTTTGATTCATCTGTGTCTTCAGCTTCCAACTGTGTCCCCGTGTTGCTGTGTCCAGTCTCTGGAACATCCTGTCTTTGTCCACCTTGTCAATTCCTCTCAGTATTTTGTAAGTCGTTATCATGTCCCCCCTATCTCTCCTGTCCTCCAGTGTCGTCAGGTTGATTTCCCTTAACCTCTCCTCATAGGACATACCTCTTAACCCTGGGACTAGTCTTGTTGCAAACCTTTGCACTTTCTCTAGTTTCTTTACATGCTTGGCTAGGTGTGGGTTCCAAACTGGTGCCGCATACTCCAATATGGGCCTAACGTACACGGTGTACAGGGTCCTGAACGACTCCTTATTAAGATGTCGGAATGCTGTTCTGAGGTTTGTGTGTGTGTGCATGTGCGTGTGCGTGCGTGCGTGTGCATGCAAGAAGAATTGGGGTTTCAGAAAGAAATTTGGTTCAACGTTTCCTTCTGCCCAGAAATCCAACTTGGGTTCCCCTTCATTTGTAAGCTGAATACCACCACAGAATAACAATGGTTATAAATGACCATAATTTTTAAAGGGGTGGACCGGTAAGCCAGCGGAAGGCCTCGGTCAGATGACCAAAATCTCCAAAGGCGGGTCATCATCTGACTAAGACCCGCGTCAGGAAACATTTGTCCTGTTTCCTGACGAACCTTACCTAACCTAACCTAACCACCACAGATGCTCCTTTACTCCTCGTTCTCGTTATATATCACGAAACTCACTTACCCTCAGACACTAGCAGGGGCTTGATCCAAGGCAGAGCAGGGTGTGCACGGGCAGGGCACACCAAGGCGTGCATGGGCAGGCAAAGCAGGGCAATGTAAAGCCGTGCATGGGCAGGACAGAGGGGAGGCCGTGCATGGGCAGGGCAGTGGAAAGGCTGTGCATGGACAGGGCAGAGGGGAAGCCGTGCATGCTGGCCGAGGTCTGCTAATACACACATTACTGCAATTTCTCCGGCGATCATTGAAGACTCTGGCGCAAGCAACCTGTAATCAGGGTCGTCTAACAATGCCTGGACAAGAGGTTTACCTACCTCTGCATGCCAGATGGATTTCTAGCTGTGTGTGTGTGTGTGTGTGTGTGTACTCACCTAGTTGAGGTTGCAGGGGTCGAGTCCAAGCTCCTGGTGTGTGTGTGTGTGTGTGTGTGTGTATGTGTGTGTGTGTGTGTGTGTGCGTGTGTGTGTGTGTGTGTGTGTGTGTGTGGGTGTGTGTGTGTGCGTGTGTGTATGTGTGTGCGTGTGTGTGTGTGTGTATTTGTGTGTGTGTTTGTGTGTGTGTGTGTGTGTGTGTGTGTGTGTGTGTGTGTGTGTGTGTGTGTGTGTGTGTGTATGTGTGTGTGTGTGTGTGTGTGTGTGTGTGTGTGTGTGTGTGTGTGTGTGATTATGTGTGTGTGTGTGTGTGTGTGTGTGTGTGTGTGTGTGTGTGTACTCACCTAGTACTCACCTAGTTGAGGTTGCGGGGGTCGAGTCCGAGCTCCTGGCCCCGCCTCTTCACTGATCGCTACTAGGTCACTCTCCCTGAGCCGTGAGCTTTATCATACCTCTGCTTAAAGCTATGTATGGATCCTGCCTCCACTACATCGCTTCCCAAACTATTCCACTTACTGACTACTCTGTGGCTGAAGAAATACTTCCTAACATCCCTGTGATTCATCTGTGTCTTCAGCTTCCAACTGTGTCCCCTTGTTACTGTGTCCAATCTCTGGAACATCCTGTCTTTGTCCACCTTGTCAATTCCTCTCAGTATTTTGTATGTCGTTATCATGTCCCCCCTATCTCTCCTGTCCTCCAGTGTCGTCAGGTTGATTTCCCTTAACCTCTCCTCGTAGGACATACCTCTTAGCTCTGGGACTAGTCTTGTTGCAAACCTTTGCACTTTCTCTAGTTTCTTTGCGTACTTGGCTAGGTGTGGGTTCCAAACTGGTGCCGCATACTCCAATATGGGCCTAACGTACACGGTGTACAGGGTCCTGAACGATTCCTTATTAAGATGTCGGAATGCTGTTCTGAGGTTTGCTAAGCGCCCATATGCTGCAGCAGTTATTTGGTTGATGTGCGCTTCAGGAGATGTGCCTGGTGTTATACTCACCCCAAGATCTTTTTCCTTGAGTGAGGTTTGTAGTCTCTGACCCCCTAGACTGTACTCCGTCTGCGGCCTTCTTTGCCCTTCCCCAATCTTCATGACTTTGCACTTGGTGGGATTGAACTCCAGGAGCCAATTGCTGGACCAGGTCTGCAGCCTGTCCAGATCCCTTTGTAGTTCTGCCTGGTCTTCGATCGAGTGAATTCTTCTCATCATCTTCACGTCATCTGCAAACAGGGACACCTCAGAGTCTATTCCTTCCGTCATGTCGTTCACAAATACCAGAAACAGCACTGGTCCTAGGACTGACCCCTGCGGGACCCCGCTGGTCACAGATGCCCACTCTGACACCTCGCCACGTACCATGACTCGCTGCTGTCTTCCTGACAAGTATTCCCTGATCCATTGTAGTGCCTTCCCTGTTATCCCTGCTTGGTCCTCCAGTGTGTGTGTGTGTGTGAGTGTGTGTGTGCTGTGATGGGCTGAGAATTGAAACATTATTCTCTTCCTTCCCCCAGTTATGTTTCTCTTTCTCTATCTATCTCTCTCTCTCTCTCTTCCTCTCCCCTTTCCCTTCTTCATCCTTCCTCTCCTCCTCTTTCCCTCCCTCTTCTCTCTTTTGTCTCCTTTATTCTTTTTTCTCTCCTCGCCTTTTTTTACTCTCTCTTTACCTTCTCTTTTCTTTTCCCACATTCTTCTTTTTCTTATAATTCGTCTTCTTCGTCTTCTTTTCCTTCTTCTCCTTCTACTTCTCCTCTCTTTCTCTCTAAGAAGCCACATTAAGGAAAAAAAGAACAGCTGGTTAGGAAAGACAATTATTAACATATTCTGACTTAGATTTTTTGACACCGAAGTTCCTGGTTTACGATGCTCCATAATCACCCCGTCAACGGTAGCGCGAGAGATTATTAACAATAGTATTAATTCTGGAGTTTATTGAGGTTAATACTCCTCTGAGATATTAATATTTTGAAGTCTTCTTCCCCGGTTGTATCATGTACGTGTAGGAAAAAATATTATTATTATTATTATTATTATTATTATTATTATTATTATTATTATTATTATTATTATTATTATTATTATTATTATTACTATTATTATTACTATTATTATTATTATTATTATTATTATTATTATTATTATTATTACTATTATTATTACTATTATTATTATTATTATTATTATTATTATTATTATTATTATTATTATTATTATTATTATTATTATTATTATTATTATTATTATTATTATTATTATTATTATTATTATTATTATTATTATTATTACGTACTGCACGAAAGGGGATACCTGTACGGTTATTGAAGCTTATTATTACGTACTGCACGGAAGGGGATACCTAAACTGCTGATGAATAATAAACTTTATTTCTACGAAGGATTTACAATTTATTCGGAAAAAGGTAATATTATTGACATTGCTTAGAGAAAGTCTCAGGTTATTCAGAGCATTTCCAGCAGCTTTAAAATAAACTTACTACTACTTATAACTTTACTGAAATTTTTCTGCAAGGACAATTTTTTTAGAAGTTTTGTGAAACAACAACATTTGTGGAGACTGTTACGAATGTTGGTCAACACAAAGGCAAACACTGATATAAATTTCAGTATTACTTCTTAGGACATATAATAAACTGAAGGTCAGAGGAATGCATAGCGTCTCGCTCAAAACTCACCTGTGCTGTACTTAAAATTTTAGTAGAGTGAGTAGTACTAATTACCTAAATTTCGATACAAAATACGATGAGATAGTATATGCCTGTCTCATGATGTATGGAAGCTGAAGGAAAGTTGCAACAAGAAGAAAGACAGGGACAGAACTGGATGAAAACAGAAGGTTTCAGGATCTGTTTGATATAGTATGTTGCTCTCAAAATCCCATTAAGGTAAGGAGGTGCCTTATAACAGTATCTTTGAAGAGGTTGGCTGATAGGGAACCTTTGGAATCTTTAGGCAGAGAGCCTCAGATTTTAGGGCCTTTTATGCGCATTGAGTTTCTACACAGGCTGAGTCGAGCACGGGGGAATATCAAAGAGATTTTTGTGTCTTGTGTTATTCCTTTGAGTTCTGCTCCAGCTATCAAGGAAGAGTTTCAGAATTCATATTTGAATTGACTGTCATTTACATATAGTATGCACAGTAGTATAAATAAATATTATATATAAGTCTTAAACTTTTGAAGATTGAGGGAGTGTGTTGCCTGGCACTAGACTGGATGATCGTTCGTACAGCCGTTGTTTATTGAGTTATTATTGGTTTTAGGTGATTTGCTATAGTAGACCTTCAGGCAAAAATACCATAAGTGAGATATGGATAGATTGGATTACATTGTACTACAAAGAAAGTAGTGCTGTTTGAGGTACATAGTAATGTATCTTAACGAGGATACCTACTGATTTGGAGACTTTGTTGCGTGCTGCATGTGGGTGTTGAATTTCAAGTTACTGTCAAGGTGCACACCAAAGAATTTTCCCTCTGTACTGCACGGAAGGGGATACCTGTGCAATTACTGAAACTTATTATTACATATTGCACAGAAGAGGATACCTGTACGGTTTATCAGGTTTATTGTTACATACTGCACGGAAGGGGTTACCTGTACAGTTGCTGAGGCTTATTATTACCTACGGCACGGAAGGGGATACCTGTACAGTCACTGAGGGTTATTATTACATACTGCACGGAAGGGGATACCTGTAAGTCACTGAGGCTCATTATTACTTACTGCACGGAAAGGGATACCTGTACACTGGGGCTTATTATTACCTACTGCAAGGAAGGGGATACCTGTACAGTCACTGGGGCTTATTATTATCTATTGCACGGAAGGGGATACCTGTACACTGGGGCTTATTATTACCTACTGCACGGATGGGGATACCTGTACACTGGGGCTTATTATTACCTACTGCACGGATGGGGATACCTGTACAATGGGGCTTATTATTACCTACTGCACGGATGGGGATACCTGTACACTGGGGCTTATTACCCACTACACGGTTGGGGATACCTGTACACTGGGGCTTATTATTACCTACTGCACGGTTGGGGATACCTGTACACTGGGGCTTATTATTACCTACTGCACGGTTGGGGATACCTGTACACTGGGGCTTATTATTACCTACTGCACGGTTGGGGATACCTGTACACTGGGGCTTATTATTACCTACTGCACGGTTGGGGATACCTGTACACTGGGGCTTATTATTACCTACTGCACGGTTGGGGATACCTGTACAGTCACTAGGGCTTATTATTACCTACTGCACGGTTGGGGATACCTGTACAGTCACTGGGGCTTATTATTACCTACTGCACGGTTGGGGATACCTGTACACTGGGGCTTATTATTACCTACTGCACGGTTGGGGATACCTGTACACTGGGGCTTATTATTACCTACTGCACGGTTGGGGATACCTGTACAGTCACTGGGGCTTATTATTACCTACTGCACGGTTGGGGATACCTGTACAGTCACTGGGGCTTATTATTACCTACTGCAAGGTTGGGGATACCTGTACACTGGGGCTTATTATTACCTACTGCACGGTTGGGGATAGCTGTACACTGGGGCTTATTATTACCTACTGCACGGTTGGGGATACCTGTACACTTGGGCTTATTATTACCTACTGCACGGTTGGGGATACCTGTACACTGGGGCTTATTATTACCTACTGCACGGTTGGGGATACCTGTACACTGGGGCTTATTATTACCTACTGCACGGTTGGGGATACCTGTACAGTCACTGGGGCTTATTATTACCTACTTCACGGTTGGGGATACCTGTACACTGGGGCTTATTATTACCTACTGCACGGTTGGGGATACCTGTACAGTCACTGGGGCTTATTATTACCTACTGCACGGTTGGGGATACCTGTACACTGGGGCTTATTATTACCTACTGCACGGTTGGGGATACCTGTACAGTCACTGGGGCTTATTATTACCTACTTCACGGTTGGGGATACCTGTACACTGGGGCTTATTATTACCTACTGCACGGTTGGGGATACCTGTACAGTCACTGGGGCTTATTATTACCTACTGCACGGTTGGGGATACCTGTACACTGGGGCTTATTATTACCTACTGCACGGTTGGGGATACCTGTACAGTTACTGGGGCTTATTATTACCTACTTCACGGTTGGGGATACCTGTACACTCGGGATTATTATTACCTACTGCACGGTTGGGGATACCTGTACAGTCACTGGGGCTTATTATTACCTACTGCACGGTTGGGGATACCTGTACACTGGGGCTTATTATTACCTACTGCACGGTTGGGGATACCTGTACAGTCACTGGGGCTTATTATTACCTACTGCACGGTTGGGGATACCTGTACACTGGGGCTTATTATTACCTACTGCACGGTTGGGGATACCTGTACGGTTAATAAGTTTTATTACTTACTGCTGCACGAATGTATTATTGTAAGTGTTGCCAAAAATTTCTGTCTTGTTTTCTCTCCCTGCAGATCTTCCACGATGTAAGGTAAGAACGCTTCTCCTGATCAACTACAGATTTTCCAGGCTGATGTGTCTTAGAGGAAGGTTCCTTTTCTCTTTTTAACTTGGCTTTGTATGTGCCAGTTTGACAAACTTATAAAGAAAAGCTGCGATCTATCAATCTTTTCCTTAAAGGGCAAATTAGGCTAAGTAGCGAATTTACCACTTTAAGTCTCCTTGATTATTATTATTATCAAAAAGAAGCGCTAAGCCACAAGGACTATACAGTAGTCTCCTTGAGAAAAAATCACTTTATTTTCACACCGCAACAATTTCAGAAAAATTGAGCTTAATTTAAATGTTTAATTTGACTTTTTTTTTTTTACAGTGTTATGCTCAAAATTATCCTCCGACGTAGCAGACTGTCTGGAGTGAGTTTGGTGAAGTGAACTGGTCTCCGTGAGATGACAACAAAACTGACCGCCCCTCCTCCCTAGAACACCATAGCAACGGTGCTCTGAACATCCCAGCTGCTGCAAGAAAATATACCCAACCTTCCCAGCTGTGCCGGGGATCAAACCACGGGTCCTCAGTGTGTTTCTTTAGTTCGATATACTAAATCTCTTCAGCTTCTTCAAGGTGTTGGCTCCTGGTACCTGGACTTCCTGGGAGTATTGAGTTATAGCTCCTGGGACTCTTGAGAGTGTTGAACTGTTCTTTCAAGAGCAGTTACTAGGTCTCTTGTAAGTGTTGAAATACAGAGACCTGGAGATATGTAACATAATGAACACTACTCTCGCATCAGTGGTGATTTAAGGGGATGGGGTTGTGGAATACGGGTAGAGGGAACTGGGGTTGTGGAATACGTGTAGAGGGAACTGGGGTTGTGGAATACGGGTAGAGGGAACTGGGGTTGTGGAATACGTGTAGAGGGAACTGGGGTTGTGGAATACGTGTAGAGGGAACTGGGGTTGTGGAATACGTGTAGAGGGAACTGGGGTTGTGGAATACGTGTAGAGGGAACTAATACGTGTAGAGGGAACTGGGGTTGTGGAATACGTGTAGAGGGAACTGGGGCTGTGGAATACGTGTAGAGGGAACTGGGGTTGTGGAATACGTGTAGAGGGAACTGGGGTTATGGAATACGTGTAGAGGGAACTGGGGTTGTGGAATACGTGTAGAGGGAACTGGGGTTATGGAATACGTGTAGAGGGAACTGGGGTTGTGGAATACGTGTAGAGGGAACTGGGGTTATGGAATACGGGTAGAGGGAACTGGGGTTGTGGAATATGTGTAGAAGGAACTGGGGTTATGGAATACTTGTAGAGGGAACTGGGGTTGTGGAATACGTGTAAAGGGAACTGGGGTTGTGGAATACGTGTAGAGGGAACTGGGGTTGTGGAATACGTGTAGAGGGAACTGGGGTTGTGGAATACGTGTAGAGGGAACTGGGGTTATGGAATACGGGTAGAGGGAACTGGGGTTATGGAATACGGGTAGAGGGAACTGGGGTTGTGGAATACGTGTAGAGGGAACTGGGGTTGTAGAATACGTGTAGAGGGAACTGGGGTTGTGGAATACGTGTAGAGGGAACTGGGGTTGTAGAATACGTGTAGAGGGAACTGGGGTTGTGGAATACGTGTAGAGGGAACTGGGGTTGTGGAATACGTGTAGAGGGAACTGGGGTTATGGAATACTGGTAGAGGGAACTGGGGTTGTGCAATACGTGTAGAGGGAACTGGGGTTATGGAATACGGGTAGAGGGAACTGGGGTTGTGGAATACGTGTAGAAGGAACTGGGGTTATGGAATACTTGTAGAGGGAACTGGGGTTGTGGAATACGTGTAGAGGGAACTGAGGTTGTGGAATACGGGTAGAGGGGGCTGGAGATTGTGGAATACGGGTAGAGGGGGCTGGAGATTGTGGAATACGGGTAGAGGGGGGTGGAATTGTGGAATACGGGTAGAGGGGGGATGAGGTTGTGGAATATCGATATAGGGGGCAGGGGTTGTAGAATACGGATAGAGTGGGATGAGGTTATAGAATACAAAGGATACCAATCTCAGATCATTGAGGTAGAAAGGGCTGGGGTTATGAAATACAGGGGATAATACTCTCAGATCATTGAGGTAGAGAGGGCTGGGGTTATGAAATACAGGGGAAAATACTCTCAGATCATTGAGGTAGAGAGGGCTGGGGTTATGGAACACGGGGTAGAAGGGAATGGTGTTAAGAAATAATTGGGATACCTCTCTCGTTATTATATTAATGGCGAAGCGGTAAATCCGCAAGGGATCTGGGGAATAGGAAGTAATTAGAAGGGAAGAAATGTTCCAGTTCCTTGAATCGAAAACCCAAGACCAACATAGCAGTGAAACTTAAAATCCGGACATAAAAACGCAGGTATTGTTGTTCAGTTTTATGCCGGTTGTTCACCCAGGGATGTGACTGTATGATTATTATTATTATTATTATTATTATTATTATTATTATTATTATTATTATTATTATTATTGTTATTATTATTATCATCATCTTCTTTTTCTTCTTCTTCTTCTTCGCCTTTTTCTTGTTATTGTTATTATTATTGTTGTTATTATTATTACCATAATTATTATTATGGGATCAAGAGGCTACTAAATTCTTCTCCAGTATAAATTACTAAATTTAAAAAGAAAACCTTTTTATTTTTATTTTTAGGTTGCCCTGCCTCGGTGGGATATGACCAGCTCGTTCAAAAACGTATTATTATTATTATTATTCATGGGGAAGCGCTAAACCTGTAGGGATCATAGAGCGCCATAGAAATGGAAGAAAATCAAGTTGGATTCAAGATAGCAATGGGTAGCCTCCAGATATATGGATGAAGAGCACTTCACCAGGATAAAAGGAACTCTCTCTTTCCCCTTGATTACCTGGTGGTTTAGTATCAACGTTCATACACACACACACACACACACACACGAGCGCGCGCGCGCGCGCCTCACGATTGTCCTGTTAACCATCACACTGGTTAATTTCGCCTTACCCGTGACCCAGCTTTGTCACTCTGGTAATTGGAGGTGATTGCTGACGATCAAGGAAGTGAGAGGCCATCAGTGTAAGACTGCTGTCATTAAGCACAGGTGACGTCTTCAAAGTAGTTATAAGTGAGATGACTAGCCAGCCATACAGGAAACTACATATATATATATATATATATATATATATATATATATATATATATATATATATATATATATATATATATATATATATATATATATATATAATATTCACTGGGTTTGGTTATAACAAGTGCACGTACATGTGATACTAGCACACGAGGGCGTGCTAAGCTAGCCAGAATAAAAAAAGAAGAATGCTCAACAGAACTTTCAATTTTCACCACATAAACCGTGTTTATTTTTTAATACACGATATGCGAACCTCTTTGTACCTCACGCAATGTTGCTGAGGGTCGGGAACCTCATTCACACCCACACACACACACATATACTCATGCACACACGTACATAAACATACACTCATACACACACACACACACACACACATGCACACACACACACACACGTACACTCGTACACACACACACACACACACACACACACACACACACATATATATATACCTACACATATACACATACACACATATGAAGCTGGGAGGCCCAACGGGAAGGAAGGAGGTATGACATACGCTAAGGACACATCAATCTACCAAGCTGGGCCAAGGAGTGAAAGGGAAGAGCAGCTGGGTGCAGGTGGAGAGGGAGATAGGTGAAATGCAGTGGCACGAACATGCCACCAAGACCTACAGGAAAAAATAAGAGAAAAAATAGCAATGTACAGAGAGGAACCAGAGTCACAGAGGGAAAGGCAATGGGAGGAGGAGAGGGCGATGTCAGTGTTTATTCATGGCCTTCAGGAGAGCGAGCAAAGGACACACACTGAAAGACGGCAGGCAGAAAGAAAGGAAATTCAGAACATCATCACAGAAATAGGTGTAGAGGACATGTCCGAGATTGTAAATTTTCAGAGAATAGGGGGGTATTTGAAGGGGAGAAAACGACTGATTAAGCTGATTTTCAGGACAGAAACAGTGCGAAACAGGATCTTCCTAGACCGAGACAGAGCACAAACGGAACGACAGCAGCTGAGGGAGAGGACACAAAAGTGAAAGGAGCTAGGAGGAGAGACAAGGACAGAATGAGCAGACGACAACCAGAGCAGGGCAGAGTAGCAAGAGTAAGCACACACAGAACCATCCCCAGAACCCCACAACCAGTAACGCTATGCCAACACAAACCACAATCCACACCTACAGCTCCCACCCAACAATCAGCTATAGAATTCCACAGTACACTGCCAGGTCCCCCCACACTCACAGAACCCCCAAAATACAGTGTTGGAGGGGTAACTGCAGGTATGGCACACCAACGCTGATGGAATAACAAATAAATGGGAGGAGTGGCACGAAAGAGTCAAAGAGGCATCACTGGACATCATAGCTCTCACAGAAACCAAGCTCACAGGTATGATAACAGATGCCATCTTTCCAACGGGATATCAGATCCTGAGGAAAGACAGAGGGAACAGAGGGGGGTGGAAGAGTGGCACTGCTGGTCAAAATCCGATGGGATTTTGATGAGCTGGAGAGAGGAAATAGTGAAGAAGCAAGCGATTACATAGTAGGAACGCTTCAGTCTGGGGGTCCCAAGGTGGTAATTGCAGTGATGTACAACCCACCACAGAACAGCAGGAGGCCAAAGCAAGATTATGATGAGAGTAATACAGCAATGACTGACACACTGGCTGAAGTGGCAAGAAGGGCTCATGCGAGCAGGGCAAAGCTACTGATTATGGGTGACTTCAACCACTAGGAAATTGATTGGGAGAACTTGGAGCCACATGGGGGCCAAGAAACGTCAAGGACTAAGAAAACTTCCTATACCAACACGTAAGTGTCACAACCAGAGTGAGAGGAGAGGATGAACCAGCGAGACTGGACCTAGTATTCACCTTGAGTAGTGCAGATATTGAGGACATCACATATGAAAGACCTATTGGGGCCAGCGATCATGTGGTTTAAAGATTCGAATACACACTAGAGTCACAAGTGGAGGGGGGAGCAGGAAGAGCTGGACAAATGAAGCCAAACTACAAGAAGGGGGACTATGCAGGAATGAAGAACTTCCTGAACGGGGTTCAGTGGGACAGAGAACTGGCAGGGAAGTCAGTAAACGAGATGATGGAATACATGACAGCGATATGCAGTGAGGCTGAGGAGAGGCTTGTACCCAAGGGTAACAGGAAAAATGAAAAAGCCAGGATGAGCCCGTTTTTCGCCCTAAGGTGCAAGGAGGCCAAAACCAAGTGTGCTAGGGAATGGAAGAAGTATAGAAGGCAAAGGACCCAGGAGAATTAGGAGAGCAGTCGTAGAGCCAGAAATGAATATGCACAGGTAAGAGAGGCTCAACAACAATATGAAAATGACAGAGAAGTGAAAGCCAAATCTGACAAGAAATTGTTGTACAGCCACATCAGGAGGAAAACAACAATCAAGGACCAGGTAATCAGGCTAAGGAAGGAAGGAGGAGAGATCACAGGAAACGACCGAGAAGTATGTGAGGAACTCAACATGAGATTCAAAGAAGTGTTCACAGAGGACACAGAAGGGACTCCTGAGAGACGCAGAGGTGGGGTACACCACCAAGTCTTGGACACAATACATACTTCCGAGGAAGAAGGGAAGAGGCTGTTGAGCAAGCTAGTCACCTCAAAGGCGATGAGGCCTGATAATATCTTTCTATGATTCCTGAGAGAGGGTGCAGAAGCGCTATGTGTACCCCTAACAACAATATTCAACTCATCTAACGAAACAGAGAGATTACCTGAGGTATGACAGCAAATGTAGTCCCAATTTTTAAAAAAGGAGACAGACAAGAAGCACTAAACTGCAGACCAGTGTCACTGACATGTACAGTATGCAAAGTCATGGAGAAGATTATCAGGAGAAGAGTGGTGGAACATCTAAAAAGAAATGAGCTTATCAACAACAGTCAACACGGTTTCAGGGACGGAAAATCTTGTGTCACAAACCTACTGGAGTTCTATGACAGGGTGACAGCAGTAAGACTAGAGAGAGAAGGGTGGTAGATTGCATTTTCTTGGACTGTAAGAAGGCGTTCGACAGAGTTACATATAAGAGATTAGTGCAAAAACTGTAGGACCAGGCAAGGATAACAAGGAAGGCACTACAATGGGTCAGGGAATACCTATCAGGAAAACAGCAGCGAGTCATGGTACACGGCGAGGTGTCAGAGTGGGCACCTGTGACGAGTGGGGTTCCACTGGGGTCAGTCCTAGGACCGGTTCTGTTTCTGGTATTTGTGAACGAAATGAGGGAAGGAATAGACTCAGAAGTGTCCCTGTTTGCAGATGATGTGAAGTTGATGAGAAGAATTCAATCGGACGAGGACCAGGCAGAACTGCAAAGGGATCTGGACAGGCTGCAGGCCTGGTCTAGCAATTGGCTCCTGGAGTTCAACCCCATCAGGTGCAAAGTCATGAAGATTGGGGAAGGGCAAAGAAGACCTCAGACGGAGTACAGTCTAGGGGGCAAG
Source organism: Cherax quadricarinatus (assembly GCF_038502225.1). NCBI lineage: Eukaryota > Metazoa > Arthropoda > Malacostraca > Decapoda > Parastacidae > Cherax > Cherax quadricarinatus. The sequence goes on along the minus strand of NC_091297.1, from coordinate 38,093,555 downwards.
AGACTACAAACCTCACTCAAGGAAAAAGATTTTGTGGTGAGTATAACACCAGGCACATCTTCTGAAGCGCACATCAACCAAATAACTGCTGCAGCATATGGGCTCCTAGCAAACCTAAGAACAGCATTCTGACATCTTAATAAGGAATCGTTCAGGACCCAGTACACTGTGTATGTTAGGCCCATATTGGAGGATGCGGCACCAGTTTGGAACCCACACCTAGCCAAGTATGTAAAAAAACTAGAGAAAGTGCAAAGGTTTGCAACAAGACTAGTCCTAGAGTAGGGGTATGTCATACGAAGAGAGGTTAAGGGAAATCGACCTGACGACACGGGAGGACAGGAGAGATAGGGGGAACATGATAACGACATAAAATACTGAAATGGGACACAGTAACAAGGGGACACAGTTGGAAGTTGAAGGCGCAGATGACTCACAGGGATGTCAGGAAGTGGAATAGTTTCGGAAGCGATGTAGTGGAGGCAGGATCCATTCATAGCTTTAAGCAGAGGTATGATAAAGCTCATGGTGCAGGGAGAGTGACCCAGTGGCGGCCAATGTAGAGGTAGGGCCAGGAGCTGTGAATCGACCCCTGGAGCCAAAACTAGGTGAGTACACACACTGAAACACTCACAATGTAACAAGAGATGACAAGGTTCTGAAAGTAATCATATGCATTGACCTCTATAAAAAATACCCAACGTTGCCTATCAGAGAGCAGCAAAGCTAACAAGTGCAAGTTTCTTACCTTGACACTTCAGGCATAAAATGTTATATTGACTATAAATATAATGCACTTGTTGAATTGCGTCTTGGATATGCCGTCCAGTTTTGACTTCTAAATTACATAAAAGACGAAGATTAACTGGAACAGAGAAGAGCTTTCTGTCTTATAGGAAACAGAGAATACAAAATCTTATGCTTAACGAGTCCATAACTTGAAAGAATGAAATGAAACTACGTGACAGAAGATGCAACATGAGTGTTTACAAAGTTTTCTTTATGCACTAAAATTATAGCAGAAAAAATGAATAAACTACCCTCTAAAGTTACCAGTGCGAAAATGTTACACACGCTTAAGAGCCAGCTGGACAATCTCTTTGCAAGTACAGGATTCGATTAGATACTCTGCTGGGGCAAACTAAAGTCAACGGATTCTTCATGATAATAATAATAATAATAATAATAAAAATAAAAATAATAATAATAATAATAATAATAATAATAATAATAATAATAATAATAAAAATAAAAATAATAATAATAATAATAATAATAATAATAATAATAATAATAATAATAATAATAATAATAATAATAATAATAATAATAATAATAATAGCGGCTGAAGTCAGTGGTCGTGTTAGCCAGAGTAGAGTAAGTGGTACTCAGAGATAGAACCACGGGCACACATATCTCTGTGAGTGGCAGGGGAATAACACAAGCAGTTACGATTGAAAAATTACTAATTATTTGGAGGTGTAGTTGAAGTTTATGCTGCCCATGCATTTCCATCTCTTTTGTAACTTCCATGTCATTTTTCTATATGGTATGGTACACTTTTAATCCCTCTTTTCAGGCGGTGGCCCGGAGGAAGTGGAGGGTGGATACAAAGGCTTTTGATTACTATCCTTGACTCACACATCTATATAAAACACGATGATTCATAAGGAAAATAGAAAAAGATAGTTCTCGGTAGAAGTCCTGGATGTACACCTCCAAGTCTTCAACTGTCTTGACCATGCTCTCTCTCTCTCTTCTCTCTCTCTCTCTCTCTCTCTCTCTCTCTCTCTCTCTCTCTCTCTCTCTCTCTCTCTCTCTCTCTCTCTCTCTCTCTCTCTCTCTCTCTCTCTCTCTCTCTCTCTCTTTCTCTCTCTCTCTCCCTCTCTCATTCTCTCTCTCCTCTCTCTCCCTCCCTCCGTACTTAACATAGTATAGACAAAGGCTGTGAACAGGGCATTATCTGTCTACTCCACATGACCTCAAACAAGCCGGGCAAAGAACAAGTCAAGAGGAATGGTGCTAAGCCTATTATAAGAGATGGAGGAGAGAGAGTACCTGGAGGGTTAGAAATGGAAAGGTGAAGGGCCAAGTGGGTATGAGGCATGGGGAAGAGATTAAGGGAGAATGTGGGGAGGGGAGAGAACTTGTAACAGAGAACGTGTGTGTACTCACCTAGTTGAGGTTGCAGGGGTCGAGTCCGAGTTCCTGGCCCCGCCTCTTCACTGGTCGCTACTAGGTCACTCTCCCTGAACCGTGAGCTTGATCATACCTCTGCTTAAAGCTATGTACGGATCCTGCCTCCACTACATCGCGTGTGTGTGTGTGAACTCACCTAATTGTAGTTGCAGAGGTCGATTCATAGTTCCTGGCCCGGGCTCCTGGCTCCTGGCTCCTGGCTTCTGGCTCCTGGCTCCTGGCTCCTGTGTGAGTGTGTGTGTGTGTGTGTGTGTGTCTGTGTGTGTGTGTGTGTGTGTGTGTGTGTGTGTGTGTGTGTGTGTGTGTGTGTGTGTGTGCGTGTGTGTGTGTGTTTATGTGTGCGTGTGTGTGTGTGTGTGTGTGTGTGTGTGAGTGTGTGTGTGTGTTTATGTGTGCGTGTGTGTGCGTGTGTGTGTGTGTTTATGTGTGCGCGTGTGTGTGTGTGTGTGTGTGTGTGTGTGTGTGTGTGTGTGTGTGTGTGTGTGTGTGTGTGTGTGTGTGTGTGTGTGTGTGTGTGTGTGTCTGTGTGTACTTATATACTTTTGGCACAAGTGAGAGAGAGAATCTGAACACTTAGTACCATCACTTAACTGCAAAGTAAAAGATTCGCTGTTTCCCTTCCTCGTTTACTCTGTCGTACCTGTCCTTAAAACTGCTTATGGAGGGGATTTTCAGCGCCTCTTCATTAAGATTATTTGTTATCCATGACGAGGCTTCACCTGACGTCAGGTTTGCTCACCTGCGACTCTCACTTCCATCTGTGGATAAAATAGCGTATTGCGCACCAAAACAATGAGAACAAAATCCCAATTTGCATTAGAAACTTTTATTGACACAACCTTTCGCTCTTTGCAGAGTGAAACGTTGACCTAATACATGCTTGTCTTGCTACTTTTGCACTCTCAGCTCTTGGACCAGTCTTGTGTCGCAGGTGTTTCACGTATTATCTCCCAAACTTGTTACCTAAATGTGACTGAAACTCCTCCCAAACGCCGAAACATCAAATAAAATTACGTTATAGGCCATTTTTTCTATAAATGTATTATTTTCAATATTTTAAGAAACTAATATGAAACAATAATAAGAAAATATTAAAACCTTTCGATTTTCTCTAGATTCTTCATTTTCCCTATAATATGTGGGTTGAACATTAAAATGGTATAAAATACCGACAGGTTGTTAGGTAAGACACATATGC
>NC_091297.1:38057658-38085158 GCF_038502225.1 Cherax quadricarinatus | reverse complement strand
GCAAAGTCATGAAAATTGGGGAGAGGCAAAGAAGACCGCTGACGGAGTACAGTCTAGGGGGCCAAAGACTACAAACCTCACTCAAGGATAAAAATCTTGGGGTGAGTATAACGCCGTGCACATCAACCAGATAACTGCTGCAGCATACGGGCGCCTAGCAAACCTAAGAATAGCATTCCGACATCTCAATAAGGAATCGTTCAGGACCCTGTACACTGTGTACGTTAGGCCCATGTTGGAGTATGTGGCGCCAGTTTGGAACACACACCTAGCCAAGCACATAAGGAAATTAGCGAAATTGCAAAGGTTTGCAAGAAGACTAGTCCCGGAACTAAGGGGTATGTCCTACGAGGAGATGTTAGGGAAAATCGACCTGACGGCACTTGAGGACAGTAGAAATATGGGGGGGATATGATAACGACAAAAAACACTGAGAGGAATCGACAAGGTGGATAGAGACAGGATGTTCCAGAGATGGGACACAGCAACAAGGGGTCACAGTTGGAAGTTGAAGACTCAGGGATGTTAAGAAGTATTTCTTCAGTCACACAGTTGTCAGGAAGTGGAATAGTCTGGGAAGTGATGTAGTGGAGGCATGAGTCATGCATATGTTTAAGAAGAGGTATGATAAAGCTCATGGAGCAGGAAGAGTGACCTAGTAACAGCCAGTGAAAAGGCTGGACCAGGAGCTGTGATTCTACCCCTTCAACTACAACTAGGTGAGTACACACACACACACACACACACACACACACACACACACACACACACACACACACACACACACACACACACACACACACAAGTTAGGCTATGAAAAGGACGAGGCTGAGTCATACACTGCGGGTAGCAAGAGGATGGAAGGGCTCTTTCTTATCTGTTAACAGTTCTGGGGATCATTGCCCCCCTCGACCTGATCTCTGACCAGCCCTCCTAGATAGGATATATTAAATGAACAAGAACTGTTAAGAAACACGGAAAGGTACAGTGTATTCTGAGAAGGCAGAAATTTGTGAAAAATTCCTGTCGTTTTATATTTTGATGAGGAAAAGAGAGGAGCAACAATCCCGCTAAAGGGCAAAATGTTTAACAAGCTTCATATGACAAGATGGTAATACCTTCCTTGATGGTTGCTGTTTAGTAACTTACTTCTTGCGTGAGGTTAAGACCAGGAAGTAGGTGACCGTGCAGTTACGAGGGCTGGTGATCGGTGTCTGTGCCAGGAGTGTTTTCCCTGTTTGCCCTGGGTGATTGTGCTTGATTCTGTGGTTTTGTCCGGCATCCTATGGAGTAAAATAAAATGTATTTGTTCAACAAAACCTGGGGCAAGATATACCCTGAGTGTTAAACGGAGACAAGTGCTAGATATTGGCAGAAAACGACAAGTGAACATAAAGACATTACTTCACTGTAATTACGGTTTGTAATGCCGACAAGATGAAGAAAAAGACCTGGATGTCTTCATTAGAAGATGTTTCGCTGGACCAATTACATTATCAATTCAATAAAATGGTTATTTGAAGGTGTAGAAACTGGAGACAGTGGAACACGAGCTAAACAGTCCTTCAGCCTTGCAGAACTATACGCAGGATAGTGTGGAAGATGAAGTGGTCAGTCCTTATCCTGGAAGCAGGTGATCTGTACCTTTGTCTTGATGAATCCGAAGTAAAGGCAGGGAGATAGACTCTTGTATACTGGCCTGAGATGAGGTGCAGCAGTGGAAGTCACGCCACAGGTGGTTGAGACACACTAGTGGAAGCAGGTCATGACCAAGAGATAATCTATGTCAAAAGTATCGTTATGATATTGGTGTATAATACCGACACGTGTAACGCTTGGGTATCTTTATTTGAAGACGTTTCACCAATCAGTGGCTTTACCAGAGGTTATCTGAAGGTATAGATAGAAACTGGAGACAATAGAAGACGAGGTAATCACTCTCTCAGCCTTGCAGAACTACTGTACACAGGAGACCGTGTAAGATAAGATATCAGTCCCTCAACTTGGACGTGACGTGACTTCCACTGCTGCACCTCATCTGACTCCAGTATATACGAGTCCATCTCCAAGTCATTACTTAAGAATTATCAAGATGACTCACGATATCGTAATGACACGATTGCAAACAAACCATACCACGGGCGGGGATAGAACCCGCGATCAGAGAGTCTCAAAACTCCAGACCGTCGAGTTAGGCACTGGACCAGCTAGCCACAATAAGATTCGTCCAACTAGGTATATTTCTACACCATAGGAAGGTTAGCATAGGCACCACTGTGACCACAAATGCAAGTTTTTACAGACGAATCTCCAGCTAGCGTTGCCGTGACGAACTCTAGCTCAAGTTCCCTCAAAGCCGTCAACATGACTCACGAAATCGTAATGACACGATTGCAAACAAACCATACCACGTCACGGCCACGCTAGCTGGAGATTCGTGGCCGTGACGAACTCTAACTCAAGTCCCCTCAAAGCCGTCAACATGACTCACGAAATCGTAATGACACGATTGCAAACAAACCATACCACGTCACGGCCACGCTAGCTGGAGATTCGTCTGTAAAAACTTGCATTTGTTGTCACAGTGGTGCCTGTGCTAACCTTCCTATGGTGTAGAAATATACCTAGTTGGATGAATCTTATTGTGGCTAGCTGGTCCAGTGGCTAACTCGACGGTCTGGAGTTTTGAGACTCTCTGATCGCGGGTTCTATCCCCGCCCGTGGTATGGTTTAATTATCAAGACTTATGTACTAGGTTAAGGGACTGAGCACCTCATCTATCATCGTCTCTTGTGTATAGTTCTGCAAGGCTGAGGGACTCATTACCTCGTGTTCAACTCTCTCCAGTTCCTACACCTTTAAACACCCTCTGTGTTGAATTGATAAAGTCACTGGTTGGCAATAAGTCTTCAAATAAAATACCCCAGTGTTGCACAAGTGTCTATTCCCTAACAAAAATACTGGCAGTAGCGAATCTGTTTTAATATAAGGTTTCGCCTAAAGCGAATGAGCACATGTGAGCACGTAGCCTTGTACAGGTAAAGAGCCACATAACTGTATACTTGATATAGCCCAACCTTTGGCAAAACGTTGCAATATATGGATTTTCTGCTACTCTTACCATTATTTCAAAGTTGATGCCGAAAAAAAACAATAACATGATTAGGCAAAACATGATGAGGGGAAAAGTTTGGGGACCCTCGATGTGACTGGAAGTGGCAGGGGGAACACACTGTAAACAAGTGAGGGGAGATGTTTGTTGGGGGAGGGGATTCAATAGGCCTACGCACTAGAGGAGGCGGAGACTCTCTGGATAGGCCTATAGATTATCAGGAGAGGGGATGATGAATGGCAGAGCAAATTCGGAACAAGTAAAATGGAGAAGGTCATGAGGGCCAAAATGGTTGTGTATGTGAAGCCGAGACAACAGCCAGAAAACTTGACAACGGTGGAAATGCATTCATTTAACATTCATTTAACATTCATTTAACATTCATTTATAAAGTAAAGAAAACCCTTTATTGAGTGATGGTTTCTTAAGTGAATACAGTTGTCCTCTTTCCCCTCCTCTCTGTTTTCTTCCCTCAGGTGTTCAGGGTAGTCTAAGTTATCTTCCCTCAGGTGTTCAGCGTAGTCTAAGTTCTCTTCTCTCAGGTGTTCAGGGTAGTCTAAGTTCTCTTCTCTCAGGTGTTCAGGGTAGTCTAAGTTATCTTCCCTCAGGTGTTCAGCGTAGTCTAAGTTCTCTTCTCTCAGATGTTCAGGATAGGCTAAGTTATCTTCCCTCAGGTGTTCAAGGTAGTCTAAGTTATCTTCCCTCAGGTGTTCAAGGTAGTCTAAGGTCTCTTCTCTCACGTGTTCAGGGTAGTCTAAGTTCTCTTATCTCAGGTGTTCAAACTCTAGGTTCTCTACTCCTCTAACAGGTGTTTAAGGTCTGAGTTTTCTACTCTTCTGTCAGGTGTTTGAACAACGTTTCGCTTTAAGTAGAGCGCTACATAGAGCTAAAATTTGCCCATATGAAGCTTGTTAATTGTGCTTCCTTCAAACTACCTATCTGTAGGCAAGGAGGAGGAGGCATATTAGGATTAGAAAAGAGGTGAGAAGGAAGGAGAGGAGGCAAGGAAGAGAGGGGAGGATTGGGTAGGGGTAGAGGAATGGAAGGAAGAAAACAAAGAAAGAAGGGGAGGGAAGCAAAGGATGGGTAAGTATAGAGAAGAAGGTATAGCAGATGAGAGGGGAAGGGGTGGAAAGAGGAGGGAGAAGGAGACTGAGGAAAAGAAGGGAAAGTCAGGATTGGAAGGATGAGACGAAGGTGAAGGATGAGGGGGAAAAAGAAGAAATGGGAGGCTGGAGAGGGGAGAAAGAGAGAGGGAGGTGGTGGAGGACAGAAAGAGGAATTAGAGAAATAGTTGGAATGGCGACACTTAAAAGAGGGACTTTCAGGTAAAGGGAAAAGTGAGTGACAAATTGGACAGTAAGGATATAGGAAGTGAGGGGATGGGAAGTAATGGGAAGGGGGCAGAAACAAGGATGATAATGAGTGGGGAATGGGAAGTGAAAGGTTTTGAAGGAATGGGATGGGAGTGATGGGATGGGAGGTGAGAGGCGTAGAAAGGTCGAGGGGATCTGCAGAGAAGCAGACTGGATCATTCCCCCTCCCCTCTTTACCCAGACTGTTGCCATGGTAACGCCTTCAGTAATAAGATGAAGATTAGAAGAGAAGGGGAGGGGAAAAAACCCTCCGATGAGGGGTCACGTTCTTACGTTCATACTCACGCTCTCACTCGCACGTTCACTCTCACACTGACTCTCACTCACACGTTCACTCTCACATTCACTGACTCTCACTTACGCACATTATATATTTTTGTAGATAACAGGTATCGTCGTATAACTGGCAGTATATATTAAACAATAAAATAAAAGTCAAGATACCAATGGTCGGCAGTGACAGAAGGAATTTGGGTAGATCATCAACAGGCGCAGACGTGATCAAATCAAATCAAATCAAATCAAATCAAGTTTATTCTCTATAAGGGTTACAATATGGGGTTTACAGGATTTGGATATTGTGTGGTTTACATGTTATAAAATACTAATTACAGAGGGGGCCACTAGGACACCTAGCATGGCTAGGCATTTCGGGCAGACTTAGATTAATTCTTAACATTAAATCCTTACAGATTATGGTATTGAGGCTAAGTGACTACATCATAATTTGTGAGTTTAGCAATCTGAATGCTTTTGTTTTGGCACAATACAAAGTGTCTATATTGGAGTATCATAGGCAAACTTATGACTAGTTAGGATTCATTATTTTAAGATTAAGATTAGTATTTCTGTGTTTATAATCAGTGGGTGAGTGAGTGTAATTATGAACCACCAGGTGGTTATCACGTAGTTAGTTGTCGGGGTGTATCAGGGAGATAAGATGTTTTCTAACTGTAGTTTTGAAAGTGATGAGTGTGTCTGCAGTTCTAGAGTTTTCAGGTAGGGTGTTCCAGATTTTAGGTCCTTTGAAATACATTGAATTTTTGTAAAGGTTTAGTCGGACACGGGGAATGTCATAGAGATGTTTGTGTCTGGTGTTATGCCTGTGGATCCTGTCACAACTATCAAGAAAGCGTTTTAGGTCAAGGTTAATATTGGAATTTAAGGTCCTGTAGATATAGATTGCATAATAGTAAGTGTGGATGTTCTGAACAGGGAGTAAGTTTAGATCTATGAAGAGTGGGGGGGGGGTGTTGCCAGGGATGGGATTTAGTGATTATTCTTACTGCGACTTTTTGTTGGGTTATTATTGGCTTTAGGTGTGTTGCTGCAGTTGAACCCCAAGCACAGATAGCATAGGTGAGGTATGGATATGTAAGTGAATGGTATAGTGTGAGAAGGGCAGTTTGCGGCACGTACTGTCGTATCTTGGAGAGGATCCCCACCGTTTTGGATACTTTTTTTGTTATGTGTTGGATATGGGTGCTGAAATTTAGGTTGTTGTCGAGGTATAGGCCAAGGAATTTGCCCTTATTATGTCTGGCAGTTAAAGTGTTGTCGATCTTAATGTTAAGTTGCGCAACACCTGCTCTGCTACCAAACATAATACAGTAGGTTTCGTCAGTGTTAAGTTGGCTTAAGCATAAGACTTAACAACTGAGTTGTATGCCATCCCAGTAATGGTATTAAAGTTAACTTATGACAATAAATTTTGATTCCCAGATCATTACTGATTCTGTGACATCAGTAAAGTCGCCTGGTTCACATAGTGACACAACACGTATACTGGAGAAGCCAGGTAGAGAAATTCTAAAATCAGTGAAACGGGAATTAACGTACATTTTTTTTTTTGTAATCTGTCTCACACTTAATTTCTCCTGCATGCTGCTAGCAGAAACAGTCGCCATGTATGATTACTGTTACTATCTGCAATTCTACGACTACTACTACTACTACCACTTCCACTACTACTTCTGGATTCCTTGTACATACCATATGTCCGCTCACTATATTGTTTTGTACTGGTTTGATAAGGCTCCTGATAAGCGAAATGTAGCAGTAGTAAATATCTTACTAGTTGTACATAAGTCCATTTACCTGATATCTCGAGTTCAAACTTACCTATCCCAGTGTTTTAATAATATATCATTGAATCATAAAGTGCCTCTGTGCATGCTGTAATAACTCCAGGTATGTTATTGTATCTCCTGGCATGATATAATATCTCCTGGTGTTTTAATATATCCCTGCATCATATAATCCTTTAAGCTACAATAAGTCCTGGTATATTCTAATATCTTCTCGCATGACGTAACATTTCCTGATATTGTGACAAGAAAATCAAACCTGGGGAAAGTGAGGTCTTGTGTTTCGTCCCTTGTCTGTCCCTGGAAAATGGTACTGTTGTTTCCCTCCTGAAATTGTACACCGTGAACCGCAATTCGAAGAGAGGTATCCCAAGCATTCCTTCACAGCATGAAAAAAAAAAATAGAAATATATGACAAATACTTCACCTTTCAAGTTTCTTTCCAGTCTTTGACCTCTGGTCAGTAGATTTTTCTGCCCTGTGGTCTCTGTTCAGTGAACAGACTTTATGGCCTATGGCTTTCTGACCGGGTTTATCCACTCCTCTCTGTTACCCCTCAAAGAGTAGACTTTTTTCCTCTCTCTCTGTTGTATTTAGTCAGTGGTCCGTCTTCTCTGGTTTCTTCGGTCATAAGTGGTCCCTCTTGTTTTCCCTGTGTCAGTCGGTCGCTACTATTACGGTCAATGCTTTATAAGAAACTTCAATTCGTTATCCCCAGTCGCTTCCCTGGGTCCGATAACTCCACTCCTGTGTCACTGCCTCGAGCTACCGAATGCCCAGTGCATAAAGGGATGGAATGTTCAGCTTCACATGCTATCAGTATGCAGCATACAGTATAGCATGTTCACTAATTAATGTAACCTACGTCTAATGCATGCAGCATTACCTCACGCATGCCTCCACTGGCACAACCAAGTAGCAAGTCCTGACGCACGCCTCCTAAGCATGCAGCATGCCCTGACGCATGCCTCCAACAGAGTCATTACCTCCTTGCTCAAGTGGTAATCCAGCTTCACAATTATGTGATGATATGTAAACGTTTGCCAAAATTGCCTTAATCCTAATTGCTGGTTGCATGCAGCCAAATTACAATGGAATCTTTTTTAGATTTAGAATGTGTCAGTATTACCCGGCAATCATGCGTAAGTAAGAGGGGCCGTAGACTCTCGACTCCTTGTTAGTTTTTACCCCGGTCACGAATTCTTCCCTGATCACAACTTTTTTAACATTATTTCTGTCTAGGGCGTAAATGGAGAGACTTGAACTGCGTCGGTTAATATAGCTGGTTGTAACATACACACACATACACACACACACACATATACACACACACACACATATACACACACACACACACACACACACACACACACATACACACACACACACACACACACACACACACACACACACATACACACACACATACACACACACACACACACACACATACATACACACACACACACACACACACACACACACACACACACACACTCACACGCTCGCATGCACACATACACACACACACACACACACACATACACACGCACACACACACATACACACACACAACACATACACACACACACACACACACACATACACACACACACACACACACACACACATACACACACACAACACATACACACACACACACACACACACACACACACACACACACACACATACATACATACAGACACACACACACACACACACACACACACACACACACACACACACACAATGAAGATTGGGGAAGGGCAAAGAAGGCCGCAGACGGAGTACAGTCTAGGGGGTCAGAGACTACAAACCTCACTCAAGGAAAAAGATCTTGGGGTGAGTATAACACCAGGCACATCTCCTGAAGCGCACATCAACCAAATAAATGCTGCAGCATATGGGCGCCTAGCAAACCTCAGAACAGCATTCCGACATCTTAATAAGGAATCGTTCAGGACCCTGTACACCGTGTACCTTAGGCCCATATTGGAGTATGCGGCACCAGTTTGGAACCCACACCTAGCCAAGCACGTGAAGAAACTAGAGAAAGTGCAAAGGTTTGCAACAAGACTAGTCCCAGAGCTAAGAGGTATGTCCTACGAGGAGAGGTTAAGGGAAATCAACCTGACGACACTGGAGGACAGGAGAGATAGGGGGGACATGATAACGACATACAAAATACTGAGAGGAATTGACAAGGTGGACAAAGACAGGATGTTCCAGAGATTGGACACAGTAACAAGGGGACACAGTTGGAAGCTGAAGACACAGATGAATCACAGGGATGTTAGGAAGTATTTCTTCAGCCACAGAGTAGTCAGTAAGTGGAATAGTTTGGGAAGCGATGTAGTGGAGGCAGGATCCATACATAGCTTTAAGCAGAGGTATGATAAAGCTCACGGCTCAGGGAGAGTGACCTAGTAGCGATCAGTGAAGAGGCGGGGCCAGGAGCTCGGACTCGACCCCCGCAACCTCAACTAGGTGAGTACAACTAGGTGAGTACACACACACACACACACACACCTAGTAGCGATCAGTGAAGAGGCGGGGCCAGGAGCTCGGACTCGACCCCCGCAACCTCAACTAGGTGAGTACAACTAGGTGAGTACACACACACACACACACACACTACAATCCATACCCACAGCCTCCACCCAACACCGAGCTATAGAATCCCACAGTATGCCACCAGGTCTCCCACCCTCACAGGCCCCCCAAACCACAGTGTTGGAAAGGAAACTGAAGATATGGTACACAAACGCTGATGGAATAACAAATAAGTGGGAGGAGTGGCATGAAAGAGTCAAAGAAGCATCACCGGACATCATAGCTCTCACAGAAACCAAGCTTACAGGTATGATAACAGATGCCATCTTTCCAACGGGATACCAAATCCTGAGGAAAGACAGAGGGAACAGGTGGGGGTGGAGGAGTGGCATTGCTGATAAAAAATCGCTGGAATTTTGATGAGCTGGAGAGAGGAGACAGCGGAGAAGAAAGTGATTACATAGCGAGAACGCTTCACTCTGGAGGTCCCAAGGTGGTAATAGCAGTGATGTATAACCCACCACAGAACAGCAGGAGGCCAAGGCAAGAGTACGACGAGAGCAATAGAGCGATGGTTGACACACTGGCTAGAGTGGCCAGAAGAGCTCATGCATGCAGGGCAAAGCTCCTGATCATGGGCGACTTTAACCACAAGGAGATCGAATGGGAGAACTTGGAGCCACATGGGGGCCAAGATACATGGAGGGCTAAGATGATGGAGGTGGTACTGGAAAACTTCATGTACCAACACGTAAGGGACACTACAAGAGAGAGAGGAGAGGATGAACCAGCAAGACTGGACTTAGTATTCACCTTGAGTAGTGCAGATATTGAGGACATCACATATGAAAGACCCCTTGGGGCCAGCGATCATGTGGTTTTGAGCTTCGAATACACAGTAGAGCTACAAGTGGAGGGGGAAGCAGGAAGGCAAGGACAAATGAAACCAAACTACAGGAAAGGGGACTACACAGGAATGAGGAACTTCCTGAATGTGGTTCAGTGGGACAGAGAACTGGCAGGGAAGCCAGTTAATGAGATGATGGAATATGTAGCAACAATGTGCAAGGAGGCTGAGGAGAGGTTTGTACCCAAGGGTAACAGGAATAATGAAAAAGCCAGGATGAGCCCATGGTTCACCCAAAGATGCAAGGAGGCAAAAACCAAGTGTGCTAGGGAATGGAAGAAATATAGAAGGCAAAGGACCCAGGAGAATAAGGAGAGCAGTCGTAGAGCCAGAAACGAATATGCACAGATAAGAAGGGAGGCCCAACGTCAATATGAAAACGACATAGCAGCAAAAGCCAAATCTAACCCGAAGCTGTTATACAGCCACATCAGGAAGAAAACAACCGTTAAGGACCAGGTAATCAGGCTAAGGATGGAAGGAGGAGAGACAACAAGAAATGACCGTGAAGTATGTGAGGAACTCAACAAGAGATTCAAAGAAGTGTTCACAGAGGAGACAGAAGGGGCTCCAGAAAGACGGAGAGGTGGGGTACACCACCATGTGCTGGACACAGTACACACAACTGAGGAAGAAGTGAAGAGGCTTCTGAGTGAGTTATATACCTCAAAGGCAATGGGGCCAGATAACATCTCTCCATGGGTCCTGAGAGAGGGAGCAGAGGCGCTATGTGTACCCCTAACAACAATATTCAATACATCTATCGAAACAGGGAGATTGCCTGAGGCATGGAAGACAGCAAATGTGGTCCCAATCTTTAAAAAAGGAGACAGACATGAAGCACTAAACTACAGACCAGTGTCACTGACATGTATAGCATGCAAAATCATGGAAAAGATTGTCAGGAGAAGAATGGTGGAACATCTAGAAAGGAATGATCTCATCACCAGCAGCCAACATGGTTTCAGAGATGGGAAATCCTGTGTCACAAACCTACTGGAGTTCTATGACATGGTGACAGCAGTAAGACAAGAGAGAGAGGGGTGGGTGGATTGCATTTTCTTGGACTGCAAGAAGGCTTTTGACACAGTACCACTCAAGAGATTAGTGCAAAAACTGGAGGACCAAGCAGGGATAACAGGGAAGGCACTGCAATGGATCAGGGAATACTTGTCAGGAAGACAGCAGCGAGTAATGGTACGTGGCGAGGTGTCAGAGTGGGCACCTGTGATCAGCGGGGTCCCACAGGGGTCAGTCCTAGGACCAGTGCTGTTTCTGGTATTTGTGAACGACATGACGGAAGGAATAAACTCCGAGGTGTCCCTGTTTGCAGATGACGTGAAGTTGATGAGAAGAGTTCATTCGATCGAAGACCAGGCAGAATTACAAAGGGATCTGGACAGGCTGCAGACCTGGTCCAGCAATTGGCTCCTGGAGTTCAATCCCACCAAGTGCAAAGTCATGAGGATTGGGGAAGGGCAAAGAAGACCGCAGACGGAGTACAGTCTAAGGGGCCAGAGACTACAAACATTACTCAAGGAAAAAGATCTTGGGGTGAGTATAACACCAGGCACATCTCCTGAAGCGCACATCAACCAAATAACTGCCGCAGCATATGGGCGCCTGGCAAACGTCAGAACAGCATTCCGACATCTTAATAAGGAGTCGTTCAGGACCCTGTACACCGTGTACGTTAGGCCCATATTAGAGTATGCGGCACCAGTTTGGAACCCACACCTAGCCAAGCATGTAAAGAAACTAGAGAAAGTGCAAAGGTTTGCAAAAAGACTAGTCCCAGGGTTAAGAGGTATGTCCTATGAGGAGAGGTTAAGGGAAATCAACCTGACGACACTGGAGGACAGGAGAGATAGGGGGGACATGATAACGACTTACAAAATACTGAGAGGAATTGACAAGGTGGACAAAGACAGGATGTTCCAGAGACTGGACACAGCAACACGGGGACACAGTTGGAAGCTGAAGACACAGATGAATCAAAGGGATGTTAGGAAGTATTTCTTCAGCCACAGAGTAGTCAGGAAGTGGAATAGTTTGGGAAGCGATGTAGTGGAGGCAGGATCCATACATAGCTTTAAGCAGAGGTACGATAAAGCTCATGGTTCAGGGAGAGTGACCTAGTAGCGACCAGTGAAGAGGCGGGGCCAGGAGCTTGGACTCGACCCCTGCAACCTCAACTAGGTGAGTACAACTAGGTGAGTACACACACACACGCAGCTGCAATAAACGAGCGTCTGACAAATCACTGACTAGCTTTCAGAAGTTCAAGTATGGAGTAATTCCCGACATTGTACACTGTGTACCTCAGGATCATATTGAATTATACAGCACTAGTATAGAACCTACATCTGGTCAAGCATGCTGATAAATTGGAGAAAGTGTAGAGGTTTCCAACGCGACTAGTCTCGAGGTATGTCCTGAGAGGAAAGTCTCCAGGAACTAAACCTGATGGCATTAGAGGAACGAAAAACTATAGGAGATAACAACGTACAAAATACTGAGAGGAATTGACAGAGTAGACAGGAACAGATTGTTCGAGAGACGGGAACAAGAGCACGAGGGCGCAGCTGAAAGTTGAAAAAGAAAAAAGACATGTGAGTCACAGGGATGTTGGGAAATAGTTCTTCAGGCTTTTTCGGGAAGTGGAACGACGATTAGATTTTTGCCACCGAAGTGGCTAGTTTATTGTGCACCTCATATCCATCCTGTGGTCGGTAGCGCAAGAGCGTATGGATACACAACAGGCCTAGAAACTAGGCCCCAGAAGGGTTAACATGTGTACATTTGGATTTATATCTACATGTCTACAGTTCACTTATCTGTTACAAGCAGATTTAGGAAAATCCCTTAGTATATCTGGTATCTTACTTTCATTAATAAGATATCTTGACATGTCACATAAGTTATTATACTGTCTATCCCTGTATTCCTTAATAAGTGGATAATTAAGCACATTTTTGTTCAAGACAGTGACCATATGTCTGATCACATAATTTGCATTTAGTTTGATCATCATCTGTGTGTCTCCCAAACTGCCAGAAGTACTTGTAACCAAGCCTAATCCTGGCCACTACAACATCAGTCAGTCTGTTCACATTGCAAGTTGCTCCATAAACATACTTATCTACGTTCATGTTATCATAGTGGGTTATAGATCTACTCAGGCTTCTAACTGCATTTCTATAATAATCATTTTCATTAATTACTTCTCTCCTAATATTATTCCTAATGTTAGACACAGATATACCAAAGTTATATTTTACATTCTCCTTCTGGGTACTCTTCTTGGCTAACATATCAACTTTACCATGAAGGAGTGTGATGGGATCCATAACAATTGTACATTAATTCCTTTGTCCCGGATTTTTTAGTATCTATACCTGGCTTCTCCAATGAGCATGGTGTTGGAGTTATTGTATGAGTCTAGAGCCTTCAGTGATGACACAGAATCAATAATGATGATAGAGTCAGTGTCAGTGTCATAAGTTAGCTTAAGCGCCATTAGGATTGCAAACAATTTAGTTTGCAGTGTAGATGCCCATTTGTTAATTCTTATGCCTAGTTCAACAAGTTTATTATGGTTCTTAACTAGGGAGGTGGCAACAAGAGCAGATGCAGCCCTGCCAGAAGACTCCTGTTTAGATCCAGCAGTGTATATAACTTGCGATAACTTATTACTACCAGCTAGATGAGAAATTTCTTCTTGAACAGTTGCTCTAACAAGTGATTTAAGGAAGGGATTACTAGCAATGAGCTTCTTGGGAGGGACCTGCAGGTATGTGATATTAAATGAACACATCTTCCGTGGAGGGGTGAAATGCTCTTGTTGCCTACAGTGATACAGTTCAAGCAAGTTATAAAACTTAATGCAACTGCACGTTTTCACAGTTCATCTAGATCTGTGTGTATTTACTTCTAGACACTTAGAAAGATTCATTGTGACAGTGTCTAGTTCATTTCTCAACATTCTAATACCGAGTAGAGTGTTAATCTCAACAATCCTATCACTGATACTAGAAATACCAAGCTCCTTCCTCATATTAAGAACCTTTGTAGATTTGGGACAGCCATGAATAATTCTGAGAGCTTCATTTTGCATTAACTACAAGGGTCGGAAAGAACTTTCTCTAGCTAATATCAACATAGGAGCAGCATAACCAATTAAGGACCTAACATAGGCTATGTACATCATTCTCACGGTTCTCACATTGGCACCATAGTTGGGGTTGTAGCCAGCAACAGCTTTGAGAGCATTTAGCTTATCTCTGCATTTCTTATTTAGTTGTGTTATAGTGGATTTGTTAAAGGTTACATCTACACCAAGATATCAGTAAGTTTTAACGTAGCTAATGTTTTCACCCTGCAAATAAATAGGTGGGGAATGTCGTTTGCGTGTTAATATCTTTGTTTTAGAGGAAGATATTACGAGGCCTAGTCGATTACAAATTGACTGAACTTCATTATGAATGGTACTCATCTTCTTATGCCCTGTTGTATGTATCATGATGTCATCAGCATAGCTTATAGTTATATGTTTAGGTGAGGCATTTAGAACATTTAGGAGAGCATTATTCAGAATATTAAATAGCATGGGACTGAGAACTCCTTCCTGCGGTGTACCTAGGGACATTCTTCAGACTCGCTTTTAAAGCCTTGGTAGAGGACAGAGGATACTCTATGTGACAGGTATCCTATTATCCAGCAGAGTAGGCTACAATCAATATTCATTTTGGCTAGTTCGTGTAGTACAACGGTTCTGTTCGCAATATCAAATGCAGGTTTTAGATCAAGAAATGTGGTAAAACTAGTAGAGGTGTGTGCAGTGAGAAAGGTGGAAATACAGTTCTGCACACTTTTACCTTTCATGAACCCATAGAGGTAGGGGGAAAGTTGGTGTCTGATTCTTTGGTACAGTCTGTTAAGTACCATTCTTTCAAAAGTTTTACAAAGTCAACTAGTTAAGGAGATCGGTCTAAATGTTGGGGCTTAGGGATAGGCACAATGAAACTATTGGTCCAGGAAGTAGAAAGAACCCCCTCAATGTAACTGGAATTATACAGTGCCAACAAAGGATTATCAGGCACGTGCCTTAGATTTCTGAGATTATCATAGGTTATACCAGCCTCTCTAGGAGCAGTTGATCGACCTTTAGTTAATGCGTTATCTAGTTCATACTCGGTGAAGAGGCAGTCACTTTCGTCAATATTTCGGCTCATAAAATTAATCAGTTTCAACATTTCCTCAGAAGCACTCTCTAAATTTTTTCTTATAATCTGAGATGGAAATTTTTCATGCCTGGATGTTTTGGACCAGTCATTTATGAGGTCATTTGCTTTTTCAAGAGGAAAGGGATGAGCAACATTGCCTGTCTTTTTCCTCGTTATTTTATTTATACCTTTCCAAGCCAAACTTAAAGCGATATACCTATTTAATCCACAAACAAATTATTCCCATTCCTGTTGTCTAAGTTCTTGTTTTCTGTTTCTCGCATTTGTTAATGCAGCTTGGAACGTTCTGAGCAGGTCTGGGGTTCTACATTCCCGGTAAGCTTTACCAATCCTCCTAGTTGCTGCATGTGTTAGATTGCGTAGCTAGGGATCATTATAGTATTTACATTGGTAAATACTATAATGTCATTTATAGTGGAAGGTTTATGTTTTCTTTTCCTGCCAACTTGATCTGTGAGGACATTCTCCATGGTGGCAGCTAAATCATTATTGATTTTGTGTGTGCCAATGGGCTAGTAATTCTTTTACCGTATCCAGGTGGTTAATAAAGTTATCTCTGTGGTCTGGGTTGAGAATAAGTTTCCTCCTTCTGTATTTAGCTCCTTGGTTGTTGGAGATATGATCAAGATTGACAGTTGTGAGTCTTGGGAAGTGATCAGATAGAAGATCATCAACTATGACAGAGCCATGCATCGTATATGATGTATTAAATCCAAGGCACAGATCTACTATTCCACCATATGTGTGAGTAGGCTCAATGGTGCCAACAATTCGAACATTAGCATGCTAATTTAGAAATTTCGCTAGTTTAGTTCCATTGGTGTATGTTATAGACCCACCAATATTCTTATGCAGATGAATGGTTCAGAGAACTGACAAGTTGATAAATTAGACACATGTGCAACACTTGGGTATCTTTAATGAGGAAACGTTTCGCCACACAGTGGATTCATCAGTTCATACAAAAGAGAACGGTGAATGACAGGAGGAGTTTGAGATAATCAGTCCCTCAGCCTTGAGTCGATGTGGTCAGTCCATCAATCTTGAAAAGAACATTGCCTAACCCTTGGGCACGACCTACTTCCACATTGGACAAATGTGATACCACCTACATCTGCTGCACCTCTCCTGCCTACAGTATATAAGCTACTTCTTCGCACATATGCTGTATTCTTTTCAAGATTGATAGACTGACCACATCGACTCAAGGCTGAGGGACTATTACCTCAAACTCCTCCTGTTCTTCACCGTTCTCCTTTGTATGGACTGATGAAGCCACTGTGTGGCGAAACGTTTCCCTATTAAATATACCCAAGTGTTGCACATGTGTCTAATTTATTAATATTCTTATGTTTTGCATTAAAATCTCCAAGAATGAGGGTAGGTTCACTATTGATGCGATCCGGTAAAGCATCAGGTCGAAGCTGGTCCGCTGGGGTATAAAGATTAAAAATGTTTATGGAAAAATCGCCTGCGTATACTTTAACACCATGATACTGCATGTTTACTCGACTCTGCAGAGCAAGGAGTAAATGTGGCAAGTTCTTTCTGACATACATCACAACAGTTCGTGGACCTTAAGTTACAAGCTGCATATCCAGGCAACTTTGGTGGAGGTGCTCCATCTTTCAGTCTACATTCCTGCAAACAGATGACATTAATATTCTTGGTTGCACTAATATGATGTAAATCAAGCAACAGCTTCCTGATGGAAGCAATGTTCCATGAAAAGATTTGTAATCTATCCACTGTAGTGAGTTATTACAATCTCTTGCTCATAAGATGGTAAGACTATTATGATTTAGCTACAGTGTGTAGATACTTAAGAGCAAATAGCATAGTTTGTACATGTTTATCTTCAGAACCTTCTACTCTAAGCATTTTTCGGCATCTTGGCAGCCAGTTTCAAGGCAAGTCTTGAAGCCAAGAGTTATGGGCTTCTTTCTTACAAATTGCTTGAAATTAAACGAAGATTGCTGCACTTTTGAGATCATCAACGTACTCAGGAGCATCATCCTGATTACATATATTTATTACATTTGTCAGGATCTGTTCAAGATGCTCAATTTTTTTTCCGCAAGTTTGTTATAATTTGAGGAAGGTCAGGTGAATCCAGTGCCTCTCCAGAGGAAGGCACTTCTGAGTTAGTTCTTTCTTTAACATCTATCACCTTAACAGGTACGATGGTTAAATTAGTGTCCTCTGATGGTGCCTGTGGCATGACTGCCTCATCATTCACTGTAGGCAGGCCCTGTGCATCTAACCCATCTCCAGTTTCCAGGGGGGTTACACGCGTGGTGTCCGTCTGACTTTTGTAGATGTGTGTAGTGGGAAGAGTGACATGCTCATCCCCATATACAGGTGCAGGCGTAGGTGTGGGTAGTGGCAGATCAGTAGTTCCATATGTGCTAGCAGGGATGGCTAGCTCCTCCACAACCGGTGTGTGTGATGGCATTTTGGTATCACTAGAATCCTTTGCAATGAGGTTGGGCTCTTCCACACTTTGCAGAGGTACAGTCTCAGATCTGGCTGTGGTGGACTGGATGGCCTCATCCTCAGTTACCATTAAAGGTCTGTTACCAGGTTTACGTCGAAGGTTGTTTGGGTTCCGACTGAAATGCTTATGGCAAACTGTAACCCCATCTTCTTTACAGTTAATACACTTAAATTTTTGGCTGTCAAGGCCTACTGTGCATTCTCTAGTGGAATGTTTCCCAGCACACTTACCGCACCAAGAGTGTAGTATTCCACAGTCTACTGCAACATGGCCATAGTGCTGGCATTTGCAACACCTACGTTGAGAGGGTACGTACACTTCGATGGGTAGGAAACGTAGGCCAGGCACACAGATATTTCGGGGGAGGGGCACAGGGCCTACCCAACTGGCAATAAATTGGGATCTTCCTTAAGGTGGGACCAGGAGATGAAGCTTAACCCCCTGCAGCCACATGTAGGTAAATAAACACCACTTACACACCATAAACACATAATTTAATAAAAATAATCAAAAGCAAATTTCATATATAATATCCCGTGCGTGGTCGTGGGCGCACCCAAGAAGACAAAATGAATAATTTCCACAATTTCGGAAGCCACAAAATATCGCGAACTGAAATACTCCGTGGCTGATATTCCTTTGTCTTAATAGGAAACCAAATTCCTACTGTTTGTTCTCAGCGGTCCTATTACTGTTCACCCACTGTACCTATTTGCCCCTCGATAGTCACCCGTTGTAACGCGTTATGAATCACATTATTATGACCGAGGCCGACTATGCATACTCCGCTAATTGTAATAAGGTCAATACTCGATGAGAAGAGTTACTAATGGCGTTGAGGTACGATGACTTCTGGCCTGATGAAGATGAGAGATATTATCTTCTTTCTCATATTGTTGGGTAAATATCACATTCTGACTGGATATTGGTTAATGTACTTTTGTTTGGCAACAGTTTTTTTTTTTTTAATGGCGTGAATATAACACCGAACACGTCTCCGGAAGCACACATCAGCCAGATAACTGCTGCAGCATATGGGCGCCTGGCAAACCTGAGATTAGCATTCCGATACCTAAGTAAGGAATCTTTCATGACACTGTACACCGTGTACGTCAGGCCCATACTGGAGTATGCAGCACCAGTTTGGAACCCACACCGGGTCAAGCACGTTAAGAAATTAGAGAAAGTGCAAAGTTTGCGACAAGGTTAGTTCCAGAGCTAAGGGATATGTCCTACGAAGAAAGGTTGAGGGAAATCAGCCTGACGACACTGGAGGACAGGAGGGTTAGGGGAGACATGATTACGACATACAAAATGCTGCGTGGAATAGACAAGGTGGACAGAG
This sequence comes from Cherax quadricarinatus, assembly GCF_038502225.1. Classification (NCBI taxonomy): domain Eukaryota; kingdom Metazoa; phylum Arthropoda; class Malacostraca; order Decapoda; family Parastacidae; genus Cherax; species Cherax quadricarinatus. The sequence goes on along the minus strand of NC_091297.1, from coordinate 38,066,032 downwards.
ACAAGATGTTCCAGAGAGGGGACACAGAAACAACAGGGTCACAATTGGAAGCTGAAGACTCAGACGATGTCAGTATAGCTACTGAATTCCCTTATACGTATACTTGTGTAGTGTATTGTAGATCGTATTATCCATATACATATATTTAGGCTCCCTGGTCAGTAGGCCTAGTGACTAGCATGTGTGACGCCACGTGACGCTGTTGTGAGCCCTTCGCGCCTGGGATCCTTCTCAGTTCCCGTCAGACCTACCAAGCAGCTACAGGCAGGCTAGGCCTCCCTCTTCCACACTCTGCAATATAGTGTTACCATCCAACAAGTGTGTTTTTCTTCAACCACGACAACGAGTCACAGGGATGTTAGGAAGTATTTCTTCAGTTATATAGTTGTCAGGAAGTGGAATAGCCTAGCAAGTGATGTAGTGGAGGCAGGAACCATACATAGCTTTAAGACGAGGTATGATAAAGCTCACGGAGCAGGGAGAGGACCTAGTAGCGTTCAGTGAAGAGGTGGGGCCAGGAGCTGAATCTCGACCCCTGCAACCACAATTAGGTGAGTACAATTAGATGAGTACACACACACACACACACACACAAGGCTGGACCTTGTATTCACCATGAGTGGTTATGACATAAGGGGATATTACACATTAATGTAGTGTGTTCATCACTGTCTCTAGTGTAGTGTGTTCATCACTGTCTCTAGTGTAGTGTGTTCATCACTGTTACTAGTGTAGTGTTCATCACTGTCACTAGTGTAGTGTGTTCATCACTGTCACTAGTGTAGTGTGTTCATCATTAAAGGCCTCTTGGTACTAGTGACCACACGGTCCGGAGTTTTGAATACCCTGGAAGTAAACACAGAGAGGGGGAGAAGCACCACGGGAAGGATGCGAGAAGTCAGACTTAAAAAGGGGAAACTACACGGGCATGAGGCATTTCCTGAATGTGATGCAGTGGGAAAGAAAACTAGAGAGTGCGACAGTGAATGAGGTGGTGGAGTACGTTTCCGGAGAGTGAAGGGAGGGATACAAAATTCCTACCCAGGAGCAGAAGCAATGGATAGAACAGAGCGAGTCCATGGTTTACCCAGAGATACAGAGCGGTCAAAACTACTGCAAATGTGCTAAAGATTGGAAAAAAGAATAGAATTCAAAGAACTCAGAAAACAAGTAACTGAGCAGAAGAGCCAGAAACGAATATACATAGGTAAGAAAATAGGCTGAATGACAATTTGAGAATGACATAGGAACGAAAGGCAAATCCGACCCAGAGTTGTTATATAACCACATCAGGAGGAAAACAACAATCTAGGATCACGTAATCTGGCTGAAGGAAGACGGAGAGCTCAGAAGGAATGACCTTGAAATCTGTGAGAAGCTCAGCAAGAAGTTTAAAGAGGTAATTCTAAGAGGAGATTGAAAAGCTACCAGCAAAATGCAGCAGGAGAGTGCATCATCGAGCACTGAAGACAATGCATAAAACAGGAGAGGAGGTGAAAACGCTACTGTGTGTGAATGAGAGAACGAGAGTAGAGGCACTGTGTGTGTGCTAGCAACAAGCATCAAAAAGTCAGTCGAAACACAGTAACTGCTCTAGGTGTAAAGACAGCAAAAGTAGTCCCACTTCTAAAGAAAGGAGACAGACAGGCAGCGTTCAGCTACAGACCAATGTTTCTGACATGCAGAGTAAGGAATCGTTCACCACACTGTATATAAGGCATATACTGAAGTACGCAGCACCAGTATGAATCCCACACCAAGCCAAGCTGAAGAAAGTGCAGAGGTTTGCTGAGAGAGCAGGACTGATATGATTAAAAAAATATACAAAGTAACTGATAGGGTGGACAGCGACAGAGTGTTTGAGAGACGACAGACAGGAACACGAGGGCGCAGCTGCTTATTGAAAACACAGATGAGTCACAGGGATGTTGGGAAGTACTTCTTCGGTCGTAGAGTAGTCAGGAAGTGGAACAACCTGAAGAATGAAGTGGTAGAGGCAGGATCCAAACTTATCTTAAAGAAGAGGTACGATAAGGTTCTCGAAGCCAAGGAGAGAGCGAACCTAAAAGCGGCAAGAGCATAAGAACACTGCATCAGGCCTGTTAGCCCATACTAGGCAGGTCGTTCAAAATCCATCCCACTAACAGAATATATGCCCAACCCAATTTTCAACGCCACCCGCGTAATAAGCTTTGATATTTCTGAAGAATTGAGACACTTATGCAACATATGGGAATCTTTATTGAAGAAACGTTTCACCACACAGTGGCTTCATCAGTCCAATACTGATGTAGCCATAGTGTGGAGAAACGTTTCATCAATAAAGATTCCCATATGTTGCATAAGTGCCTCAGTTCTTCAACTTGTCAGTTTGCAAAACCATTTGATAATTCTGTTTACTCACATGCAAGTCCCACTTAAATTCAACGCTTCTCATTCATGTATTTATCCAACTTCAATTTGAAACAAGGGAAAGCCAGGAGCCGAGAATCGACCCCTGCAACCACATATAGGTGAGCACACACATACACTTACTCTCTCTCTCACACACACACACACACACACACACACACACACACACACACACACACACACACACAGCGGGGCCAGGAGCTAGGACTCGACCCCTGCAATCACATATAGGTGAGCACACACATACACTTACTCTCTCTCACACACACACACACACACACACACACACACACACAGCGGGGCCAGGAGCTAGGACTCGACCCCTGCAACCACAAATAGGTGAGTACACACACACACACACACACACACACCACAGAACTGCAGGAGGCCAAAAGAGGAGTACGAAGAAAACAACAGGGCGATGGTGGATACACTGGCTGAGGTGGCAAGAAGAGCTCACTCGAGCAGAGCAAAGTTACTGGTAATGGGCGATTTCAATCACAGGGAGATCGACTTGGAAAACCTGGAGTCACATGGGGGTCCCGAAACATGGAGAGCCAAGATGAGGGATGTGGTACTTGAAAACCTCATGCATCAACATGTCAGGGACACTACCAGAGAGAGAGGGGAGGATGAGCCAGCAAGACTGGATCTTGTGTTCACCCTGAGCAGTTCAGACATTGAGGACATCACTTACGAGAGGCCCCTTGGAGCTAGCGATCACGTGGTTCTGAGTTTTGATTATATAGTAGAGTTACAAGTGGAGAAGGTAACAGGAACTGAATGGGAAAAGCCAAACTACCAAAGGGGGAACTACACAGATATGAGGAACTTCCTGCAGGAGGTTCAGTGAAACAGAGACCTGGTAGGAAAATCAGTAAACGAGATGATGGAATATGTAGCAACAAAGTGCAAGGAGGCAGAGGAAAGGTTTGTTCCCAAGGGAAACAGAAATAACAGGAAGACCAAAGCGAGTCCTTCGTTTACCCGAAGGTGTAGGGAGGCAAAAACTAAGTGCACCAGAGAACAGAAAAGGTACAGGAGGCAAAGGACCCAGAAAAATAAGGAGATTAGTAGAAGAGCCAGAAACGAGTATGCACAGATAAGGAGGTAGGCCCAGCGACAGTACGAAAACGACATAGCATCGAAAGTTAAGTCTGAGCCGAAACTGCTGTATAGCCACATTAGGAGGAAGACAACAGTCAAAGACCAGGTGATAAGGCTGAGGAAAGAAGGTGGAGAACTCACAAGAAACGATCAAGAGAATGTACCTAGATCGTGACAGAACACAAAAGGAAAGGACGTCATTGAGAGAGAGGGTACAAAGACGAAAGGAGGAATGGGATGCATTGATGGAGATGAGCAGAACCCAGACTCAGGTGGAAGGACAAATACACCCTACAGAGACACCCGCAGAAGGACGACAACCACAACAGCCCCAACGCAACTGAACAATCTCAACCAAAACCCACACACTGTTCCCTCTGCCCCCACCCCCCACATCACAAACCCCACCCCTACAGCAGCTCCCTACGAGCACTCTGCCCTCACTCCCCCCATCACAAACCTCACCCACTCCATAAACCCCCATAGGCCTCCTCCAGGGCTTCCACTCCCCCATCCCCAATATTCTCCCAGGTCCACCGTGATAGATAAGACGTTGAAGGTGTGGTACACGAACGCAGATGGAATAGCAGACAAATATGAGGAGTGGCATGAAAGAATCAACAAGCAGTCATCACACATCATAGCAGTCACAGAAACGAAACTCACTGAGACAATAACAGACGCAGTCTTCCCACCAGGATATCAGATCCTGAGGAAAGACAGAAGGAGCAGAGGGGGATAAGGGGTTGCACTACTCATAAAAAACCGATGGGGTTTCGAGGAAATGGAAGGCATGGATGGGATTGGAGAAAGGGAATACATAGTAGGTACAATTCAATCTGAGGAACATAAGGTAGTCATTGCAGTGATGTATGACCCACCACAGAACTGCAGGAAGCCAAGAAAGGAATATGAAGAGAACAACAGAGCGATGGTGGACACACAGGCTGAGGTGGCACGAAAAGCTCAATCGTGCAGAGCAGAGTTACTGGTTATGGGTGATTTCAACCTCAGGGAGATTGATTGGGAAAACCTGGAGCCTCATGGGGGTCCCGAAATATGGAGAGCCAAGATGATGGATGTGGTACTGGAAAACCTCATACATCAACAAATCAGGGACACTACCAGAGAGAGAGAGGGGAGGATGAACCACCAAGACTGGAAGTTGTGTTCACCCTGAGTAGTTCAGACATTGAGGACATCACATATGAGAGGCCCCTTGGAGCTAGCGATCACGCAGTCCTGAGTTTTGATTACATAGTAGAGTTACAAGTGGAGAGGGTAACAGGAGTCGAATGGAAAAAGCCAAACTATAAAAGGGGGGACTACACAAGTATGAGGAACTTCCTGCAGGAGGTTCAGTGGGACAGAGAACACATAGGAAAGTTAGTAAACGAAATGAAGGAATATGTAACAATAGAATGCAAGGAGGCAGAGGGAAGGTTTGTTCCCAAGGGCAACAGAAACAATGGGAAAACCAAAGCGAGCCCTTGGTTTACCTGAAAGTGCAGGGAGGCAAAAAATAAGTGCATTAGAGAATGGAAGAGGTATAGAAGGAAAAGGACCCAGGAAAACAAGGAGATCTGTTGAAGAGCCAGAAACGAATATGCACAGATAAGGAGGGAGGCCCAGCGACAGTACGAAAATGACATAGCATCGAAAGTCAAGTCTGACCTGAAACTGCTGTTTAGCCACATCAGGAGAAAGACAACAGTCAAAGACCAGGTGATCAGGCTGAGGAAAGTAGGTGGGGAACTCACAAGAAACGATCAAGTGGTATGCAAGGTGCTCAACACCAGATTTAAGGAAGTATTCACAGTGGAGACAGGAAGGACTCTTGGAAGACAGGACAGATTGGGACACCAACAGGGAATACACCAACAAGTGCTGGAGAACATACACGCAACTGAGGAGGAGCTGAAGAAGCTGCTAAGTGACCTTGATACCTCAAAGGCAATGGGATCCTCAGAGAGGGAGCAGAAATACTGTGTGTGCCATTAACCACAATCTTCAACACATCCCTTGAAACTGGGCAACTACCTGAGGTATGGAAAACAGCAAATGTAGTCCTCATATTTAAAAAAGGAGACAGAAAAGAGGCACTAAATTCCAGACCAGTGTCACTGACGTGTATAGTATGCAAAGTCATGGAGAAGATTATCAGGAGGAGAGTGGTGGGGCACCTGGAATGGAACAAGATTATAAACGACAACCAGCACGGAATCATGGAAGGCAAATCCTGTGTCACAAACCTTCTGGAGTCTTATGACAAAGTTACAGAAGTGCGACACGAGAGAGAGGGGTGGGTTGATTGCATTTTCTTGGACTGCAAGTAGGCCTTCGACACAGCTCTTCACAAGAGATTAGTGCAGAAACTAGAGGATCAGGCTCATATAACAGGAAGGGCAGTGCAGTGGATCAGAGAATACCTGACAAGGAGGCAACAACGATTCATGGTACGGGATGAGGTATCACAGTGGGCACCTGTGACGAGCGGGGTCCCACAGGGGTCGGTGCTGGAACGAGTGCTATTTTTGGTATATGTGAATGACATGATGGAAGGGATAGACTCAGAGGTGTCCCTGTTCGCAGATGATGTGAAGTTAATGAGCAGAATTAAATCAGATGAGGACCAGGCAGGACTTCAAAGAGACCTGGACAGGCTGGACACGTGGTCCAGCAACTGGCTTCTCGAATTCAACCCTGCCAAGAGCAAAGTCATGAAGATCGGAGAAGGGCAAAGAAGAACGTAGACAGAGTATAGGCTAAGTGGTCAAAGACTGCAAACCTCGCTCAAGGAGAAAGATCTTGGGGTGACCATAACACCGAGCACGTCTCCGGAGGCATACATCAACCAGATAACTGCTGCAGCATACGGGCGCCTGGCAAATCTGAGAATAGAGTTCCGATACCTTAGTAAGGAATCGTCCAAGGCACTGTATACTGTGTACGTCAGGTCCATACTGGAGTATGAAGCACCAGTTTGGAACCCACACCTGGTCAAGCACGTCAAGAAATTAGAGAAAGCACAAAGGTTTGCAACAAGGCTGGTTCCAGAGCTAAGGGGAATGTCGTACGACGAAAGGTTGAGGGAAATCGGACTGACGACACTGGAGGACAGGAGGGTCAGGGGAGACATGATAACGACATACAAAATTCTGCGTGGAATAGATATGGAAAATAGAGACAAGATGTTCCAGAGAGGGGACACAGAAACAAGAGGTCACAATTGGAAGCTGAAGACTCAGACGAGTCACAGGGATGTTGGAAGTATTTCTTCAGCAATAGAGTAGTCATGAAGTGGAATAACCTAGCAAGTGATGTAGTGGAGGCAGGAACGATACATAGGTTTAAGACGAGGTATGACATGGCTCAGGAAGCAGAGAGAGAGGACCTAGTAGCGATCAGCGAAAAGGCGGGGCCAGGAGCTGAGTCTCGACCCCTGCAACTACAATTAGGTGAGTACACACACACACACGCACGAGAGAGAAACGAGTATGCACAGATATGGAGGGAGGCCCAGCGGCCGTACGAAAACGACATACCATCGAAAGTCAAGTCTGACCCGAAACTGCTTTACAGCCACATCAGGAGGAAAACAACAGTCAAGGACCAGGTAATCAGGCTGAGGAAAGAAGGTGGGGAGCTCACAAGAAACGACCAAGAAGTATATGAGGAGCTCAACACGAGATTTCAGGAAGTATTTACAGTGGAGGCTGCAGGGACACTGAAAAGATAAAACAGAGGGGTACAGCACCAAGGGATATACCAACAAGTGTTGTTTGAAATACACACAACCGAGGAGGAGGTGAAGAAGCTTATAAGTGACCTTGATACCTCAAAGGCAGTGGGACCGGACAACATCTCTCCGTGGGTAGTTAGAGAAGGAGCAGAGACACTGTGTGTGCCACTAACCACAATCATCGACACATCTCTTGAAACTGGGCAACTACTTGAGGTATGGAAGACGGCAAATGTGGTCCCCATCTTTAAGAAAGGGGACAGAAACGAAGCAATAAACTATAGACCAGTGTCACTGACGAGTACAGTATTGAAAGTGATGGAGAAGATTATCAGGAGAGTGGTGGAGCACCCGGAACGGAACAAGGTTATAAACGACAGCCCGCATGGATTCATGGATGGCAAATCCTGCCTCACAAACCTACTGGAGTTTTATGACAAGGTAACTGAAGTAAGGCATGAGAGGGAGGGGTGGGTCGATTGCATTTTCTTGGAGTGTAAGAAGGCCTTCGACACAGTTCCTGCAGTGGATCAGAGAATACCTGACAGGGAGGCAACAGCGAGTCATGGTACTTGATGAGGTATCACGGTGGGCGCCTGTGTCGAGCGGGGTCCCACACGGGTCAATCCTAGGACCAGTGCTATTCTTGGTATATGTGAATAACATGACGGAAGGGATAGACTCAGAAGTGTCCTTGTTCGCAGATGATGTGAAGTTAATGAGGAGAATTAAATCAGATGAGGACCAGACAGGTCTACAAAGAGACCTGGACAGGCTAGACGCGTGGTCCAGCAACTGGCTTCTTGAATTTAACCCCGGCAAATGCAAAGTCATGAAGATCGGGGAAGGACAAAAAAGACTGCAGACAGAGTATAGGATAGGCGGCCAGAGACTGCAAATCTCGCCAGACTGAGCACTTCGCCAGAAGTCCACGTTAACCAGATAACTACTGCAGCATATGGGCGCCTGGCAAACCTGAGAATAGCATTCCGATACCTCAGAAAGGAATCGCTCAAGACTCTATGCACCATGTACGTCAGGCCCATACTAGAGTATGCAGCACCAGTTTGGAACCCACACCTGGTCAAACACATCAAGAAATCAGGCTGGTTC
>NC_091297.1:38040158-38052658 GCF_038502225.1 Cherax quadricarinatus | reverse complement strand
TTCCGCCAGTATAGCGATATAGGAAACTGTTAACGTAAGTTTGAGATGCCTTAAAAAGCTGGAACAGGTTTGTATATTTCTTTATGATACTGTAACAGAAGTGTGTGATCCTCTAAGATCCTGTGCTGTGTGTGTGTGTACTCATTTGTGGTTGCAGGGGTCGAGACATAGCTCCTGGCCCCGCCTCTTCAGTGATCGCTACTAGATCCTCTCTCTCTCTCCCTGCTCCATGAGCTTCATTATACTTAAAACTATGTATGGTTCCTACCTCCACTACGTCACTTGCCAAACTATTCCACTTCCTGACAACTCCTTTGACTGAAGAAATACTTCCTAACATCTATTTGACTCATCTGAGTCTTCAACTTCCAATTGTGACCCCTTGTTTCTGTGTCCCATTTCTGGAACATCCTGCCTCTGTCCACCTTGTCAATTCCTCGCAGTATTTTGCATGTCGTTGTCATTTCTTCCCTAACCCTCATGTCCTCCAGTGTCGTCAGGCCGAGTTTCCTTAACCTTTTTTCGTAGGGCATTTCCCTTAGCTCTGGAACTAGCTTTGTGGCAAACCTTTGCACTTTCTCTAATTTCTTGACGTGCTTGGCCAGGTGTGGGATGATTCCTTACTGAGGTATCGGTACGCTATTCTTAGGTATGCCAGGCGCCCATATGCTGCGTGTGTGTGTGTACTCACCTAGTTGAGGTTGCAGGGGTCGAGTCCAAGCTCCTGGCCCCACCTCTTCACTGGTCGCTACTAGGTCACTCTCCCTGAGCCGTGAGCTTTATCATACCTCTGCTTAAAGCTATGTATGGATCCTGCCTCCACTACATCGCTTCCCAAACTATTCCACTTCCTGACTACTCTGTGGCTGAAGAAATGCTTGTGTGTGTGTGTGTGTGTGTGTGTGTGTGTGTGTGTGTGTGTGTGTGTGTGTGTGTGTGTGTGTGTGTGTGTGTGTGTGTGTGTGTGTGTGTGTGTGTGTGTGTGTGTGTGTGTGTGTGTGTGTGTCTGTCTGTCTGTCTGTCTGTCGATGAACAAGACAAATGTCCAAAATGTTTCGCCAACACGGTAGGCTTCTTCAGTTGAATGCAGTGGTGCCTAAATATTGACAGTTGAATCAATATAGAAGTAAAGATGATGTGATCAATCCATGAGCGTTGAAGAAGTACTTTTGAGGTGATCAGTCCCTCAGCCTTGAGAAACGTTCAGCTCCATAATCTTGTTTTTGACCGAAGAAGGCTACTGAGTAGGCGGAACATTTGAGAAATAAGATACCTAACTGTCGCACATGAATCGAGCTCATCTAATTGTCTGTACTATATACCATTATTTTAATGATAGGAGTATATGGGATTTTTGATGGTTTTGGAACATAAGTGCATAATCCTTTAATGCCGTAGAGTACATGTGCGTAAGCTATTAGATCCTGGAGTAGAAGTGTGAGATCCTTTGAGTAGTGTTGACCTGGGAGTAAATGGGATGACGATAAATAGACTGGAACTTATGTTTTTCTTAATATCGCGAGTTTAGCAACTGTGCCCTTTTGTATGCAATAGTGGAGCCTTATAATAAAAAGGTAGTCGGACTATTCAGTGTGCACAATGGAACCACGAGCTTGGACCTCCAGCGAAGCTCTATATAGCTCCTCACCCTGCATGCATTTTTCATCCGATAACCGAACCTCCATTGGATGCAATACATATAGACCAGTGTTAGCCACACCAAAACCCAAGGCATTATGTAGAATAGTATATGTTCCAGGGAACATAGTTCTCCGCCATGTAATAACGACAGCACCCAGGTTAATTTCATCAGGGGTGATGGGCCGTGTGTTAAATGGTTGCGACACGAAGTCTTCCTGGTTATTAATTAATTATCACGTCTGCTGTGTCGCCCAGCTTGCAGCCCGCCGTCTAACCTGTCCTGCGCCGTCTAGCCTGTCCTGCATCAAAGTATTCCTCCTTTCGATGGAACTAATGAGTGGTGCTCATGAAATTCGAGTCACTGTCTACTTGTACATCAAGTATATAGGTGTTTCTCTTCTCAGGATCATATATAACTAGGTCCCGCTGACACATTCGCTCCGCTATTACGTATTTCTTTCGTTGGCAGTCTCTGACAATGGAATCTACGATGAGGTTGCGTCGTTTCACTCTCCCCATGCGTCCTTAGGCACGTTCCTAATATGCGCCCAAGTTTCTAACGTTGGACACATTCTGCACAGCTGATATTGTGTATTTCTCTCTTTTATCCAGACTCTCTTGCACTGAAATTGCACTGAATCTCCAGAGCGTTGATATAATCGGCTCTTTTCATCAAGATGGTACCATTCCTCATCCATGCGTGAATTTGGGGTACCATTCAGTGTTCTTGCTGGTCTGTACCATCCAACGTTCTTGTTGGCCTGCATTATCTAGTGTTCTTGCTGGCCTGTACCAACCAATGCTCTTGTTGGCCTGTACCATCCAATGTTCTTGTTGTCCTGCACCATCCAATGTTCTTGCTGGCCTGCACCATCCAACGTTCTTGTTGGCCTGCATTATCTAGTGTTCTTGCTGGCCTGTACCAACCAATGCTCTTGTTGGCCTGTACCATCCAATGTTCTTGCTGGCCTGCACCATCCAGTGTTCTTGCTGGCCTGTACCAACCAATGCTCTCGTTGGCCTGCACCATCCAATGTTCCTGCTGGCCTGCACCATCCAATGTTCCTGCTGGCCTGTACCATCCAATGTTATTGCTGGCCTCTACCATCCAATGTTCTTACAGGCCTGTTCCATCCCCTTTCTTTCTAGTGTGTACTATGGTATACACAGCTTTACATCTTACAATTAGTCTTATCATATGTGTGGCACTGGGCTGCACTGCCAAAACTTATTTACATTTGTTGCAATTGCTCGATATGAAGCAAGATGAGTCTGTTTCTTTAGGGTACAGATGCTCACGTCGACGGGCACACGTACCCCACACCACCATATTTTACACGGGACATTAAAAACCCTTGCGGCGTGTACCTGGACAAATTTTTATCCTTTATCTTTCCAGTATTCTTGTGGACATAGTCTAGCACCGTAATATGAATCACACCAGCTTTCAAATGATAGTTGGGACTTCAGAGGAGTATTATCCAGGTTATTAAAGTGCTCCTCTAGTTTCACCAGAGGAGATTTCCCTCTCTCAGTTCATGAGAAATGCATTCCAAAATATATATACACACCAGTTGGTTGCAGAGGTTTAACAGGTGTCTCCCCCGACTTATGTTAGACTAACAGAGTCTACGTACCACTGCTTATTGTTCGGGACAATCCTAAATTTGAGGGTAGCTCACCTCTGCGGGCTAGATTCTAACCCTGCCCAGTTAAACTATGCAAAAAAAAAAAAAAAGTCTTCAAGTCTCAATCTCGGCCAACAGCACCATGTCGCCCGCGAAGGTCAGTGCAGGGATTTTTTGGTTATATCCCTGAAGCGTCTTGATATAATTGCTGTCCAGGGACACTAACGCTTCGTTCATCACCATATTAACTAAAAGACATGAAAGGGGGTCGCCCCGTTTAACCCTTATATTTATCTGGTCACTTTTATCCAGTACGGTAATTGTAGCTTCTCCGTAGACTATGACACATTTTATCAAAATGTCAGAAACGATGCCCCTAATTCTACGTCCACTACCACCACTACTGCTATAGATAGATACCACCATCACTACTGCTATCATCATCACTACTACTGTTGCCATCATCACTACTACTACTGCTATCATCACTACTACTACTGCTATCATCATCACTACTACTACTGCTATCAACATCACTACTACTACTACTGGTAGCGTCATCACTACTACTACTGCTATCATCACTACTACTGTCACCACGATGCTGTGAACACTAACTCCAAGGCCGAGGGACTGATTACCTCATCTTTTGTATATAGTTCTACTGTCTTCCTATTATGTCCTAGAATCTGTATTGATAAAGCCACTGGATGGCGAAACGTCTACTACAATAAAGATATCCAGATGTTGCACATGTGTCTTAACTTTCATATTGTCGGTATTTTATACCTTTCTTTGCACTACTACTACTATTATTACTACTACTACTGCTCACTACCTTCTTCCCCCGCCTACTACGTATTGTCTTCCGATCTTCTCTACTTTTCTCGTGACAGTTGTGAATTTACAATGGTCCAGAGCGGACCGAAAAGTCGTCACAAGGTCTCTTACATTACACAAATAACCCGCACATAAAAGAGAGAAGCTTACGACGACGTTTCGGTCCAACTTGGACCATTGACAAAGTCACACTAACCAGAGGTGGAGCAGGACGGCTATATATAGGCAGGAAGAGGTGGTGGTGGTAGTAGTAGTAGTAGAACAAGAATTGTATATAATACCGACAGGATGAAATTAAGACACATGCACAACACCCGGGCATCCCCATCGTAGACGTTTCGCCATCCAGCCAGCCACTGGATGGCGAAACGTCCATAAAAAAGACAACCAGACGCCGCACATGTGTCCTAATTTCATCAGTAGTTGTGGTAGTAGTGTTAGGCTTGCCGACACTAACAATGCTCTTTTCTGCCACGTCAGAGATCACAGCCATCCTATTGACTGGTCTTCTGCTAAAACTGTCTTCCCTACTTCCAACTCGAACAGTCGCCGTCTAGTTGAATCCTCTCTAATACACAACTTTCCTTGTATGAACCTTAGCCCTGGCTTCGTCTCTGTAGATGCCTTCCTCTCCCACTACATTGTAAAATGCTCCAAACTTCAGAACACCCGTGACTTAACCTGAATCCTCATTTTTTCTTTTTCTTTTTCTTCTTCTTCCTCTTCCCCTTTCCTCTTTCCTTTTCTCCTCTAGGTTGTCTTTCTCTCTCCTGTCTCGTGTTTCTGTTCCTTCTTCATTTATTTCACCACTTCCCCTTTCACGCACCTCTGTGCGCTTGCTCTCCCTCTGTGGGCACCTAGCTCTCCCTCAGTGGACACCTAGCTCTCTTGCAGTGCTCCCCTTCCTTTGTATTTGACTGGCTCGTCATCCTTATTTCCCACTTCTACCACTACCACTACTACTACCTCCTCTTCTTCTACTACTACTACAACTACTGATGAAATTAAGACACATGTGCGGCGTCTGGTTGTCTTTGTTGTGGACGTTTCGCCATCCAGTGGCTGGCTGGATGGCGAAACGTCTACGATGGGGATGCCCGGGTGTTGTGCATGTGTCTTAATTTCATCTTGTCGGTATTATGTACAATTCTTGTACTACTACTACTACTACCACCACCTCTTCCTGCCTATATATAGCCGTAAACTCCACCTCTGGTTAGTGTGACTTTGTCAATGGTCCAAGTCGGACCGAAACGTCGTCGTAAGCTTCTCTCTTTTATGTGCGGGTTATTTGTGTATCGCTCCAGTCACGGTATTGTGCCTTTTTTGTTAGTTAGTTATCCCTTACATTAGTTCGATATTTTAGGGAGATGAACTACAAAATCATGGTTAAGGGAAATCAACCTGACGACACTGGAGGACAGGAGAGATAGGGGGGACATGATAACGACTTACAAAATACTGAGAGGAATTGACAAGGTGGACAAAGACAGGATGTTCCAGAGACTAGACACAGTAACAAGGGGACACAGTTGGAAGTTGAAGACACAGATGAATCAAAGGGATGTTAGGAAGTATTTCTTCAGCCACAGAGTAGTCAGGAAGTGGAATAGTTTGGGAAGCGATGTAGTGGAGTCAGGATCCATACATAGCTTTAAGCAGAGGTACGATAAAGCTCATGGTTCAGGGAGAGTGACCTAGTAGCGACCAGTGAAGAGGCGGGGCCAGGAGCTTGGACTCGACCCCTGCAACCTCAACTAGGTGAGTACAACTAGGTGAGTACACACACACACACACACACACACACACACACACACACACACACACACACATTGCTCTGACAAGTGACAGCTTTCAAGCAGAACATCAGATAGAAGTTGACTAGAAAGAAAAAAAAAGACGAACGACACCGTAACCTAACATTAAACCTGAGAAAATTAGAATTATTATTAATTCATAGCACGAGGCTTCTCCAAGCCTAGCACTAAATATATATATTTTTTTCCTCGCGGGAATCCAAACTCTCCTACATTAAAGCCTACCTCACTTATTCGTTTTCTGATTAAAGGTAAATAATAATAATAATGCTGCATTCGTTCTCGCAAAATAAGCAAAGTGAAATATTTTGACCCAATATTGCATAAAAAAACGCAATAAGAAATTCCTTACCTTATCATATTACGAAAAAAGATTTGCCTCATAACATGCCATCTCGATGCTGTCAACTGATTGGCCTAGAGCGCTGGTGATGCCATCTGATGCTCACAACAATATTGGAATTCATCTTGCCAAGAGATGGGGACATACGGTGAGCATTTTTTTCATTTCCCACCTTTCTCTTCTGCGCATGCGGCATCCACAACCTATTTAGCAACCATAAATTGCACTTAATGACAGAAATGTTCAATAATACCCTCGTATTTTCTGGGAAGTCAGCCTCCAAAAAGTTACATATAAACAGATAATCAACAACATTGCAAAATCAATCCCACCAAATCTTTGGCAGGAAAACTGGCTCGGGCCTCAAGTCTTGTTATTGATCTCCAAGGCTGGTATCTTCCTACTAAATACACACGCACGATATCATTAGCTCCGACGTCCCTCAAACTTTTTCATTCCGGAGAAATTGGAGTTGCCTTTCAAACCAGCCAGGCATCAATATTCCGGTTTCTCCTTTGATATTGGAATGTGGCTGCCTCTTTCCCGACTCCCCCGAGCTCTTATTGTTATAATTAATGTTTTCTTCTTTTTTTCCCCCTCCATCCTTTACTTTTCTAACGAAAGTTTAATGGTAAATGATGCCATAAGATGGCTGTATATGACAGGGAAATACAGAGAGAGAGAGAGATGGAGAGGAGTACTGAAGTCATCAGGAGCCAGAGGAAACTGATAACTCGGTCATATCTTCCTTTCTGTAATTGCTGTTTATAGTTGAAATAATCATCGGTTTATTGGCTCATCATGCCATACATAGGACATTATTGAAAATACATACCTATTTTCATATTATTTACCGTACATATATATATATATATATATATATATATATATATATATATATATATATATATATATATATATATACTACAAGAACCAAGCGCCCAGCCAAACTAGGTGTGTTGTTATTGATTCAATACGACCTTTTCGTGGTCACAGTAATATATATACTGCTTGTGGAGGCTGGTACACAAAACGGGAATAAGAATGAAATTAGCCTAGTCACCCACACCACCGTAAGTCCTCGGACCAAGAGTAACACACCTAGCTTGGCTGGGTGCTTGGTTCATGTAGGATTGTGTGGTCCTGTGGGCTAAGGCGTCATGTGTTTTTCGCTCACCACAAGGCAGGGCCAAAACGACATGAGTTCGAATCCTCGGCTAGTCGCAGTGTTGTTATTGATTCGATACCACTTGTTCGTTGTCACAATTATATATATACGTATATATATAGTGCGTTGAGGTATATGTGGAGTCAAAAAACGTTATCTATGGAGGCAAATAAGGGAATGTATGAAAGTATAGTAGTACCAACACTCTTATATGGGTGTGAAGCTTGGGTGGTAAATGCAGCAGCTAGGAGACGGTTGGAGGCAGTGGAGATGTCCTGTTTAAGGGCAATGTGTGGTGTAAATATTATGCAGAAAATTCGGAGTGTGGAAATTAGGAAAAGGTGTGGAGTTAATAAAAGTATTAGTCAGAGGGCAGAAGAGGGGTTGTTGAGGTGGTTTGGTCATTTAGAGAGAATGGATCAAAGTAGAATGACATGGAAAGCATATAAATCTATAGGGGAAGGAAGGCGGGGTAGGGGTCGTCCTCGAAAGGGTTGGAGAGAGGGGGTAAAGGAGGTTTTGTGGGCAAGGGGCTTGGACTTCCAGCAAGCGTGCGTGAGCGTGTTAGATAGGAGTGAATGGAGACGAATGGTACTTGGGACCTGACGATCTGTTGGAGTGTGAGCAGGGTAATATTTAGTGAAGGGATTCAAGGAAACCGGTTATTTTCATATAGTCGGACTTGAGTCCTGGAAATGGGAAGTACAATGCCTGCACTTTAAAGGAGGGGTTTGGGATATTAGCAGTTTGGAGGGATATGTTGTGTATCTTTATATGTGTATGCTTCTAAACTGTTGTATCCTGAGCACCTCTGCAAAAACAGTGATAATGTGCGAGTGTGGTGAAAGTGTTGAATGACGATGAAAGTATTTTCTTTTTGTGGATTTTCTTTCTTTTTTGGGTCACCCTGCCTCGGTGGGAGACGGCCGACTTGTATATATTACTAAATTTAAAAGAAAACTTCAGAAAAAAAAAGAAAAGATATATATGTATATATATATGTATATATATATATATATATATATATATATATATATATATATATATATATATATATATATATATATATGTCGTGCCGAATATGTAAAACTTGCGATCTTGGCTTAAATAACAACGCTCATCTTGCTATATAGGACAAGTGAAAATTTGTGTATTCAATAATTTTGCAAAAATCATTCTGAACCTAACGAGAAAAATGTATTTCATTGTGTTTGTTTAGTATTAAATTATTGTAAACGTATTTAAAATATATTTAGTTGGATTAGGCTAAAATAAGTTGCGCTTGTTATAATAAGGTTAGGTAAGTTTTCTAAGATTCTTTTGGTGAAAAATTATAAATTTTTACATCAACATTAAGGAAAAAATATGCCTTTAAACGTATAAGAGAAAATTTTAGAAAGAACTTAATTTTAAACGAGTTCTTGCTAATTGACCAGTTTTACATATTCGGCACGACATATGTAGTACACACACACACACACACACACACACACACATATATATATATATATATATGTATATATATATATATATATATATATATATATATATATATATATATGTGTGTGTGTGTGTATGTATATGTACATATATACACACACACATACAATAAGATCACAGTAAAGAGGCGATATCACAATGTGCAGAAGAACGACTGTGAAAAAATAGTGAAATTCCAAACCCTTTCCTTATCTTTTCACATTATTAAGGAACTGTATAAGTAGAAGATCATGGAAAGCATATAAAGACGAGACTACACCTCAGGGTTGAAAACAAAGCAAAACACGCTCATGGAAGCATGCCTGAGCGTGTTAGAAAGGAGCGAACAGAGACAAATGGTTTTTAGTACTTTATGTGCTGTTGGAGTGTGAACTCGGTGACTTTTATATTTCATTATGTTTGTTTATTATTAAATTATGTGTTTGTTTAATATTAAACAAACATAATGAAATATATTTTATTTCATTAGGTTCAGAATGATTTTTGCGAAATTATTGCATACACAAATTTTCGCTTCCCATATTAGGCAAGAAGAGCGTTGCTATTAAGCCAAAATAGCAAGTTTTACCTATTCGGCACAACATATATATATATATATATGTGTGTGTGTGTGTGTGTGTGTGTGTGTATATATATATATGTATATAAATATATATATATATATATATATATATATATATATATATATATATATATATATATATATATATATATATATATATATATATATATATATATATATATATATATATATATATATATATATATATATATATATATATATATGCAATAAGATCACAGTAAACAGGTGATTTCAAAATATGCAAAACAACCACTCTGAAAGAATAGAGAAATTCCAAGCGCTTTCGTGACTACTCACATTATCAAGGAACTAGATTGATAATGTGAGTAGTCACGAAAGCGCTTGGAATTTCTCTATTCTTTCAGAGTGGTTTTTTGCATATATATATATATATATATATATATATATATATATATATATATATATATATATATATATATATATATATATATATATATATATATATATATATATATATATATATATATATATATTGCTTCATTGAAGCATATATGTGAACAGTATTTAGATAAAGGTAGGGAAGTTTTTATTGCATTTATGGATTTAGAAAAGGCATATGATAGAGTGGATAGAGGAGCAATGTGGCAGATGTTGCAAGTTTATGGAATAGGTGGTAAGTTACTAAATGCTGTAAAGAGTTTTTATGAGGATAGTGAGGCTCAGGTTAGGGTATGTAGAAGAGAGACTACTTCCCGGTAAAAGTAGGTCTTAGACAGGGATGTGTAATGTCACCATGGTTGTTTAATATATTTATAGATGGGGTTGTAAAAGAAGTAAATGCTAGGGTGTTCGGGAGAGGGGTGGGATTAAATTATGGGGAATCAAATTCAAAATGGGAATTGACACAGTTACTTTTTGCTGATGATACTGTGCTTATGGGAGATTCTAAAGAAAAATTGCAAAGGTTAGTGGATGAGTTTGAGAATGTGTGTAAAGGTAGAAAGTTGAAAGTGAACATAGAAAAGAGTAAGGTGATGAGGGTATCAAATGATTTAGATAAAGAAAAATTGGATATCAAATTGGGGAGGAGGAGTATGGAAGAAGTGAATGTTTTCAGATACTTGGGAGTTGACGTGTCGGCGGATGGATTTATGAAGGATGAGGTTAATCATAGAATTGATGAGGGAAAAAAGGTGAGTGGTGCGTTGAGGTATATGTGGAGTCAAAAAACGTTATCTATGGAGGCAAAGAAGGGAATGTATGAAAGTATAGTAGTACCAACACTCTTATATGGATGTGAAGCTTGGGTGGTAAATGCAGCAGCGAGGAGACGGTTGGAGGCAGTGGAGATGTCCTGTCTAAGGGCAATGTGTGGTGTAAATATTATGCAGAAAATTCGGAGTGTGGAAATTAGGAGAAGGTGTGGAGTTAATAAAAGCATTAGTCAGAGGGCAGAAGAGGGGTTGTTGAGGTGGTTTGGTCATTTAGAGAGAATGGATCAAAGTAGAATGACATGGAAAGCATATAAATCTATAGGGGAAGGAAAGAGGGGTAGGGGTCGTCCTCGAAAGGGTTGGAAAGAGGGGGTAAAGGAGGTTTTGTGGGCGAGGGGCTTGGACTTCCAGCAAGCGTGCATGAGCGTGTTAGATAGGAGTGAATGGAGACGAATGATACTTGGGACCTGACGATCTGTTGGAGTGTGAGCAGGGTAATATTTAGTGAAGGGATTCAGGGAAACCGGTTATTTTCTTATAGTCGGACTTGAGTCCTGGAAATAGGAAGTACAATGCCTGCACTTTAAAGGAGGGGTTTTGGGATATTGGCAGTTTGGAGGGATATGTTGTGTATCTTTATACGTATATGCTTCTAAACTGTTGTATTCTGAGCACCTCTGCAAAAGCAGTGATAATGTGTGAGTGTGGTGAAAGTGTTGAATGATGATGAAAGTATTTTCTTTTTGGGGATTTTCTTTCTTTTTTGGGTCACCCTGCCTCGGTGGGAGACGACCAACTTGCTGAAAATATATATATATATATATATATATATATATATATATATATATATATATATATATATATATATATATATATATATATATATATATATATATATATATATATATATATATATATCATGCCGAATAGGTAAAACTGGTCAATTAGCAAGAACTCATTTGAAATTAAGTCCTTTCTAAAATTTTCACTTATACGTTTAAAGTTATATATTTTTTTCATTTATGTTAATGTAATTTAATAACTTCGTACCAAAAGAACCTTAGAAAACTTACCTAACCTTATTATAACAAGCGCAATTTAATTTAGCCTAATCCAACTAAATATATTTTAGATAAGTTTACACTATGTCAGTAGTGTTTCTGATTTAGTGTTACTGATTCCCTATGTGTAGTTATCCCCAGCATGTTAGTACTGTGTACTGCTGTACTCATAGTGACCGTTACGGATTCACCGCCGTCCTGCGTGAATCACTGACTGTTATATCACTGACTGATATGACTCACGGCTGACCTAGCATGATTTGAATGCCGCTTGCCCTCCAGGCACTTTGCAGCCCAGTTCAGTTCGAGACGTTAGAGCGACAACAGGTTCAGGCTTGGCGCTCCTCCTATAGTTCTCATAATTATAAGTTACCAGCTGTCCGAAGTGTGTGTTTATTATCCAATCTAGGTTTGAACCCCCACACGACACAGATCACCGCCGATGAGGATGTCACCTCCTGCAGCATGTCTGGCCCTGATCTCGTGATAGCGGGAAGGGAGAGTCAGAAGGGACTTCAGGAAGAAAAAGGGAAGGTGAGAAGAGCGAAGGCATTTGCCGAGGCACCTTCGTCCTCGGCGGCAACACCTCAGCTGTCTTCCACGTTCTCCTCCAGCCTCGAGTCTGAGGATGACAAAGACTTTACCTCTGTTCCTACTTGCTCGACAACGCTACAGCGCCTCCCAAGTGACCTCGACCGAGTCAACCTTCCGGACCGTGGAGCCGTGTTTATGGCAGGAGACGTA
>NC_091297.1:38000158-38032658 GCF_038502225.1 Cherax quadricarinatus | reverse complement strand
CACTGCCTGACTTCTCTATGACTGAAGAAATACTTCCTAACATCCCTTTGATTCATCTGAGTCTTCAACTTCCAATTGTGACCTCTTGTTTCTGTGTCCCATCTCTGGAACATCCCGTCTTTGTCCACCTTGTCTATTCCGCGCAGTATTTTATATGTCGTTATCATGTCTCCCCTGACCCTCCTGTCCTCCAGTGTCGTATGTGTGTGTGTGTATGTGTGTGTGTGTGTGTGTGTGTGTGTGTGTGTGTGTGTGTGTGTGTGTGTCTGTGTGTGTATGTACTCACCTATTTGTGGTTGCAGGGGTCGAGACTCATCTCGTGACCCCGTCGTCTCTCTAACTGCTCCATGAGCTTTATCATACCTCGTCTTGAAGCTATGTATGGTTCCTGCCTCCATTACCTCATTTCCTGACAACTCTGTAACTGAAGAAATATGTCCTAACATCCCTTTGACTCATTTGAGTCTTCAATTTCCAATTGTGACCTCTTGTTTCTGTGTCCCATCTCTGGAACATTCTGTCTCTGTACACCCTATCTATTCCTCGCACTATTTTATATGTCTATGTCGTTATCATGTCTCCCCTAACCTTCCTGTCCTCCAGTGTCGTCAGGCCTGTTTCCCTTTACCTTTCTTCGTAGGACATTTCCATTAGCTCTGAAACTATCCTTGTTGCAAACCTTTCCGCTTTCTCTAATTTCTTGACGTGCTTGACCAGGTTTGAGTTCCAAACTGGTGTTGCATACTCCAGTATGGGCCTGACGTACAGTGTCTTGAACGATTCCTTTCTGAGGTATCGGAACTCTATTCTCAGGTTTGCCAATCGTCCATATGCTGCAGCAGGTATCTGGTTGATGTGTGCTTCCGGAGACGTGCTCGGTATTATAATCACCCCAAGATCTTTCTCCTTGAGTGAAGTTTGCAGTCATTGGCCACCTAACCTATACTCTGTCTGCGGTCTTCTTTGCCCTTCCCCGATCTTCATGAGTTTTCATTTGACTGTGTTAAGTTCGAGAAGCCAGGTGCTGGACCACGTGTCCAGCCTGTCCAGGTCTCTTTGAAGTCCTGCCTGATCCTCATCTGATTTAATTCTTCTCATTAGCTTCACATCATCTGCAAGCAGGGACACTTCTGAGTTTATCCCTTCCGTCATGTCATTCACATATACCAAAAACAACACTGGTCCTAGAACTAACCCCTGTGCAACCACGCTCGTCACAGGCGCCCATTGTGATACCTCATCTCGTACCATGACTCGTTGTTGCCTCCCTGTCAGGTATTCTCTGATCTACAGCAGTGCCTTTCCTGTTATACGTGCCTGATCCTCTAGCTTCTGCACTAATCTCTTGTGAGGAACTGTGTCGAAGGCCTTCTTGCAGTCCATGAAAATGCAGTCAACCCACCCCTCGCTCTCGTGTCTTACTTCTGTTACCTTCTCATAAAACTTCATGAGATTTGTGAAACAGGATTTGCCTTCCATGAATCTGTGCTGGTTGTCATTTATAATCTTGTTCCGTTCCAGGTGATCTACCACTCTCCTCCTGATAATCTCCATAATTTTGCATACTATCCACGTCGGTGACACTGCTCTCTAGTTTAGTTCCTCGTTTCTGTTTCCCTTCTTTAAAAGGGGGACTGCATTTACCGTCTACCATACCTCAGGTATGACTCACGAAATCGTAATGACACGATTGCAAACAAACCATACCACGGGCGGGACTGAACCCGCGGTCAGAGAGTTTCAAAACTCCAGACCGTCGCGTTAGCCACAGGCTAACTGGCTAACTGTGGCTAGCTGGTCCAGTGGCTAACGCGACGGTCTGGAGTTTTGAAACTCTCTGACCGCGAGTTCAATCCCTCCCGTGGTATGGTTTATACATCAGGTAGTTGTGCAGTGTCGAGGGATGTGTTGAAGAGCCTGGTTAGTGGCACACACAGCGTCTCTGCTCCCTCTCTAAGGACCCACGGGGAGATGTCCCTTCTCCTTTGAGGTATCAAGGTCACTTAGGAGCTTCTTCACCTCCTCCTCAGTTGCGTATATGTTATGCAACACTTGTTGGTATATTCCTTGTTGGTGTCCCCCTCTGTTCTGTCTTCCCTGAGTCCTTCCTGTTTCCACTGTAAATACTTCCTTAAATCTGGTGTTGAACTCCTTACATACCTCTTGATCGTTTCTTGTGAGTTCCCCACCTACTTTCCTCAGCCTGATCACCTGGTCTTTGACTGTTGTCCTCTTCCTAATGTGGCTATACCTCAGTTTCGGGTCAGACTTTACTTTCGATGCTATGTTGTTTTCGTACTGTCGCTGGGTCTCGCTCCTTATCTCCGCATACTCGTTTCTGGCTCTTCGACTAATCTCCTTATTTTCCTGGGTCTTTTACCTTGTGTACTTTTTCCATTCTCTAGTGCACTTAGTTTTTGCCTCCCTACACCTTCGGGTGAACCAAGGGCTCATTCTGGTCTGTCCAGTATTTTTATTGCCCCTGGGAACAAATCTTTCCTCTGCCGCTTTGCATTTTGTTGTTACGTATTAGATCATTTCGTGTACTGACTTTCCTACCAATTCTCTGTCCCACTGAACCGCCTGCAGTAAGTTCCTCATACCTGTGTAGTCCCCTTCCCCTTTTATAGTTTGTTTTTTTCCCATTCAACTCCTGTTACAATCTCCACTTGCAATTCTACTAAGTATTCAAAGCTCAGCACCACGTGATCACTAGCTCCAAGGGGCCTCTTTTATGTGATGTCCTCAATGTACGAACTGCTCAGTGTGAACAGGAGGTCCAGTCTTGCTGGTTCATCCTCTCCTCTCTCTCTCTCTCTCTCTGGTAATGTCCCTGACGTGTTGTTGCATGAGGTTTTCCAGTACCACATCCATCATCTTGGCTCTCCATGTCTTGGGGCCCCCATGTGGCTCCAGGTTTTTCCAATTGATCTCTCTGTAGTTGTAATCACCCATAACCAGTAACTTTGTTCTGCCCAAGTGAGCTCTTCTTGCCACCTCAGCCAGTGTGTCCACCATCGCTTTGTTGCTCTCTTCATATTCCTCTCTTGGCCTCCTGCAGTTTTGTGGTGTGTTATACATCACTGCTATGACTACCTTGTGTTCCCCAGACTGAAATGTACCTACTATGTAATGCCTTTCTCCAATCTCGTCCTTGCCTTCCATTTCCTCAAATCCCCATTGGTCTTTTATAAGCAGTGTAACCCCTCCTTTCCCGTCTGCTCCTTCTATCTTTCCTCAGGATCTGATATCCCGGTGGAAAGATTGCGTCTGTTATTGTCTCGGTGAGTTTCGTTTCTGTGACTGCTATGATGTTTGGGGACTTCTCATTGATTCTTTCATGCCACTCTTCATATTTATTCGTTATCCCATCCGCATTCGTGTGCCAAACCTTCAACATCTTTTCTAAAACTGTGGTCCTGGGAGAATATTGGGGGGGGGAGCGGGAGCCCTGGCGGGGGACCTATGGGGGGTTGTGGTGGGGGTGGGGTTTGTTATGAGGGGGTGGGGGCAGAGTGCCCATAGGGGGTTGCTGTAGGGGTGAAGTTTGTGATGTGGGGGTGGGGACAGAGGGACCAATGTGTGGGTTTTGGTGTGGAGTGTTCAGTTGTATTGGGGTTGTCGTGGTTGTAGTCTTTCTGTGGGTGTTTCTGGCGGGTGTGTTTGCTCTTCCACCTGAGTCTGGGTCCTGCTCATCTTCATCATTGCCTCTCGTTGCTCCTTTGTGTGTGTGGTGTGTATGTGTGTGTGTGTGTGTGTGTGTGTGTGTGTGTGTGTGTGTGTGTGTGTGTGTGTGTGTGTGTGTGTGTGTGTGTGTGTGTGTGTGTGTGTGTGTGTGTGTGTGTGTGTGTGTGTGTGTGTGTGTGTGTGTGTGTGTGTGTGTGTGTGTGTGTGTGTGTGTGTGTGTGTGTGTGGGGGGGTGTGTGTGTGTGTGTGTGGAGTTGATTCCTCGATATTTCTGGATTAGCCTGCAACTGCATGATTGTTGTGGAGTATAGAACACAGACGAGGGAGGGGAGGGATGAAGTGGAAAGATGAAAGATGGAGGAGAAGAAGAGAGATGGAAGAGAGGGAGATGTGGAGGGGAAGGAGGCACAGAGGAGAGAAGGATTGAGAAGGGAAATGGAAGAGGCAAAAACAAAAGAAGGGGAAGTGATTGGGAAACATGATTAAGGGGGAGGGAGAGGGAATGAGGGGGAAGAGAGGGAGGGAGAGGAAGAGAAATGAGATTGAAGGAGGGGAATGGAGAGGTGGGAAAGGGGGAGGGAAGGACGAAAGGGAATGGGGGTTTTAGCCAAGGTATCGTCAGAATCAGATTTATTACTGTAATTGTGCGCTTGTGTAAATGTACGCACAAGCGGGAGCAAGCACGCACGCACGCACGCGCGTGCTGCTCTATACGCCTGCGCACGCACCTAGGCACTCTCCCGTTTGGTCACACACGCTGCGCCTGTCATGCGAATATTGTATCGACTGATCTTTATATATTTATATATGTGTCACGCACACACGCATGTACCGAGAGGCAAGCATGCACAAACACGCACGCGTGCGTATTCACACGCACAAGGATGCACGCACGTATGCATCCACAGGCACGCACAGAATCAACACCTGCAACCACAAATAGGTGAGTACAAATACGTGAATACACACACAAGACCATGAGCCGATACTCAATCCCATTAACCACAGTAAGGTCAGTACATTAATGTAGGGACCACCCCACAAGTCACCTAACTTTTATTGATTCTTCGATATAAACTCTCTGAACATATAAATATATGCACAACAACCAATGTGAAATATATATATATATATATATATATATATATATATATATATATATATATATATATATATATATATATGTATATATGTCGTGCCGAATAGGCAGAACTTGCTATCTTGGCTTAAATAGCAACGCTCATCTTGCCATATAGGACAAGTGAAAATTGTTTATGCAATAATTTCGCCAAAATCATCCTGAACCTAACGGAAAAAATATATTTCATTGTGTTTGTTTAGTATTAAATTATTGTAAACAAATCTAAAATATATTTAGTTGGGTTAGGCTAAAATAAATTGTTCTTGTTATAATAAGGTTAGGTAAGTTTTCTAAGTTCCTTTTGGAGCAAAATTATAAATTTTTACATCAACATTAATGAAAAAATATATCTTTAAACGTATAAGAGAAAATTTTAGAAAGGACTTAATTTTAAATGAGTTCTTGCTAATTGACCAGTTTTAATTCATATATCATATATATATATATATATATATATATATATATATATATATATATATATATATATATATATATATATATATATATATATATATATATATATATAGTAAGGACTCAGAACCCATGCTGCTTTGACCTGCCTCATGGTAGGCGAAAACACATGACGCCCTAATCCACTGGACCACACGATCCTTAAGAGTAGCGCATCCAGCTGAACTGGATGTTGTACTCGCTACCCAAGGACACACGATGGTGTGGATGACTCTAGGCTAACTTCATTCCAGTCCCTGTTTGGTGTACTAGTTCAACGAGCAGTATGACCACGAACGAGTGGTATTGATCAATAACAATACTGCACTAGCCAAGGACTCGAACCCATGCTGCTTTGACCATGGGGCAGGCCAAAGTAGCATGGGTTCGAGTCCTTGGCTAGTGCAGTGTTTTTACTGATGAATACCAGTCGTTCGTGATCTAATATATATATATATATATATATATATATATATATATATATATATATATATATATATATATATATATATATATATATATATATATATATATATATATATATATATATATATATATATATATATATATATATGCGCCTGCACTGTACTACCCGTACGATGTCTGCACTCTGAAGGAGGAGTGTTAATATTGGAGTTTAATAACTGTAGTGTAAGCGCGCCTCTGGCAAAACAGTAGAGTGAGTGATGATGAAAGTTTTTCTTTTTCGGGTCACCCTCCCTTAGTGGGAGATATCCGATATTATATATTTGTTCAGTCGTATCCCACCGAGGTAGTGTGGCTCGAGAAAAGAAGAAACACTTTCACCATAATTCACTCCATCACTGTCTTGCCAGATGCGCACCAGCCTTACAGTTCAGTTGACCCCCCTCCAGACTACAACTTCCCCTCCCGTCCTACAGAGTGCAGGCGCTGTATCACCACCTCCAGGACTCAAGTCCGGCTAACCTGTTCTCTTAAATCCCTTCGTGAATGTAATAACTAGTGTCCCACAGTTTTCAGAGAAGAGAATAAACATTGGAATGAGTGTAGTGGAATGTATATAGTAAAATGCGTATAGAGGAATATGTATGATATGATGATCAAGGTGAAGTGTTTATGATGGAATGTGTATACTAACGCTCGCGTGATGAAGATATTATTGTATAGTGTGTATGACAGGAAGTGAATATTTAAACCGGTGAGGTATAACGAAGGGTATATGACGGAATGTATATATTATTATATACACAAGTGGCAAAAGTATATGTGTTTATTGCATATTAAAAGTTACTTACTGTGTAGACCGTGTATAGTGGAGTATATTTACTGTGTAGGCCGTGTATAGTGGAGTATATTTACTGTGTAGGCCGTGTATAGTGGAGTATATTTACTGTGTAGGCCGTGTATAGTGGAGTATATTTACTGTGTAGGCCGTGTATAGTGGAGTATATTTACTGTGTAGGCCGTGTATAGTGGAGTATATTTACTGTGTAGGCCGTGTATAGTGGAGTATATTTACTGTGTAGGCCATGTATAGTGGAGTATGTTTACTGTGTAGGCCGTGTATAGTGGAGTATATTTACTGTGTAGGCCGTGTATAGTGAAGTATATTTACTGTGTAGGCCGTGTATAGTGAAGTATATTTACTGTGTAGGCCATGTATAGTGGAGTATATTTACTGTGTAGACCGTGTATAGTGGAGTATATTTACTGTGTAGACCGTGTATAGTGGAGTATTTCAGTGAAGACTGTGTATAAATGACATGTTTATATTTTAGTGACTGCTACATATGTCACTGTATGTCCGTCACTGTATGCCTGCCAGTGTATGTCTGTGAAAATGTCTGCCACTGTATGTCTGTCACTGTATGCCTGCCAGTGTATGTCTGTGACAATGTCTGTCGCTGTATGTCACTGCATGTCTTCCATTTTATATCCTTCGCTGTATGTCTGTCACTGTATGTCTATCACTGCATGTCACTGCACAACAAAGGCGAAGTGTGTTTTCTCAGGACGTTAAATGTGTTCCAGGAACTGCCTCGCCAGGTTCCCACCCAGGAAGAAGATTTAGTCACTAACGCGCTCTCGTCAGGGCATACTACCCTCTGGCAAGTACCCAGGACTATCTTTAGGGCATACTACTATCTGGGTAGTACCCAACACTATCTTTAGGGCATACTACCCTCTGGGTGGTACCTATGGCTATGTTCAGAGCATAAGGGACTACTCTCTCTCTCTCTCTCTCTCTCTCTCTCTCTCTCTCTCTCTCTCTCTCTCTCTCTCTCTCTCTCTCTCTCTCTCTCTCTCTCTCTCTCTCTCTCTCTCTGGAGTAAATTAGGCTATCTTTAGGGCATGAAGGACTACCCTCTCGGGAGTGCAAAAGACCATCATCAGGACATGAGTGGTCTGTCCCCTTTGCAGTACCCAAGACAGTCTTCAGGGCATGAGGGACTACCTCTTCACAACACTTCAGACAATATTCAGGGAATCAGGGTCGCTCTCATACCCCTAGTGACCACCATCACTCCAAAATAAATTTTCTCTTTAATTAACCAAACGATTGCTCAAAACCTCTGTCTATCACTTTCCTCTCCCCAAAGCATTCCACCTCACCCACTCCTTCTCGAAGAGCCAGATATATCTCCCCAACACTACACGCACCTCACCACCAGACTCCCTCACCTAGTATCTACTTCCAATCTCCAATTTTTTTCTTTTATCAGGGCACAGGGCCAAGAAGGGAGTGTTTAGGAACTTCAGGACATCAGATGTAGGTGACGAACTCTTCAGAAGGAGGCAGCACAGAAGTAGGAAGGGAGGGAGGAGAGGGAAGACTCGTGTTGAATTTTGCAGGTGTTTTTTTTCCCTGGCAACAAAAAAGATTATGAGAGTGAGGCGCAGAACAGTCTCGACTCCCACCTATTGTGTCTCCCCCGAGCTGCCTGTCTCACCGCAGGGAGGGAGGGAGGGGAGG
The DNA here is from genome assembly GCF_038502225.1 of Cherax quadricarinatus. Taxonomy (NCBI): domain Eukaryota; kingdom Metazoa; phylum Arthropoda; class Malacostraca; order Decapoda; family Parastacidae; genus Cherax; species Cherax quadricarinatus. Next base: position 38,024,424 of record NC_091297.1, on the reverse strand, counting down.
GGAGGGAAGGGAGGGAAGGGAAGAGGGTAGGTGGGAGAGTCGAAGGGAGTAAGGGTGGGTTTGAGGGAGGGTGCTTCGGAGGAAGGGAGAGAAGGTTGGTTCGAAGGAGAGAGGTAGTGAGAAAGGGAGGGAGGGAGAGAGGGAGTGAGTGAGGGTGGGTAGATGGTTAAAAAAGAAGGGAATGAGAGAAAGCATAGAAAATAGCAGCATTGAAAAATGGAAATTAAAAAAAAAGGCAGGATTAGAAGAAGGAAGATGATGATAAACGGTAGACACTGGGAGAGAGAGAGAGAGAGAGAGAGAGAGAGAGAGAGAGAGAGAGAGAGAGAGAGAGAAGTAAAGCAGGATAACAAGCTAAACAATAAAGGAAACATAAGATAAAAAATATATAATAACCAAATCAATAACGAAGGTAAAGAATGAAGTGATAGGTAGATGAATGTAGTGATGGGTAGATGAATGTAGTGATGGGTAGATGAATGTAGTGATAGGTAGATGAATGTAGTGATAGGTTAGTAGTGATGTATAGTGTGATGTAGATGATGTAGTGAATGTAGATGAATGTAGATGGGATGTAGTGATGGGTGATGAATGTAGTGATAGGTGATGATAGTAGGGTGATGTTAGTGATGTAGATGAATGGGTAGTGATGGGAGATGGGATGTAGTGATGGGTGATGAATGTAGTGATGGGTAGATGAATGTAGTGATGGGAGGTAGATGAATGTATTGATGGGTAGATGAATGTAGTGATGGGTAGATGAATGTAGTGATGGAGTAGATGGAATGTAGTGAATGGGTAGATAGATGTAGTATGGGTAGATGAATGTAGTGATGGGTAGATGAATGTAGTGATGGGTAGATGAATGTAGTGATGGGTAGATGAATGTAGTGATAGGGTAGATGAATGTAGTGATGGGTAGATGAATGTAGTGATGGGAGGTAGATGAATGTAGTGATGGGTAGATGAATGTAGTGATGGGTAGATGAATGATAGTAGATGAATGTAGTGAGTGGATGAATGTAGTGATGGGAGGTAGATGAATGTAGTGATGGGAGATGAATGTAGTATGGGTGATTGAATGTAGTGATGGGTAGATTAATGTAGTGGGATGGGAGATGAATGTAGTGATGGGTAGATGAATGTAGTGATGGGTAGATGAATGTAGTGATGGGTAGATGAATGTAGTGATGGGTAGATGAATGTAGTGATGGGTAGATGAATGTAGTGATGGGCGTAGATGAATGTAGTGATGGGTGGAGATGAATGTAGTGATGGGTAGATGAATGTAGTGATGGGTAGATGAATGTAGTGATGGGTAGATGAATGTAGTGATGGGTAGATGAATGTAGTGATGGGTAGATGAATGTAGTGATGGGTAGATGAATGGTAGTGATGGGTAGATGAATGTATGATGGGTAGATGAATGTAGTGATGGGTAGATGAATGTAGTGATGGGTAGATGAATGTATGATGGGTAGATGAATGAGTGATGGTGATGAATGTAGTGATGGGTAGATGAATGTAGTGATGGGTAGATGAATGTAGTGATGGGTAGATGAATGTAGTGATGGGTAGATGAATGTAGTGATGGGTAGATGAATGTAGTGATGGGTAGATGAATGTAGTGATGGGTAGATGAATGTAGTGATGGGTAGATGAATGTAGTGGGATGGGTAGATGAATGTGTGAGGGTAGATGGGAATGGGGGGAGATGAATGTAGTGATGGGTAGATGAATGTAGTGATGGGTAGATGAATGTAGTGATGGGTAGATGAATGTAGTGATGGGTAGATGAATGTAGTGATAGGTAGATGTAATGTAGTGATGGGTAGATGAATGTATGTGATGGGTAGATGAATGCTAGTGATGGTAGGATGAATGTAGTGATGGGTAGATGAATGTAGTGATGGGTAGATGAATGTAGTGATGGGTAGATGAATGTAGTGATGGGTAGATGAAATGTAGTGATGGGTAGATGAATGTGTAGATGGGTAGATGAATGTAGTGATGGGTAGATGAATGTAGTGATGGGTAGATGAATGTAGTGATGGGTAGATGAATGTAGTGATGGGTAGATGAATGTAGTGATGGGTAGATGAATGTAGTGATGGGTAGATGAATGTAGTGATGGGTAGATGAATGTAGTGATGGGTAGATAGATGTGATGGGTAGATGAATGTAGTGATGGGTAGATGAATGTAGTGATGGGTAGATGAATGTAGTGATGGGTAGATGAATGTAGTGATGGGTAGATGAATGTAGTGATGGGTAGGATGAATGTATGATGGGTAGATGAATGTAGTGATGGGTAGATGAATGTAGTGATGGAGTAGATGAATGTAGAGTGGGTAGATGAATGTAGTGATGGGTAGATGAATGTAGTGATAGGTAGATGAATGTGTGATGGGTAGATGAATGTAGTGATGGGTAGATGAATGTAGTGATGGGTAGATGAGATGTAGTGATGGGTAGGATGAATGTAGTGATGGGTAGATGATGTAGTGATGGGATAGATGAATGTGTGATGGGTAGATGAATGTAGTGATGGGTAGATGAATGTAGTGATGGGTAGATGAATGTAGTGATGGGTAGATGAATGTAGTGATGGGTAGATGAATGTAGTGATGGTAGGGGATGAATGTAGTGATGGGTAGATGAATGTAGTGATGGGTAGATGAATGTAGTGATGGGTAGATGAATGTAGTGATAGGTAGATGAATGTAGTGATGGGTAGATGAATGGTAGTGATGGGTAGATGAATGTAGTGATGGGTAGATGAATGTAGTGATGGGTAGATGAATGTAGTGATGGGTAGATGATGTAGTGATGGGTAGATGAATGTAGTGATGGGTAGATGAATGTAGTGATAGGGTAGATGAATGTAGTGATGGGTAGATGAATGTAGTGATGGGTAGATGAATGTAGTGATGGGTAGATGAATGTAGTGATGGGTAGATGGAATAGATGAATGGGTAGATGAATGGGTAGTATGGGTAGATGAATGTAGTGATGGGTAGATGAATGTAGTGATGGGTAGATGAATGTAGTGATGGGTAGATGAATGTAGTGATGGGTAGATGAATGTAGTGATGGGTAGATGAATGTAGTTATGGGTAGATGAATGTAGTGATTGGTAGATTAATCTAGAGATAGGGAGATGAATGTAGTGATGGGTAGATGAATGTAGTGATGGGTAGATGAATGTAGTGATGGGTAGATGAATGAGTGATGGGTAGATGGGAATGGTAGATGGGTAGATGAATGTAGTGATGGGTAGATGAATGTAGTGATGGGTAGATAAGATGTAGTGAATGGGTAGATAGATATAGTGATGGGTAGATGAATGTAGTGATGGGTAGATGAATGTAGTGATGGGTAGATGAATGTAGTGATAGGGTAGATGAATGTAGTGATGGGTAGATGAATGTAGTGATGGGTAGATGAATGTAGTGATGGGTAGATGAATGGAGTGATGGGTAGATGAATGTAGTGATGGGTAGATGAATGTAGTGATGGGTAGATGAATGTAGTGATGGGTAGATGAATGGAGTGATGGGTAGATGAATGTAGTGATGGGTAGATGAATGTAGTGATGGGTAGATGAATGTAGTGATGGGTAGATGAATGTAGTGATGGGTAGATGAATGTAGTGAGGGGTAGATGAATGTAGTGATGGGTAGATGAATGTAGTGATGGGTAGATGAATGGAGTGATGGGTAGATGAATGTAGTGATAGGTAGATGAATGTAGTGATGGGTAGATGAATGTAGTGATGGGTAGATGAATGTATTGATGGGTAGATGAATGTAGTGATGGGTAGATGAATGTAGTGATGGGTAGATGAATGTAGTGATGGGTAGATGAATGTAGTGATGGGTAGATGAATGTAGTGATGGGTAGATGAATGTAGTGATGGGTAGATGAATGTAGTGATGGGTAGATGAATGTAGTGATGGGTAGATGAATGTAGTGATAGGTAGATGAATGTAGTGATGGGTAGATGAATGTAGTGATGGGTAGATGAATGTAGTGATAGGTAGATGAATGTAGTGATGGGTAGATGAATGTAGTGATGGGTAGATGAATGTAGTGATAGGTAGATGAATGTAGTGATGGGTAGATGAATGTAGTGATGGGTAGATGAATGTAGTGATGGGTAGATGAATGTAGTGATAGGTAGATGAATGTAGTGATGGGAAGATGAATGTAGTGATGGGTAGATGAATGTAGTGATGGGTAGATGAATGTAGTGATGGGTAGATGAATGTAGTGATGGGTAGATGAATGTAGTGATGGGTAGATGAATGTAGTGATGGGTAGATGAATGTAGTGATGGGTAGATGAATGTAGTGATAGGTAGATGAATGTAGTGATGGGTAGATGAATGTAGTGATGGGTAGATGAATGTAGTGATGGGTAGATGAATGTAGTGATGGGTAGATGAATGTAGTGATGGGTTGATGAATGTAGTGATGGGTAGATGAATGTAGTGATTGGTAGATGAATGTAGTGATGGGTAGATGAATGTAGTGATGGGTAGATGAATGTTGTTATGGGTAGATGAATGTAGTGATGGGTAGTTGTATGTAGTGTATGGGTAGATGAATGTAGTGATGGGTAGATGAATGGAGTGATGGGTAGATGAATGTAGTGATGGGTAGATGAATGTAGTGATGGGTAGATGAATGGAAGTGATGGGGCTAGATGAATGTAGTGATGGGTAGAATGAATGTAGTGATGGGTAGATGAATGTAGTGATGAGGTAGATGAAGGTAGTGATGGGAAGATGAATGTAGTGATGGGTAGATGAATGTAGTGATGGGTAGATGAATGTAGTGATGGGTAGATGAATGTAGTGATGGGTAGATGAATGTAGTGATGGGTAGATGAATGTAGTGATGGGTAGATCAATGTAGAGATGGTAGATGAATGTAGTGATGGGTAGATGAATGTAGTGATGGGTAGATGAATGTAGTGATGGGTAGATGAATGTAGTGATGGGTAGATGAATGTAGTGAATGTGTTGATGAATGTAGTGATGGGTAGATGAATGTAGTGATGGGTAGATGAATGTAGTGATGGGTAGATGAATGTAGTGATGGGTAGATGAATGTAGTGATGGGTAGATGAATGTAGTGATGGGTAGATGAATGTAGTGATGGGTAGATGAATGTAGTGATGGGTAGATGAATGTAGTGATGGGTAGATGAATGTAGTGATGGGTAGATGAATGTAGTGATGGGTAGATGAAGGTAGTGATGGGTAGATGAATGTAGTGATGGGTAGATGGTAGTGATGGGTAGATGAATGTAGTGATGGGTAGATGTATTTAGTGATGGTTAGATGTTTTTAGTGTTGGGTAGATGAATGTAGTGATGGGTAGATGAATGTAGTGATGGGTAGATGAATGTAGTGATGGGTAGATGAATGTAGTGATGGGTAGATGAATGTAGTGATGGGTAGATGAATGTAGTGATGGGTAGATGAATGTAGTGATGGGTAGATGAATGTAGTGATGGGTAGATGAATGTAGTGATGGGTAGATGAATGTAGGTGATGGGTAGATGAATGTAGTGATGGGTAGATGAATGTAGTGATGGGTAGATGAATGTAGTGATGGGTAGATGAATGTAGTGATGGGTAGATGAATGTAGTGATGAATGGTAGATGAATGTAGTGATGGGTAGATGAATGTAGTGATGGGTAGATGAATGTAGTGATGGGTAGATGAATGTAGTGATGGGTAGATGAATGTAGTGATGGTAGATGAATGTAGTGATGGGTAGATGAATGTAGTGATGGGTAGATGAATGTAGTGATGGGTAGATGAATGTAGTGATGTAGGTAGATGAATGTAGTGATGGGTAGATGAATGTAGTGATGGGTAGATGAATGTAGTGATGGGTAGATGAATGTAGTGATGGGTAGATGAATGTAGTGATGGGTAGATGAATGTAGTGATGGTAGATGAATGTAGTGATGGTAGATGAATGTAGTGATGGGTAGATGAATGTAGTGATGGGTAGATGAATGTAGTGATAGGGTAGATGACTGTAGTGATGGGTAGATGAATGTAGTGATGGGTAGATGAATGTAGTGATAGGTAGATGAATGTAGTGATGGGTAGATGAATGTAGTGATGGGTAGATGAATGTAGTGATGGGTAGATGAATGTAGTGATGGGTAGATGAATGGAGTGATGGGTAGATGAATGTAGTGATGGGTAGATGAATGTAGTGATGGGTAGATGAATGTAGTGATGGGTAGATGAATGTAGTGATTGGTAGATGAATGTAGTGATGGGTAGATGAATGTAGTGATGGGTAGATGAATGTAGTGATGGGTAGATGAATGGAGTGATGGGTAGATGAATGTAGTGATGGGTAGATGAATGTAGTGATGGGTAGATGAATGTAGTGATGGGTAGATGAATGTAGTGATGGGTAGATGAATGTAGTGATGGGTAGATGAATGTAGTGATGGGTAGATGAATGTAGTGATGGGTAGATGAATGTAGTGATGGGTAGATGAAGTGATAGGTAGATGAATGTAGTGATGGGTAGATGAATGTAGTGATGGGTAGATGAATGTAGTGATAGGTAGATGAATGTAGTGATGGGTAGATGAATGTAGTGATGGGTAGATGAATGTAGTGATAGGTAGATGAATGTAGTGATGGGTAGATGAATGTAGTGATGGGTAGATGAATGTAGTGATGGGTAGATGAATGTAGTGATGGGTAGATGAATGTAGTGATGGGTAGATGAATGTAGTGATGGGTAGATGAATGTAGTGATGGGTAGATGAATGTAGTGATGGGTAGATGAAAGTAGTGATAGGTAGATGAATGTAGTGATGGGTAGATGAATGTAGTGATGGGTAGATGAATGTAGTGATGGGTAGATGAATGTAGTGATAGGGTAGATGAATGTAGTGATGGGTAGATGAATGTAGTGATGGGTAGATGAATGTAGTGATGGGTAGATGAATGTAGTGATGGGTAGATGAATGTAGTGATGGGTAGATGAATGTAGTGATGGGTAGATGAATGTAGTGATGGGTAGATGAATGTAGTGATGGGTAGATGAATGTAGTGATGGGTAGATGAATGTAGTGATAGGGTAGATGAATGTAGTGATGGGTAGATGAATGTAGTGATGGGTAGATGAATGTAGTGATGGGTAGATGAATGTAGTGATGGGTAGATGAATGTAGTGATGGGTAGATGAATGTAGTGATGGTAGATGAATGTAGTGATGGGTAGATGAATGTAGTGATGGGTAGATGAATGTAGTGATGGGTAGATGAATGTAGTGATGGGTAGATGAATGTAGTGATGGGTAGATGAATGTAGTGATGGGTAGATGAATGTAGTGATGGGTAGATGAATGTAGTGATGGGTAGATGAATGTAGTGATGGGTAGATGAATGTAGTGATGGGTAGATGAATGTAGTGATGGGTAGATGAATGTAGTGATGGGTAGATGAATGTAGTGATGGGTAGATGAATGTAGTGATGGGTAGATGAATGTAGTGATGGGTAGATGAATGTAGTGATGGGTAGATGAATGTAGTGATGGGTAGATGAATGTAGTGATGGGTAGATGAATGTAGTGATGGGTAGATGAAAGTAGTGTTGGGTTGATTTATGTAGTGATGGGTAGATGAATGTAGTGATGGGTAGATGAATGTAGTGATGGGTAGATGAATGTAGTGATGGGTAGATGAATGTAGTGATGGGTAGATGAATGTAGTGATGGGTAGATGAATGTAGTGATGGGTAGATGAATGTAGTGATGGGTAGATGAATGTAGTGATGGGTAGATGAATGTAGTGATGGGTAGATGAATGTAGTGATGGGTAGATGAATGTAGTGATGGGTAGATGAATGTAGTGATGGGTAGATGAATGTAGTGAATGTAGTGTAGATGAATGTAGTGATGGGTAGATGAATGTAGTGATGGGTAGATGAATGTAGTGATGGGTAGATGAATGTAGTGATGGGTAGATGAATGTAGTGATGGGTAGATGAATGTAGTGATGGGTAGATGAATGTAGTGATGGTAGATGAATGTAGTGAAGATGAATGTAGTTGATGGTAGATGTAGTGATGGGTAATGAATAGTGATGGGTAGATGAATGTAGTGATGGGTAGATGAATGTAGTGATGGGTAGATGAATGTAGTGATGGGTAGATGAATGTAGTGATGGGTAGATGAATGTAGTGATGGGTAGATGAATGTAGTGATGGGTAGGGTAGATGAGATGTAGTGATGGGTAGATGAATGTAGTGATGGGTAGATGAATGTAGTGATGGGTAGATGAATGTAGTGATGGGTAGATGAATGTAGTGATGGGTAGATGAATGTAGTGATGGGTAGATGAATGTAGTGATGGGTAGATGAATGTAGTGATGGGTAGATGAATGTAGTGATGGGTAGATGAATGTAGTGATGGGTAGATGAATGTAGTGATGGGTAGATGAATGTAGTGATGGGTAGATGAATGTGATGGTAGATGAATGTAGTGATGGGTAGATGAATGTAGTGATGGGTAGATGAATGTAGTGATGGGTAGATGAATGTAGTGATGGTAGATGAATGTAGTGATGGGTAGATGAATGTAGTGATGGGTAGATGAATGTAGTGATGGGTAGATGAATGTAGTGATGGGTAGATGAATGTAGTGATGGGTAGATGAATGTAGTGATGGGTAGATGAATGTAGTGATGGGTAGATGAATGTAGTGATGGGTAGATGAATGTAGTGATAGGTAGATGAATGTAGTGATGGGTAGATGAATGTAGTGATGGGTAGATGAATGTAGTGATGGGTAGATGAATGTAGTGATGGGTAGATGAATGTAGTGATGGGTAGATGAATGTAGTGATGGGTAGATGAATGTAGTGATGGGTAGATGAATGTAGTGATGGGTAGATGAATGTAGTGATGGGTAGATGAATGTAGTGATGGGTAGATGAATGTAGTGATGGGTAGATGAATGTAGTGATAGGGTAGATGAATGTAGTGATGGGTAGATGAATGTAGTGATGGGTAGATGAATGTAGTGATGGGTAGATGAATGTAGTGATGGGTAGATGAATGTAGTGATGGGTAGATGAATGTAGTGATGGGTAGATGAATGTAGTGATGGGTAGATGAATGTAGTGATGGGTAGATGAATGTAGTGATGGGTAGATGAATGTAGTGATGGGTAGATGAATGTAGTGATGGGTAGATGAATGTAGTGATGGGTAGATGAATGTAGTGATGGGTAGATGAATGTAGTGATGGGTAGATGAATGTAGTGATTGGTAGATGAATGTAGTGATGGGTAGATGAATGTTGTGATGGTTAGATGAATGTTGTTATTGGTATATGAATGTAGTGATGGGTAGATGAATGTAGTGATGGGTAGATGAATGTAGTGATGGGTAGATGAATGTAGTGATGGGTAGATGAATGTAGTGATGGGTAGATGAATGTAGTGATGGGTAGATGAATGTAGTGATGGGTAGATGAATGTAGTGATGGGTAGATGAATGTAGTGATGGGTAGATGAATGTAGTGATGGGTAGATGAATGTAGTGATGGGTAGATGAATGTAGTGATGGGTAGATGAATGTAGTGATGGGTAGATGAATGTAGTGATGGGTAGATGAATGTAGTGATGGGTAGATGAATGTAGTGATGGGTAGATGAATGTAGTGATAGGTAGATGAATGTAGTGATGGGTAGATGAATGTAGTGATGGGTAGATGAATGTAGTGATGGGTAGATGAATGTAGTGATGGGTAGATGAATGTAGTGATGGGTAGATGAATGTAGTGATGGGTAGATGAATGTAGTGATGGGTAGATGAATGTAGTGATGGGTAGATGAATGTAGTGATGGGTAGATGAATGTAGTGATGGGTAGATGAATGTAGTGATGGGTAGATGAATGTAGTGATGGGTAGATGAATGTAGTGATGGGTAGATGAATGTAGTGATGGGTAGATGAATGTAGTGATGGGTAGATGAATGTAGTGATGGGTAGATGAATGTAGTGATAGGTAGATGAATGTAGTGATGGGTAGATGAATGGAGTGATGGGTAGATGAATGTAGTGATGGGTAGATGAATGTAGTGATGGGTAGATGAATGTAGTGATGGGTAGATGAATGTAGTGATGGGTAGATGAATGTAGTGATGGGTAGATGAATGTAGTGATGGGTAGATGAATGTAGTGATGGGTAGATGAATGTAGTGATGGGTAGATGAATGTAGTGATGGGTAGATGAATGTAGTGATGGGTAGATGAATGTAGTGATGGGTAGATGAATGGAGTGATAGGTAGATGAATGTAGTGATGGGTAGATGAATGTAGTGATGGGTAGATGAATGTAGTGATGGGTAGATGAATGTAGTGATGGGTAGATGAATGTAGTGATGGGTAGATGAATGTAGTGATGGGTAGATGAATGTAGTGATGGTAGATGAATGTTGTTATGGGTAGATGAATGTAGTGATGGGTAGATGAATGTAGTGATGGGTAGATGAATGTAGTGATGGGTAGATGAATGTAGTGATGGGTAGATGAATGTAGTGATGGGTAGATGAATGTAGTGATGGGTAGATGAATGTAGTGATGGGTAGATGAATGTAGTGATGGGTAGATGAATGTAGTGATGGGTAGATGAATGTAGTGATGGGTAGATGAATGTAGTGATGGGTAGATGAATGTAGTGATGGGTAGATGAATGTAGTGATGGGTAGATGAATGTAGTGATGGGTAGATGAATGTAGTGATAGGTAGATGAATGTAGTGATGGGTAGATGAATGTAGTGATGGGTAGATGAATGTAGTGATGGGTAGATGAATGTAGTGATGGGTAGATGAATGTAGTGATGGGTAGATGAATGTAGTGATGGGTAGATGAATGTAGTGATGGGTAGATGAATGTAGTGATGGGTAGATGAATGTAGTGATGGGTAGATGAATGTAGTGATGGGTAGATGAATGTAGTGATGGGTAGATGAATGTAGTGATGGGTAGATGAATGTAGTGATGGGTAGATGAATGTAGTGATGGGTAGATGAATGTAGTGATGGGTAGATGAATGTAGTGATGGGTAGATGAATGTAGTGATGGGTAGATGAATGTAGTGATGGGTAGATGAATGTAGTGATGGGTAGATGAATGTAGTGATAGGTAGATGAATGTAGTGATGGGTAGATGAATGTAGTGATGGGTAGATGAATGTAGTGATGGGTAGATGAATGTAGTGATGGGTAGATGAATGTAGTGATAGGTAGATGAATGTAGTGATGGGTAGATGAATGTAGTGATGGGTAGATGAATGTAGTGATGGGTAGATGAATGTAGTGATGGGTAGATGAATGTAGTGATAGGTAGATGAATGTAGTGATGGGTAGATGAATGTAGTGATGGGTAGATGAATGTAGTGATGGGTAGATGAATGTAGTGATAGGTAGATGAATGTAGTGATGGGTAGATGAATGTAGTGATGGGTAGATGAATGTAGTGATGGGTAGATGAATGTAGTGATGGGTAGATGAATGTAGTGATGGGTAGATGAATGTAGTGATGGGTAGATGAATGTAGTGATGGGTAGATGAATGTAGTGATGGTAGATGAATGTAGTGATAGGGATGAATGTATGATGGGTAGATGTAGTGATGGGTAGATGAATGTAGTGATGGGTAGATGAATGTAGTGATGGTAGATGAATGTAGTGATGGGTAGATGAATGTAGTGATGGGTAGATGAATGGAGTGATAGTAGATGAATGGTATGGGTATGAATGTAGTGATGGGTAGATGAATGTAGTGATGGGTAGATGAATGTAGTGATGGGTAGATGAATGTAGTGATGGGTAGATGAATGTAGTGATGGGTAGATGAATGTAGTGATGGGTAGATGAATGTAGTGATGGTAGATGAATGTAGTGATGGGTAGATGAATGTAGGGTAGATGAATGGTGATGGGTAGATGAATGTAGTGATGGGTAGATGAATGTAGTGATGGGTAGATGAATGGAGTGATAGGTAGATGAATGTAGTGATGGGTAGATGAGTGGAGTGATAGGTAGATGAATGTAGTGATGGGTAGATGAATGTAGTGATGGGTAGATGAATGTAGTGATGGGTAGATGAATGTAGTGATGGGTAGATGAATGTAGTGATGGGTAGATGAATGTAGTGATGGGTAGATGAATGTAGTGATGGGTAGATGAATGTAGTTATGGGTAGATGAATGAAGTGATGGGTAGATGAATGTAGTGATGGGTAGATGAATGTAGTGATGGGTAGATGAATGTAGTGATGGGTAGATGAATGGAGTGATAGGTAGATGAATGTAGTGATGGGTAGATGAATGGAGTGATAGGTAGATGAATGTAGTGATGGGTAGATGAATGTAGTGATGGGTAGATGAATGTAGTGATGGGTAGATGAATGTAGTGATGGGTAGATGAATGTAGTGATGGGTAGATGAATGTAGTGATGGGTAGATGAATGTAGTGATGGGTAGATGAATGTAGTGATGGGTAGATGAATGGAGTGATAGGTAGATGAATGTAGTGATGGGTAGATGAATGGAGTGATAGGTAGATGAATGTAGTGATGGGTAGATGAATGTAGTGATGGGTAGATGAATGTAGTGATGGGTAGATGAATGTAGTGATGGGTAGATGAATGTAGTGATGGGTAGATGAATGTAGTGTTGGGTAGATGAATGTAGTGATGGGTAGATGAATGAAGTGATGGGTAGATGAATGTAGTGATGGGTAGATGAATGTAGTGATGGGTAGATGAATGTAGTGATGGGTAGATGAATGTAGTGATGGGTAGATGAATGTAGTGATGGGTAGATGAATGTAGTGATGGGTAGATGAATGTAGTGATGGGTAGATGAATGAAGTGATGGGTAGATGAATGTAGTGATGGGTAGATGAATGTAGTGATGGGTAGATGAATGTAGTGATGGGTAGATGAATGGAGTGATAGGTAGATGAATGTAGTGATGGGTAGATGAATGGAGTGATAGGTAGATGAATGTAGTGATGGGTAGATGAATGTAGTGATGGGTAGATGAATGTAGTGATGGGTAGATGAATGAAGTGATAGGTAGATGAATGTAGTGATGGGTAGATGAATGGAGTGATAGGTAGATGAATGTAGTGATGGGTAGATGAATGTAGTGATGGGTAGATGAATGTAGTGATGGGTAGATGAATGGAGTGATAGGTAGATGAATGTAGTGATGGGTAGATGAATGGAGTGATAGGTAGATGAATGTAGTGATGGGTAGATGAATGTAGTGATGGGTAGATGAATGTAGTGATGGGTAGATGAATGAAGTGATAGGTAGATGAATGTAGTGATGGGTAGATGAATGTAGTGATGGGTAGATGAATGTAGTGATGGGTAGATGAATGTAGTGATGGATAGATGAATGTAGTGATGGGTAGATGAATGTAGTGATGGGTAGATGAATGTAGTGATGGGTAGATGAATGTAGTGATGGGTAGATGAATGTAGTGATGGGTAGATGAATGTAGTGATGGGTAGATGAATGTAGTGATGGGTAGCTGAATGTAGTGATGGGTAGATGAATGTAGTGATGGGTAGATGAATGTAGTGATGGGTAGATGAATGTAGTGATGGGTAGCTGAATGTAGTGATGGGTAGAAGAATGTAGTGATGGGTAGATGAGTGGAGTGATAGGTAGATGAATGGAATGATAGGTAGATGAGTGGAGTGATAGGTAGATGAGTGGAGTGATAGGTAGATGAGTGGAGTGATAGGTAGATGAGTGGAGTGATGGGTAGATGAATGTAGTGATGGGTAAATGAATGGAGTGATGGGTAGATGAATGGAGTGATTGGGAGATGAGTGGAGTGATAGGTAGATGAGTGGAGTAATAGGTAGATGAATGTAGTGATGGGTAGATGAATGGAGTGATAGGTAGATGAGTGGAGTGATAGGTAGATGTGTGGAGTGATAGGTAGATGAGTGGAGTGATAGGTAGATGAGTGGAGTGATAGGTAGATGAATGTAGTGATGGGTAGATGAGTGGAGTGATGGGTAGATGAGTGGAGTGATAGGTAGATGAATGAAGTGATAGGTAGATGAGTGGAGTGATAGGTAGTTTAATGGAGTGATAGGTAGATGAGTGGAGTGATGGGTAGATGAATGTAGTGATGGGTAGATGAGTGGAGTGATAGGTAGATGAATGGAGTGATAGGTAGATGAATGGAGTGATAGGTAGATGAATGGAGTGATAGGTCGATGAATGGAGTGATAGGTAGATGAATGGAGTGATAGGTAGATGAGTGGAGTGATAGATGAGTGGAGTGATAGGTAGATGAGTGGAGTGATAGGTAGATGAGTGGAGTGATGGGTAGATGAATGTAGTGATGGGTAAATGAATGGAGTGATGGGTAGATGAATGGAGTGATTGGGAGATGAGTGGAGTGATAGGTAGATGAGTGGAGTAATAGGTAGATGAATGTAGTGATGGGTAGATGAATGGAGTGATAGGTAGATGAGTGGAGTGATAGGTAGATGTGTGGAGTGATAGGTAGATGAGTGGAGTGATAGGTAGATGAGTGGAGTGATAGGTAGATGAATGTAGTGATGGGTAGATGAGTGGAGTGATGGGTAGATGAGTGGAGTGATAGGTAGATGAATGAAGTGATAGGTAGATGAGTGGAGTGATAGGTAGATTAATGGAGTGATAGGTAGATGAGTGGAGTGATGGGTAGATGAATGTAGTGATGGGTAGATGAGTGGAGTGATAGGTAGATGAATGGAGTGATAGGTAGATGAATGGAGTGATAGGTAGATGAATGGAGTGATAGGTAGATGAATGGAGTGATAGGTAGATGAATGGAGTGATAGATGAGTGGAGTGATAGGTAGATGAGTGGAGTGATAGGTAGATGAATGTAGTGATGGGTAGATGAATGTAGTGATGGGTAGATGAATGAAGTGATGGGTAGATGAATGTAGTGATGGGTAGATGAATGTAGTGATGGGTAGATGAATGTAGTGATGGGTAGATGAATGTAGTGATGGGTAGATGAATGTAGTGATGGGTAGATGAATGTAGTGATGGGTAGATGAATGTAGTGATGGGTAGATGAATGAAGTGATGGGTAGATGAATGTAGTGATGGGTAGATGAATGTAGTGATGGGTAGATGAATGTAGTGATGGGTAGATGAATGGAGTGATAGGTAGATGAATGTAGTGATGGGTAGATGAATGGAGTGATAGGTAGATGAATGTAGTGATGGGTAGATGAATGTAGTGATGGGTAGATGAATGTAGTGATGGGTAGATGAATGAAGTGATAGGTAGATGAATGTAGTGATGGGTAGATGAATGGAGTGATAGGTAGATGAATGTAGTGATGGGTAGATGAATGTAGTGATGGGTAGATGAATGTAGTGATGGGTAGATGAATGGAGTGAAAGGTAGATGAATGTAGTGATGGGTAGATGAATGGAGTGATAGGTAGATGAATGTAGTGATGGGTAGATGAATGTAGTGATGGGTAGATGAATGTAGTGATGGGTAGATGAATGAAGTGATAGGTAGATGAATGTAGTGATGGGTAGATGAATGTAGTGATGGGTAGATGAATGTAGTGATGGGTAGATGAATGTAGTGATGGGTAGATGAATGTAGTGATGGGTAGATGAATGTAGTGATGGGTAGATGAATGTAGTGATGGGTAGATGAATGTAGTGATGGGTAGATGAATGTAGTGATGGGTAGATGAATGTAGTGATGGGTAGATGAATGTAGTGATGGGTAGCTGAATGTAGTGATGGGTAGATGAATGTAGTGATGGGTAGATGAATGTAGTGATGGGTAGATGAATGTAGTGATGGGTAGCTGAATGTAGTGATGGGTAGATGAATGTAGTGATGGGTAGATGAGTGGAGTGATAGGTAGATGAATGGAATGATAGGTAGATGAGTGGAGTGATAGGTAG
Source organism: Cherax quadricarinatus (assembly GCF_038502225.1). NCBI lineage: Eukaryota > Metazoa > Arthropoda > Malacostraca > Decapoda > Parastacidae > Cherax > Cherax quadricarinatus. The sequence goes on along the minus strand of NC_091297.1, from coordinate 38,008,416 downwards.
ATGAGTGGAGTGATAGGTAGATGAGTGGAGTGATAGGTAGATGAGTGGAGTGATGGGTAGATGAATGTAGTGATGGGTAAATGAATGGAGTGATGGGTAGATGAATGGAGTGATTGGGAGATGAGTGGAGTGATAGGTAGATGAGTGGAGTAATAGGTAGATGAATGTAGTGATGGGTAGATGAATGGAGTGATAGGTAGATGAGTGGAGTGATAGGTAGATGTGTGGAGTGATAGGTAGATGAGTGGAGTGATAGGTAGATGAGTGGAGTGATAGGTAGATGAATGTAGTGATGGGTAGATGAGTGGAGTGATAGGTAGATGAATGAAGTGATAGGTAGATGAGTGGAGTGATAGGTAGATTAATGGAGTGATAGGTAGATGAGTGGAGTGATAGGTAGATGAATGTAGTGATGGGTAGATGAGTGGAGTGATAGGTAGATGAATGGAGTGATAGGTAGATGAATGGAGTGATAGGTAGATGAATGGAGTGATAGGTAGATGAATGGAGTGATAGGTAGATGAATGGAGTGATAGGTAGATGAATGGAGTGATAGATGAGTGGAGTGATAGGTAGATGAGTGGAGTGATAGGTAGATGAGTGGAGTGATAGGTAGATGAATGGAGTGATAGGTAGATGAATGGAGTGATAGGTAGATGAATGGAGTGATAGGTAGATGAGTGGAGTGATAGATGAGTGGAGTGATAGGTAGATGAATGGAGTGATAGGTAGATGAATGGAGTGATAGGTAGATGAGTGGAGTGATAGGTAGATTAACGGAGTGATAGGTAGATGAATGGAGTGATAGGTAGATGAATGGAGTGATAGGTAGATGAGTGGAGTGATAGGTAGATGAATGGAGTGATAGGTAGATGAGTGGAGTGATAGGTAGATTAACGGAGTGATAGGTAGATGAGTGGAGTGATAGGTAGATGAATGTAGTGGTGGGTAGATGAATGGAGTAATGGGTAGATGAGTGGAGTGATAGGTAGATGAATGTAGTGATAGGTAGCTGAGTGGAGTGATAGGTAGATGAGTGGAGTGATAGGTAGATGAATGTAGTGATGGGTAGATGAGTGGAGTGATAGGTAGATGAATGAAGTGATAATTAGATGAGTGGAGTGATAGGTAGATTAATGGAGTGATAGGTAGATGAGTGGATTGATAGGTAGATGAGTGGAGTGATAGGTAGATGAATGTAGTGATGGGTAGATGAGTGGAGTGATAGGTAGATGAATGTAGTGATAGGTAGATGAGTGGAGTGATAGGTAGATTAATGGAGTGATAGGTAGATGAGTGGATTGATAGGTAGATGAGTGGAGTGATAGGTAGATAAATGGAGTGATGCGTAGATGAGTGGAGTGATAGGTAGATTAATGGAGTGATAGGTAGATGAGTGGAGTGATAGGTAGATGAATGAAGTGATAATTAGATGAGTGGAGTGATAGGTAGATTAATGGAGTGATAGGTAGATGATTGAAGTGATAGGTACATGAGTGGAGTGATAGGTAGATGAATGGAATGATAGGTAGATGCATGAAGTGATAGGTAGATGAATGGAGTGATAGGTAGAGGAATGAAGTGATGGGTAGATGAATGGAGTGATAGGTAGATGAATAGAGTGATAGGTAGAGGAATGGAGTGATAGGTAGATGAATGGAGTGATAGGTAGATGAATGGAGTGATAGGTAGATGAATGGAGTGACAGGTAGAAGCATGAAGTGATAGGTAGATGAATGGAGTGATAGGTAGATGAATGGAGTGATAGGCAGATGAATGGAGTGATAGGTAGATGAATGGAGTGATAGGTAGATGAATGAAGTGATAGGCAGATGAATGGAGTGATAGGTAGATGAATGGAGTGATAGGTAGAAGCATGAAGTGATAGGTAGATGAATGGAGTGATAGGTAGATGAATGGAGTGATAGGTAGATGAATGGAGTGATAGGTAGATGAATGGAGTGATAGGTAGAAGCATGAAGTGGTAGGTAGATGAATGGAGTGATAGGTAGATGAATTGAGTGATAGGTAGATGAATGGAGTGATAGGTAGATGAATGGAGTGATAGGTAGAAGCATGAAGTGATAGGTAGATGAATGGAGTGATAGGTAGATGAGTGGAGTGATAGGTTGATGAATGGAGTGATACGTAGTTGAATGGAGTGACAGGTAGATGAATGGAGTGATAGGTAGATGAATGGAGTGATTGGTAGATGACGGGAGTGATCGATGACTGGAGTGATAGATGAGTGGAGTGATAGGTAGATGAATGGAGTGGGAGATAGATGAAGGGAGTTATAGGTTTCGGAAACGGAGTGATAGGTTGAGGAATGGAGTGATGAGTTGAGAAATGGAGTGATGGGTTGAGGAATGGAGTGATGGGTTGAGGAATGGAGTGATAGGTTAAGGAATGGAGTGATCGGTTGAGGAATTGAGTGACGGGTTGAGAAATGGAGTGATGGGTTGAGGAATGGAGTGATAGGTTAAGGAATGGAGTGATAGGTTGAGGAATGGAGTGATGGGTTGAGGAATGGGGTGATAGGTTAAGGAGCGGAGTGATGGGTTGAGGAATGGAGTGATGGGTTGAGGAATGGAGTGATTGGTTGAGGAATGGAGTGATTGGTTGAGTAATTGAGTGATTGGTTAAGGGATGGGGTGATGGGTTGAGGAATTGAGTGATGGGTTGAGGAATGGGATGCCAGGGAGGAAAGGGCACGAGACGACGCCTCTCGGTGAAAAAGGCAGTAAACCATTTCTATTACACCGGTATTGACAACGTTTCGACCATTTGTTTGGGGTCCTCACGTGACACAATCAAGCCCTGAGTCTGCGCGAAACGTCGTACAATAGAGGTGCTACATACCGGTACCTGTGACTTCTTACCATAGTCGTGCTAAGCGAGGTATTGTTGCAGAGTATAGGTTCCTATTCGGTGATTCCCACTCTCTGATTCCTGGTATCTGATTCTTACTCGTTGATTCCTGGTATTTGGTTTCCACTCGCTGATTCCTAGTATCTGATTTCCACTCGCTGATTCCTGGTATCTCATTCCCACTCGTTGATTCCCTGTATCTGATTACTGCTCGCTGATTCCTAGTACTTGATTTCCGCTCGCTGATTCCTAGTATCTGTTTTCCATTCGTTTATTCTTGGTATCTGATTCCCATTTACTGATTTCCAGTGTCTAATTCACACTCGCTGGTTCCTATTTGCAAATTAAAATTCCTTGTTTCCCATTAACAATTCACTGCCAGAATCAGGTCAGTAATTTACCCCCTCCATCATGCAATAATATTCCTCTCCTCTGTTTCACATTAAATCTATTCGCGAGGATCTATTTTTTTAATCCAAAATTCTTATATACAATTGCTCAAGTCAAATAAATTATTTAGGCAGAATCTTTTATTGCAAAATCTATGCTGATTTTCCGTCATTATGTTGTTTTCTTTATAAAAAAAGATCGACACTGCTTTCAGTTATTCTGCCTAGTAACTGAGCTTGTTACGGGACACACAGCGCCTGCGGAGTGTGAGGCACTCGTGTGTGATCCAAGGAAGTCCAGGGTAGCTCCAGTTCCTTAGACCGAGACCCCTCTGTTTATTTAATATATATATATATATATTTAATATATATATATATATATATATATATATATATATATATATATATATATATATATATATATATATATATATATATATATATATATATATATATATATATATATATATATATATATATATATATATATATATATATATATATATATATATATATATATATGCAAGGAATTCGCAAGAGAAGGCGAATTATATACAAACACTGATCTCGGGCCGAAGGAGACTCGAACCTACGAACCTTGGAACAAGGTGGACGCCAAGGTATTGGTCCAGTGTGGTGAGAATGGTAGAGCACTGCGTACCTTGTTCCAAGGTTCGTAGGTTCGTGTCTCCTTCGGCCAGAGATCAGTGTTTGTGTATATTTCGCCTGCTCTTGCGAATTCCTTGCATTGTTAAAATCTCTAGTTGGTCGATGCATGCAGGGGATGAGATGAAAAGCTGTAAGCCTTCTCCCTGAAAGCTGGCTGCCTTGGATCAACGTCTAGCGCAAGCTGCACGCCAAGGTATTGCCCAGTGTGATGAGAATGGTAAAGCACTGCATACCTTGTTCCAAGGTTCGTAAGTTCGAGTCTCCTTCGGCCAGAATTCTTCCTCCATAAGCCATGCGTGTTGTAAGAGGCGACTAAAATGCCGGGAGGAAGGGGCTAGTAACCCCTTCTCCTGTATATATTACTAAATGTAAAAGGAGAAACTTTTACTGCACTAGCCAAGGACTCGAAACAATGCCGCTTTGGCCTGCTTCATGGTGGGCGAAAACACATGACGCCCTTATTCACTGAACCATACGATCGTATGGTTCAGTGGATAAGGGCGTGTTGTGTTGTTATTGATCAATACCACTCGCTCGTGGTCACAATAATGTATATATATATATATATATATATATATATATATATATATATATATATATATATATATATATATATATATATGTATATATGTATATATATATATATATATATATATATATATATATATATATATATATATATATATATATATATATATATATATATATATATATATATATATGTAAGTGTGTCTACCTATTTTGAATGAAATGTTCCATTTAATTACAGTTTCTGAGTCGCCACAGCGACTTAAATAATTTCTTCAGAGGATACACCCCTCTACCTTTAAAAGTCTACAGTCCTGATAACAGGCATCATTTTCCCACATAAAATGCATTGGGGAAAATCGCATATACTCTCATTTATCTCACACAAGTTGAATTAAGATATTTGCCATCTTCATGTCTGAGTGACTATTCACCTCAAAATTGCCTATTCACTTCTTCCACTGTCTCCTGTGCAATTTCCTCTGTGATTGACTGAAGAAGCCTTGTTAGGCACACGAATAGTTTCGGCAGTAAAGGCAACAGTGATGCACATATTTATTATTCGTCTACAAAAACACGCTGGAGAAATCGTATCTACTTCCGTTTTCTCACACAAGTTGAACACCGGTTTTCTCCTTGGTTACTTCTGTGTTGCCTTGGAGAGTCTGCCACCACACTCATTAACAAAATCAACAAAGCTTCTCCTAATGTTAGAAAAAAAGTGTGACTTAACCTTTGTGGTTAACTCAGAGAATTCGACGCTGAACGCTACACGATGTTAGTCTAGAGTAGAGAGTCAACGAACGCAAGAAAAGGAACCTCAAGTTGAAACTCGATCTGCTCTATTCAAAAAGCACCTAGAAGAAAATAATGAAGAACCGACCTCATCAACTTTCCCAGTATGAGTACGTTCGCGTACATGATACAGTGACATTCCTGAAGCTCTCTCAAACCTTGCATGTCTGATATACCTATATCAAAAACCACACTCACACGCCAAATTACAGGGATATCTTGTCAATAAAGTTATACAGAAATAGGGCAAATATACTGCCGAGAAGCTAAACAGTGTACCTACTGCAATACTTCAGAATGTACCTAGTACAATACTCAACTGTGTACCTCCTGCAATACGCCACAGTGTACCTCCTGCAGTACACCACAGTGTACCTCCAGCAGCACTCCACAGTGTACCTCCTGTGTACCTCAAAGAGTAATCCACAGTGTACCACCTCAATACTCAACAGTGCAGCTTCTGCAATACTCAACAGTGTACCTCCTGCAATACGCCACAGTGTACCTCCTGCAGTACTCCACAGTATACCTCATGCAGTACTCCACAGTGTACCTCCTGTAGTTGATAAATTAGACACATGTGCAACTCTTGGGTATCTTTATTGAGGAAACGTTTCGCCACACAGTGGCTTCATCAGTCCATACAAAGGAGAATCTTGAAGAACAGGAGGAGAGTGAGGTAATCAGTCCCTCAACCTTGAGTCGATGTGGTCAGTCCATCAATTTTGAATAGAATACGGCATACGTGCGAAGAAGGAGCTTATAAACCGTTGGCAGGAGAGGTGCAGCAGTCATAGGTGGTGTCACATTTGTGACACAAATGTCACAAATGTGACACCTGTAGTGTACCTCAAAGAGTAATCCACAGTGTACCTCCTGCAGTGCTCCTCAGTATACCTACTGGTTTACTCCACAGTATACCTACTGGTTTACTCCACAGTATACCTCCTGCAATACTCCACAGGTTACCGCACTCTACAGTGTACCTCCTGCAATAGTCCACAGTGTACCGCATGCAGTACTCCACAGTGTACCATCTGCAGTAATCCCAGTGTACCTCATGCAGTACTCAACAGTGTACTCTCAGTATTCCACAGAGTACTTCCTGCAAAACTCCAGATACCTACGATTCACTACACATCAACAACTTTTTCATAAACACACACACACACACACACACACACACACACACACACACACACACACACACACACACACACACACACACACACACACACACACACACACACACACACACACACACACACACACACACACACACAAGGGAGGGGACACAGAAACAAGAGGCCACAATTGGAAGTTGAAGACACAAATGAGTCAGAGAGATAGTAGGAAGTATTTCTTCAGTCATAGAGTTGTAAGGCAGTGGAATAGCCTAGAAAATGACGTAGTGGAGGCAGGAACCATACACAGTTTTAAGACGAGGTTTGATAAAGCTCATGGAGCGGGGAGAGAGAGGGCCTAGTAGCAACCGGTGAAGAGGCGGGGCCAGGAGCTAGGACTCGACCCCTGCAACCACAAATAGGTGAGTACAAATAGGTGAGTATACACACAAAGGACAGGAGGGTTAGGGAAGACATGATAACAACATACAAAATACTGCGTGGAATAGAAAAGGTGGACAGAGACAGGATGTTCCAGAGAGGGGACACAGAAACAAGGGGTCACTGTTGGAAGTTGACGACCCAGATGAGTCAAAGGGATATTAGGAAGTATTTCTTCACTCATAGAGTGGTCAGGAAATGGAATAGCCTTCAAGTGAGGTAGTAGAGGCAGGAATCATACATAGCTTTAAGATGAGGTATGATAAAGCTCATGGAGCAGGGAGAGTGACCTAGTAGCACTTAGTTCAATTAGGTGAGTACACACACACACACACACACACACACACACACACACACACACACACACACACACACATTGTAAATTTTCAGAGAATAAGGGGGTACTCGAAGGGGAGAAACCGACCAATTAAGCTGATTCTCAGGACGGAAACAGTGCGGAACAGGATCCTCCAAGAGAAACCACGATTGAAATACTCGGAAGAGTACAAGAGGGTGTTCCTAGACAGAGACAGAACACAATCAGAACGACAGCAGCTGAGGGAGAGGACAAAAAAGCGAAAGGAGCTAGGAAAAGAGACAAGGATGGAACCAGCAGAGGTCAGTCAGAGCAGAACAGAACAGCAAGGGCAAGCACACACACAACTATTTTCAGAACCATACAACCTATCACACCATCCCAACACACACTACAATCCATACCCACAGCCTCCACCCAACACCGAGCTATAGAATTCCACAGTATGCTACCAGGTCTCCCACCCTCACAGGCCCCCCAAACCACAGTGTTGGAAAGGAAACTGAAGGTATGGTACACAAATGCTGATGGAATAACAAATAAGTGGGAGGAGTGGCATGAAAGAGTCAAAGAGGCATCACCGGACATCATAGCTCTCACAGAAACCAAGCTTACAGGTATGATAACAGATGCCATCTTTCCAACAGGATACCAAATCCTGAGGAAAGACAGAGGGAACAGGGGGGTGGAGGAGTGGCATTGCTGATCAAAAATCGCTGGAATTTTGATTAGCTGGAGAGAGGAGACAGCGGAGAAGAAAGCGATTACATAGCGGGAACGCTTCACTCTGGAGGTCCCAAGGTGGTAATAGCAGTGATGTATAACCCTCAGACATGACATCTCCACTGCCTCCAGCCTTCTCGCTGCAACATTCATCACCCATGCTTCGCAACCATATAAGAGCTTTGGTAAAACTATACTCTCATACATTCCCCTCTTTGCCTCTAAGGACGAAGTTCTTTGTCTCCACAGACTCTTAAGTGCACCGCTCACCCTTTTCCCCTCATCAATTCTATGATTCACCTCATCTTTCATAGACCCATCCGCTGACACGTCCACTCCCAAATATCTGAATACATTCACCTCCTCCATACTCTCTCCCTCCAATCTGATATACAATCTCTC
>NC_091297.1:37970158-37995158 GCF_038502225.1 Cherax quadricarinatus | reverse complement strand
TAAAAGCTTGTTTCACGCTGTCCTCGAAGTGGATCCAAGTGTGGTATTTTCACAATATTGGCCTTGTACATAACAGTAAGGCCACCCACATCCCTCCTATGTTGAAGGCTCTGCTGAAATGACAGATCTGTCCAGGATGGGTCCAGGCGAGAGATGAGACGTCTTGCTCTGTTCTCTACTCTGTCAAGCAGTTGCAGATGAGAGGGGGGCAGGCAAACCAAGAAAGTGGAGCATACTCAAGGTGCGAGCGTACTTGTGCCTCGTGCAGGATCTTTCAACCCCTACTGTCAAGCAGATGGGAGATACGGCAAGTGCTGTAAGCTTCCTGGCTGCCTTGTTTGCAAGATTTACAACATGGTTCTTCATGGTTAGTTTGGAGTCAAATTTCCACCCCAATGATATCAACTTCTTCTCCAGGTGCCAACATCCTCCCATTCATCCTTACTACTGCACCAGCATTACCATCATGGTGCCTAGAGACGATCATCATTTGCGTTTCTCAGGTGCAAATGTTACTTGCCATCTATTTCCCCAAGCTGATATAACTCTCAGCTGGTGATTGATGTAGCTTAGAGCAGCTGGCATTTCTTCTCTTGGATAAGTGAATGTCAGTGTACAGTCGTCTGCATATGCATGTGATTCTGGGATGAGATGAAGAAGGTCGTTGAAGTAGACATTCCATAACAATGGACCCAGCATGCTTCCTTGTGGAACACTTGCCCCAATAGGATGTCTTGCTGATTCCGTTCCATTGAGAACTACACTTAGAGATCTACCATGAAGGTAGTCACTGAGGAGACATAGCGTAGAGCCTGCAATTCCCAGTGCTTGAAGTTTTGCTAAGAGGCCCTGGTGCCACACCCGGTCGAAAGCGCCAGCAATGTCCAGTGCTACACAGCTGACTTTGGATTCATCCAGTGACTGGTGCCACTTAGTGGAGAGGTTTAACAACAGATCAGCAGCAGAGTAACCTTTCCTGAAGCCATATTGACGATCACAAAGTAGTGAGTGGTAGTCAAAAAACTCTGTCATTTGTCTTGAGATTATTGTCTCAAGGAGGATCTTACCAGTGATTGACAGGAGTGACACTGGTCTGTAGTTGCTGATTTCTGCCTGCTCTTCTTTTTGTGAACAGGGACTACATTCGCCTGTTTCCATAGAGAGGGCCATTTACACTGTACTAGGCAGTGCTGAAAGATGTGAGTTAGAGGTGCTGCTAGCTGGTCTGCACATCTTCTCAACAATCTTGGGCTCAACTTGTCTGGGCCCACAGCCTTTTCTTGGTCAAGCGATTTAAGTAGGAAATGCACCTCCTCCTGCCTTATTGTCACCACTGACAGTTCTGACACAGTTCTTGCAGCTAGCCAAGGAGGGTCCCTTGATGGATCAGGAACTTGCATTTTGGTAGCAAAGTGTTCAGCAAAGAGGTCCGCCTTCTCTTGACTACTAGTAGAGGTGGTCCCATCCTGTCGATTTAGAGGTGGAATAAGTTCATCAGGCAGATAACCTTGTCTGTCCTTGACCAGGGACCACCAGGTTTTGGAGCCTACCCTACCTGATGCTAACTTTCTTTTAGTGTCCACCTCCCATTTAGCAATGGCCCACTTTTGAACATCACCCATATGCCTACAGGCTTGCATGTGCAAGTTCCTGTTATAGGTAGGATGTCTCTTATACCTTCGCCATGCTTTGTACTTAGCAGTAGCAGCCTCTCTACAACGAAAGCCAAACCAAGACTGATCTGTAGGCTTCGTCACATATTGCCGGTGAGGCAATCTCTCTCTCTCTCTCTCTCTCTCTCTCTCTCTCTCTCTCTCTCTCTCTCTCTCTCTCTCTTTCTCTATTAGCTAATGTTTTATAAATTTCGAAAACATTAAATGCGTTCATGATTCTCAACCAGGCGAAGCACCACCAACGCAACAACACAAGAGTCATATAATCTCATCGTCTACCCGTCCTCATCCCAGTCTTCAGGTCACCATGCGTCACTCACGACTCACTCTCCGCTTATATGTACTGTTGTTAAGTAAGACACAGGCAACACTTAGGTAACTTTATTCCGAAACGTTTCACCTACACAGTAGGCTTCTTCAGTCGATTACAGAAAGTAGGCAGGAACAGTGGTGGTGTTTTTTTTTATTTTATTCGCCGGTATTCCCCCGGCCCGGGTCTTTTCCAAGTAGTTGTGACCCGGCCTTGGCTCCCTATCTGGGGAGCATCTCGAGACTTAAGTCTCCCATGGGAGGAGGTACAAGTACCCCCTTATCTTTGGGACCAAGTGTCCCCAGGCCTAGCCACAGTCCAGCGCTCATGGGGCTCGTAGGGAGAAGCTAGGCCTCTGGTCTGCCATCTCCGCCCCAAAGGGGCTCGTGGGGATGGCAGTCTTATGAGCTGCAGGTGATAGCAAGCTCAGGCCTTGTTTAGTAGTGATGTGAATACGATGTAATCAGTCCATCACTCCTGAAGACGTGGATTTGAGGTTGCCAGTCCCTCAGTCTGGAGAAGAGTTCTGTTCCATACACTATGGGTCTGCCTATTTTCTGTACTCGACTGAAGAAGCCTATGTGTAGGTGAAACGTTTCGGAATAAAGATATATAACTGTTACCAACCCGTCGGTATTGTGTATCATTTTGTTATATATACTGTCTTTTAACCTTTGTATGCTAGAAGTGATCAAGGTCCCAGGACCGAAACGTTTTCTAATAAATATATCCTAGTGTTTGCTTACGTATTTTTCAAAACCAACTTGTATTTATTGCCAAGGTTTAAGTCACCTTCACTAGTAAAACCTCACTTAGATTATGCAGCTCAATTTTGGTCGTTATGCTAGAGAAGAATGACACACGAGGATAGACTGAGAGCCTTAAACCTTCACTCTCATGAGACGTAGAATGAGCATAGATATCATTGAGGTTTATAAGTGAAAGACAGACATAATCAAAGGCGATGTAAGTAAAGTGCTGAAAATATCTTGTCAAGTAAGAACTAGAAATAATGGATTGAAATTAGATAACTTTAGATTAAGAAAGAACGTAGGAAAGTTCTGTTGGCAAACCAGTACAGGTCATTAGGCCTGTACTGGTTTGAAAACAATTCTTAGGTTCAGAGTTGTCGATGAATGGAATAATCTCCCAAGTAAGGTAATAGAACCTAATACCTTGGGTAGCCTTCAAAACAGATTAAACAAATAAATGAGTAGGAAGTGCTGGGTCTGATTAATACCTAACTGAAGCAAATTCTTGACTGACTTTGGAAAAAGGTTAAACAATTAGGTGGGTAGGAGTGGTTGGCTCTGAGAAAAACACATGCCCAGTATGGGCCAGTAGGCCTTCAGCAGTGTTCCTCGATTTTTATGTTCTTATGCTCTCTCTCTCTCTCTCTCTCTCTCTCTCTCTCTCTCTCTCTCTCTCTCTCTCTCTCTCTCTCTCTCTCTCTCTCTCTCTCTATTTTTTTTTTTTTTTTTTTTTACACTGGGTTTGATATTTTTTTTTTTTTTTACAGGTTAATTGGGATCCCTTAACTTTATTGACAAGCTATTTACAGGTTAAGGATTCCTAACTTTATTGGCAAGCTAAGAGCTGTTACCTACATCAGCTCATTTGAAAGCATTTTTATTGTTATGAGACATACAAGTAGGGAACAGGATGAAGTTGGAGCCATCTGTGAGCCAGCATTTTCATTTGATCAACTGACTTTCTCTCTCTCTCTCTCTCTCTCTCTCTCTCTCTCTCTCTCTCTCTCTCTCTCTCTCTCTCTCTCTCTCTCTCTCTCTCTCTCTCTCTCTCTCTCTCTCTCTCTCTCTCTCTCTCTCTCTCTCTCTCTCTCTCTCTCTCTCTCTCTCTCTCTCTCTCTCTCTCTCCTTCCTCTGCAATACCAGGACATGGATGGTTTAGCGTTTACAGTATTTACGTATAGAGTGTGTTTGTATGTGTGTGTGGGTTTATGTGAGGTGAAGGTGTGGTGTGGTTCCGCAGTGCAGCAGCAATACTGCTGGTTGCAGAAGTTGCAGTCAATACCTCCCTGCTTCACATCGTCCAGCCTGCACCACCAGTTTTGTATCGTGATAAACACGATGTGATGGGCGTCATTTTGAGCTCTAGATTAATGCTCTCCCTTCATCTCTGTCTCTGTCTGTCTGTCTGTCTGTCTGTCTGTCTGTCTGTCTGTCTGTCTGTCTGTCTGTCTGTCTGTCTGTCTGTCTCTCTCTCTCTCTCTCTCTCTCTCTCTCTCTCTCTCTCTCTCTCTCTCTCTCTCTCTGTTGCTGAGAGGAAGAAATGATGGACTTTTTTTGAGGGAGGCTGGCAGGAAAGAAGAATTTTGAGGCGACCATGAAAATGTGTTCATCTGCCCTAAGTGTGTGAGAGATGGTGGAGGAGGGAGGTGTTCATCTAGCCCAGGTGTAGGAGTGGAGGAGGGAGGTGTTCATCTAGCCCAGGTGTAGGAGTGGAGGAGCGAGGTGTTCATCTAGCCCAGGTGTAGGAGTGGAGGAGGGAGGTGTTCATCTAGCCCAGGTGTCAGGAGGTGAGGAGCTGAGGCATCTAGCCCAGGTGTAGGAGTGGAGGAGGGAGGTGTCTATCTAGCCCAGATGTAGGAGGTGGAGGAGGTGGTTCAATCTACAGCCCAGGCCCAGGTGTGGAGTGGAGGAGGGAGGCGTTCATCTAGCCCAGGTGTAGGGAGGGTGGAGGAGGTGTGTTCATCTAGCCCAGGTGTAGGAGTGGAGGAGGGGAGGTGTTCATGCTAGCCCAGGTGGAGGAGTGAGGGGAGGTGGTTCATTCTGAAAGGTTCCCAGGTGAGGGAGAGGAGGATGCTAGCCCAGGAAGGATGAACTTCCATCTAGGCCCAGGTGTAGGAGTGGAGGAGGAGGTGTGTTCATCTAGCCCAGGTGAGTATTGAGCCTCGGGGAGGAGGAGGTGTTCATCTAGCTCTAGGTAGAGGAGGGTGGAGTGGAGGTGTTCATCTAGCCCAGGTGTAGGAGTGGAGGAGGGAGGTGTTCTAGTTCATCCCCTAGGCCCAGGTGTAGGAGTGGAGGAGCAGGTGCCTTCTATCTAGCCCAGGTGTAGGGGTGGAGGAGGGAGGTGTTCATCTAGCCCAGGTGTAGGGGTGGAGGAGGGAGGTGTTCATCTAGCCCAGGTGTAGGAGTGGAGGAGCGAGGTGTTCATCTATCCCCAGGCTTTCAGGAGTGGTGGAGTGAGGTTGTTCATCTAGCCCAGGTGTAGGAGGAGGAGGGAGTGTTGGTTCATCTAGGCCCAGGTGGTAGGAGTGGAGGAGGGAGGTGTTCTATCTAGCCCAGGTGTAGGAGTGGAGGAGCGAGGTGTTCATCTAGCCCGGGTGTAGGATGGAGGAGGGAGGTGTTCTATCTAGGCCCAGGTGTGGAGGGGTGGAGGAGGGAGGTGTTCATCTATCCAGCCCAGGTGTAGGAGTGGGAGGAGGGAGGTGTTCATCTAGCCCTAGGTAAGTGGTAGTGGAGGAGGAGGGTGTTCATCTAGCCCAGGTGTAGGAGTGGAGGAGGGGAGGTGTTCTATCTAGCCCTAGGAGGGGTGTAGGAGTGGAGGAGGAGGTGTTCATCTAGGCCCAGGTGTAAGGTCCAGGTGTAGGAGTGGAGGAGGGAGGCGTTCATCTAGCCCAGGTGTAGGAGTGGAGGATAGGTGTTCATCTAGGCCCAGGTGTAGGAGTGGAGGATGTAGGTGTTCATCTAGCCCAGGTGTGAGGGAGTGGAGGAGGGAGGTTGTTCATCTAGGCTCCAGGTGTAGGAGTGGGAGGAGGGAGGTTGTTTCATCTATCCCAGGTGTAGGGAGGAGGAGAGGGATGTGTTCTATCTGTTCCAGCCCAGGTGTAGGAGTGGAGGAGGGAGGTGTTCATCTAGCCCAGATGTAGGAGTGGAGGAGGGAGGTGTTCATCTAGCCCAGGTGTAGGAGTGGAGGAGGGAGGTGTTCATCTAGCCCAGGTGTAGGAGTGGAGGAGGGAGGCGTTCATCTAGCCCAGGTGTGGGGAGGGGTGGAGGAGGGGAGGGTGATCTAGTCCAGCAGGTCCAGCCCAGGTGTAGGAGTGGAGGAGGGAGGTGTTCATCTAGGCCCTAGGTATAGGGAGGTGAGGAGGGAGGTGTTCTATCTAGGCCCAGGTGTAGGGAGTGGGAGGAGGGAGGTGTTCATCTAGCCCAGGTGTAGGAGTGGAGGAGGGAGGTGTTCATTCTAGCCCAGGTGTGCAGGAGGTGGAGGGAGCGAGGTATTCATCTAGCCCAGGTGTAGGAGGGAGGAGGGAGGTGTTCTTATCTAGGCCCAGGTGCTAGGAGGAGGAGGGAGGTGTTCTATCTAGCCCTTCAGGTGTAGGAGGAGGAGGAGAGTTGGTGTTCATCTAGGCCCAGGTGTAGGAGGTGGAGGAGGCAGGTGTTCATCATCTAGCCCAGGTGTAGGGGTGGAGGAGGAGGTGTTCTATCTATGCCCAGGTGTAGGAGCGGAGGAGGAGGTGTTCATCTGAGGCCCAGGTGTAGGGAGTAGGAGCGAGGGGTGCTTCATCTAGCCCAGGTGTAGGAGGTGGAGGAGCGAGGTGTTCATCTAGGTTCCCAGGTGTAGGAGGTGGAGGCCCAGGAGGTGTACATCTAGGCCCAGGTGTAGGAGTGGAGGAGGAGGTGTTCATCTAGCCCTTCCAGGTGTAGGAGGTGGGAGGAGGCAGTGGTGTTCATCTTCTGCCCAGGTGTAGGAGGAGGAGGGAGGTGTTCATCTAGCCAAGGTGTAGGAGATGGAGGAGGGAAGTGTTCATCTAGCCCAGGTGTAGGGGAGGAGGAGGGAGGTGTTCATCTAGGCCCAGGTGTAGGTGGAGTGAGGAGCGAGGTGCCCTTCATCTAGCCCAGGTGTAGGAGGTGAGGAGGAGGTATGTTCATCTAGGCCCAGGTGTGGTGGGGTGGAGGAGGGAGGATGTTCATCTAGCCCAGGTGTAGGAGGAGGAGGGAGGTGTTCATTCTAGCCCAGGTGTAGGGAGGTGAGGAGGAGGTGTTCTATCTAGGCCCAGGTGTAGGAGTGGAGGAGGGAGGTGCTTCATCTTAGCCCTTAGATGTAGGAGTGGAGGAGGTGGCTTCATCTAGCCCAGGTGTAGGAGTGGAGGAGGAGGCGTTCATCTAGCCCAGGTGTAGGGAGTGGAGGAGGAGGTGTCTGGTCTAGCCCTCCAGGTGTAGGAGTGGAGGACGTCCAGGTGTTCATCTAGCACAGGTGTAGGAGTGGAGGAGGAGGTGTTCATCTAGCCCGGGTGTAGGGAGGTGGAGGAGGGAGGTCCCAGGCCTGTTCATCTCCCAGGCCCAGGTGTAGGAGTGGAGGAGGGAAGGTTGTTCATCTGCCCTAGGTGTAGGAGGTGGAGGAGGAGGTGTTCTATCTAGCCCAGGTGTAGGGGGTGGTGAGGAGGAGGTGTTCATCTCCCAGCCCAGGTGTAGGAGTGGAGGAGGTGGAGGTAGTTCATCTAGCCCAGGTGTAGGAGTGGAGAGGAGGTAGTTCTATCTAGGCCCTAGGTGTAGGAGTGGAGGAGGGAGGTGTTCATCTAGCCCAGATGTAGGAGTGGAGGCAGGAGGTGCCCATTCAGCTCCAGCCCAGGTGTAGGGAGGTGGGAGGAGGGAGGCGTTCATCTAGCCCAGGTGTAGGAGTGGAGGAGGGAGGTGTTCATCTAGCCCAGGTGTAGGAGTGGAGGACGTAGGTGTTCATCTAGCCCAGGTGTAGGAGTGGAGGAGGGAGGTGTTCATCTAGCCCAGGTGTAGGAGTGGAGGAGGGAGGTGTTCATCTATCCCAGGTGTGGGGAGGTAGGAGGAGGAGGAGGTGTTCTATCTAGGCCCAGGTGTAGGGAGGAGGAGGGAGGTTGTTCATCTAGCCCAGGTGTAGGTAGGAGGAGGAGGTGTTCATCAGCTCCAGGTGTAGGGGTGGAGGAGGGAGGTGTTCATCTAGCCCAGGTGTAGGAGGAGGAGGAGGTGTTCATCTAGCCCAGGCATAGGAGGGTGGAGGAGGAGGTGTTCTATCTAGCCCAGGTGTAGGGGTGGAGGAGGGAGGTGTTCATCTAGTGCCCAGGTGTAGGGGTGGAGGAGGGAGGTGTTCTATCTCCCAGGCCCTTGGTGTGGTAGGAGGTGGAGGAGGAGGAATGTTCATCTAGCCCAGGTGTAGGAGTGGAGGAGGGAGGTGTTCATCTAGCCCAGGTGTAGGAGTGGAGGGAGCGAGGTATTCATCTAGCCCTAGTGGTGTAGGAGTGGGAGGAGGGAGGTGTTCATCTAGCCCAGGTGTAGGAGTGGAGGAGGGAAGTGTTCATCTTGCCAAGGTGTAGGAGTGGAGGAGGGAGGTGTTCATCTAGCCCAGGTGTAGGAGTGGAGGAGGGAGGTGTTCATCTAGCCCAGGTGTAGGAGTGGAGGAGGGAGGTGTTCATCTAGCCCAGGTGTAGGAGTGGAGGAGCGAGGTGTTCATCTAGCCCAGGTGTAGGAGTGGAGGAGCGAGGTGTTCATCTAGCCCAGGTGTAGGAGTGGAGGAGGGAGGTGTTCATCTAGCCCAGGTGTAGGAGTGGAGGAGGGAGGTGTTCATCTAGCCCAGGTGTAGGAGTGGAGGAGGGAGGTGTTCATCTAGCCCAGGTGTAGGAGTGGAGGAGGGAGGTGTTCATCTAGCCCAGGTGTAGGAGTGGAGGAGGGAGGTGTTCATCTAGCCCAGGTGTAGGAGTGGAGGAGGGAGGTGTTCATCTAGCCCAGGTGTAGGAGTGGAGGAGGGAGGTGTTCATCTAGCCCAGGTGTGAGGCAGCAAGTAAATATATCACAGCGTAGGGGGAGAGGATCAATCTTACAAGTGACTTTCCGGAAGACAAGCCTTCTCGAGTCTCCGTCTTGAGAACACCTGTACGCCTTGTGTATGTACAGTGTTAGTAATACAACTTCAGAGAACTGTATACCTTGTGTATTGCATAAAGCGCATATGCGGTGTATGTGAATTAAGGTTGTGTGAGAAGACACTGGAACATTGGTTTTCTACCTTACCTGGTCTAATATTTATACAGGGAAAGATAGAGAAAGAGAGAGAGAGAATGAGAGGGAGAGAGAGAGAGAGAGAGAGAGAGAGAGAGAGAGAGAGAGAGAGAGAGAGAGAGAGAGAGAGAGAGAGAGAGAGAGAGAGAGAGAGAGTGAGAGAGAGAGAGAGAGAGAGAGAGAGAGAGAGAGAGAGAGAGAGAGAGAGAGAGAGAGAGAGAGAGAGAGAGAGAGAGAGAGAGAGAGAGAAGAGGAAAAGTTGAGGTGTTGGAGGGGAGACGGGATGCTGACGAACAAAGGGAAATGGTGGAGAAAAGAGAGGAGGAGAAAGCTGAGAAGTATGATGATGAGGGGAAAAGGAGGGTGTGGAAGAACAGCAGAAACAAAAGCAAAGCAGGAGCAGGAAAGGGAGGAGCAATATTAAAAGGATAAAAACAATGGAAGAAAGTGGATAAGGAAGAACAGGAGAAATAGAACAGAAGAATATAAGAATCACAATAATCTCCTAATAACCTTTGATATATCGTTGATATACCTTTGATGAGTTTCGAGAGTTTTTCTACTACCGGAACACTGTCATGGGGCGGGCTTATCTGGTGGTAGCCTGGTCAGTCAGGCTGTTGCTGCTGGAGGCCCGTCGCCGAACATATCCATCACAGCCTGTTTGATCTGGCACCTAGTGAAGGTACTTATACAGTTTTCTCTTGAAGACGTCTACAGCAGTGTTTCTGATATCTTCTGGTAAGATGCTGAATAATCTGGGGCCACGAATGTTGATACACTTTTCTCTTACTGTGCCACCGCACCCCTGTTCTTCAATGGCTTTATCTTGCATTTTCTTCCATATCTCTCGCTCCAGTATGTTGTTATAGCAGTGTGCAGATTTGGCACCAGGTCCTCGAGTACTTTCCAGGTATGTATTATCATGTATCTCTCTCTCCTCCGCTCCAGTAGTACATATTCAAGACTTTAAGGCATTCTCAGTAATTTAAGTACTTTACTGGCTCTATGCGTGCCGTAAGCGATCTTTGTATATGTTTAAGCTCTGATATTTCTCCTGTCTTGAACGAGACCGTCAGCACTGAGCAATATTCCAAATGGGGGAGCACTAGCGATTTGAAAAGTGTCACCACTGGTATTATTTCCCTAGTTTTAGTTGGAACTTTTCACCACTGAACGTCATGTTGTTCTCCACTGCCCATTGGAAATCACTGCTTCTATGTTCCTGTAATTTTTCAGTGTCTTCCACCGTAGTGACTTTCATCCTTATTTTGGTGTCATCTGCAAATTATTTTTTTTTATTATCACACTGGCCGATTCCCACCAAGGCAGGGTGGCCCGAAAAAAGAAAAACTTTCACCATCATTCACTCCATCACTGTCTTGCCAGAAGGGTGCTTTACACTACAGTTTTTAAACTGCAGCATTAACACCCCTCCTTCAGAGTGCAGGCACTGTACTTCCCATCTCCAGGACTCAAGTCCGGCCTGCCGGTTTCCCTGAATCCCTTCATAAATGTTACTTTACTCACACTCCAACAGCACGTCAAGTATTAAAAACCATTTGTCTCCATTCACTCCTATCAAACACGCTCACGCATGCCCGCTGGAAGTCCAAGCCCCTCGCACACAAAACCTTATTTACCCCCTCCCTCCAACCTTTCCTAGGGCGACCCCTACCACTACAGACTGATACACTCTTGAAGTCATTCTGTTTCGCTCCATTCTCTCTACATGTCCGAACCATCTCAACAACCCTTCCTCAGCTCTCTGGACAACAGTTTTGGCAATCCCGCACCTCCTCCTAACTTCCAAACTACGAATTCTCTGCATTATATTCACGCCACACATTGCCCTCAGACATGACATCTCCACTGCCTCCAGCTTTCTCCTCGCTGCAACATTCATCACCCATGCTTCACACCCATACAGGAGCGTTGGTAAAACTATACTCTCATACATTCCCCTCTTTGCTTTCAAGGACAAAATTCTTTGTCTCCAAAGACTCCCAAGTGCACCGCTCACCCTTTTCCCCTCATCAATTATATGATTCACTCATCTTTCATAGACCCATCCGCTGACACGTCCACTCCCAAATATCTGAATACATTCACCTCCTCCATACTCTCTTCCTCCAATCTGATATCCAATCTTTCATCACCTAATCTTTTTGTTATCCTCATAACCTTACTCTTTCCTGTATTCACTTTCAATTTTCTTCTTTTACATACCCTACCAAATTCATCCACCAACCTCTGCAACTTCTCTTTAGAATCACCCAAGAACACAGAGCAAAGAGCAACTGTGACATCTTCAAATTCAAAGTTTATTCTCTATAAAGATTACAATGTTGAATTTACAGAATTTGGTTGTTGTGTGGTTTACATGTAGTTAAATAATTATTACAGAGTGTACCACTAGAACGCCTAGCATGGCTAGGCATTTCGGGCAGACTTAGTTTAATTCTTTATTTTAAAATATTACAAATTATGAGGTAAGTTGGTATTATGGCTAAGTGACTAAATACTAGTTTGTGAGTTTAGCAATGTGAATGCTTTTGTTTTGGAACAGTACATAGTTTCAGTATTGGAGTATCATAGGATTCATTATTTTAAGATTGAGATTAATATTTTTGTTTATGGTCAAATGGGTGAGTGAGTGTAAGTGTGAACCACCAGGTGGTATTCGTGTAGTTAGTTGATGGGGTTTATCAGGGAGATAAGATGTTTTCTAATGGTAGTTTTGAAGGTGATGAATGTGTCTGCAGTTCTAGAGTTCTCAGGTAGGGTGTTCCAGATTTTAGGGCCTTTGACATACATTGAATTTTTGTAAAGGTTTAGTCGGACATGGGGAATGTCGTAGAGATGTTTGTGTCTGGTGTTATGCCTGTGGGTTCTGTCACAACTATCAAGAAAGCGTTTTAGGTCAAGGTTGATATTGGAGTTTAAGGTCCTGTAGATGTAGATTGCACAGTAGTAAGTGTGGATGTACTGAACAGGGAGTAAGTTTAGATCTATGAAGAGTGAATGGGTGTGTTGCCAGGGATGGGATTTAGTGATTATTCTTACTGCAGCTTTTTGTTGGGTTATTCTTGGCTTTAGGTGTGTTGCTGCAGTTGATCCCCAAGCACAAATAGCATAAGTGAGGTATGGATAAATAAGTGAGTGGTATAGTGTGAGAAGGGCATTTTGCGGCACGTAGTATCGTATCTTGGAGAGGATCCCAACTGTTTTGGATACTTTTTTGGTTATGTGATGGATATGGGTGCTAAAATTCAGGTTGTTGTCAAGGTATAGGCCTAGGAATTTGCCCTCATTATGTCTGGTAATTAGAGTGTTGTCGATCTTTATGTTAATTTGTGCATCTCCTGCTCTGCTACCAAACATAATATAGTAGGTTTTGTCAGTGTTAAGCGTAAGTTTATTGGTTGTCATCCAAGTCGATATTTTGATCAGCTCCTCGTTAACAATGGTGTTGAGGGTGGCAAGATTAGGGTGAGAGATGACGTAAGTCGTGTCGTCAGCAAAGAGAATGGGTTTCAGGTGTTGGGATTCGTTTGGAAGATCATTGATGTATATGAGGAAGAGCAGGGGACCAAGGACACTTCCCTGCGGAACTCCAGTATCAAGTGGCCGTGTTGTTGATGCTGTGTCTTTAATGGTAACATACTGATACCTATTAGTAAGGTAAGATTTGAAATAAGCAAGTGCATGGCCTCTTATACCGTAATGGTCAAGTTTGTGGAGTAGGATGTCGTGGTCTACTGTGTCAAAAGCTTTTCTTAGGTCAATAAAAATTCATAGTGGATATTCCTTATTTTCCAATGCTGTGTAAAGCAGATTTTTATGATTGCATCATTAGTCCTTTTATTTTTCCTAAATCCAAATTGGCAGGGGTTGAGTATGTTTTGTGCTGTTATAAATGAATATAGTCTCCTGTGCACGAGTTTCTCAAAGATTTTGGATAGCAATGGTAAGTTTGATATTGGCCTATAGTTGTTTAAGTCTGTAGGGTCACCACCTTTATGTATTGGTGTAACCCTTGCCATCTTGAGTAGTTTCGGGAAGGTGCTAGTTTCTAGTGACTTGTTAAAAAGTAATGAAATAGCATGCGAAAGGATATGGGCCGCTCGCTTGTACAGTAATGGTGGGACATTAGACAGATTCCCTGAGTTGTTTTTAAGTGACTTTATAATCTCGGTGACTTCTGAGGGCTCAGTTGGTGCAAGATAGAAGGAATTTGGGAAATTCCCATCTAGGTAGTCCCCGGCATGGGCATTAGTATGTGGGATTTTATTGGCGAGATTAGATCCTATGGTTGAGAAGAAGTCGTTTATCTTGTTAGCTGTGTCAGTGGGATGTAGTGGTGTTTCATTAGGTTTAGTTAGGACAATATTCTTGCTTTTTTTCAGTTTGTGGGTCCCTAGAATCTGAGAGAGTGTTTTCCAGGTCTTTTTTATATCTCCTCTAGTGTCTGTGAATCTACTGGAGTAGTATAGTTGTTTGGCTTTTTTTATTACTTTGGTGAGAACTGATGAATAGTGTTTAAGAATATCTTTGTGTATTAAGCCCTGTCTATATTGCTTTTCATATTGGTGTTTCTTGTCAATGGATTTCAGAATGGTGCTGGTTAGCCATGGGCAACCAAGCCGTTTGTTTGTGATCTGTTTCGTTTTTATAGGACAATGTTTGTTGTATAGTCTAAGTAATTTGTTAAGAAAAATGTCTGTCCAATCATCAATACCATTGGCCTTGGAGAATTCTGTAGGCCAGTCAACAATCTCTAGGTCAGTTGTGAACTTCCTTATTGAGGCCTCGTCATGGAGTCTAAATGAGACTTTGTTGTATTCAAGTGGTGGTTTATTAATGTTTGTCAGGAGGAAGGTAGGGTAGTGGTCTGTAGTGCTATCTGTGATTATCCCTGATTTAAGGGGGGCTAGTATATTGGTCCATATGTGGTCTATTATGGTTGCACTTGTCTCAGTGAGCCTGGTTGGTTTAGTTATTGTTGGTATGAGAAGTGTGTTGTTCATATTGTTGATGAAATCAGTTACAGGCTGATCATCTAGTAAGCCAAGGTTGATGTTGAAGTCTCCAGCTAAGAGAAGGTGGTGCTTATTCATTTGTCTGTTTGTTATTAGTGACTTTAATTTCTCACTGAAATTTGGGATGTTTGTGTGAGGTATCCGGTAAATGGCACCGATTGTTATAGGTGTCTTAATGTTTTTTACAGTAAAATTAGCAAAAATGTATTCCCCATATTCATCACTAAAACAAGTGGTGCTAATACAAGATAATTGGTTAGAGTAATAGATTGCAATACCACCCCAACTTGGTTTGGTCTGCAGTTGTGAATTGCTGTGTATCCTAGTAGAGGGTAGATATCTATTGTGTCCTGCTTAAGCCAGGTCTCATTAAGAATAATGCAGGAGAAGGGTGTCTTTAGTGATTCAAGGAGTGCCAGGAGGTCATCATAGTGTTTGCTTAAGGACCTGATGTTGTAGTTAAGTACTGATAGGCTTTTAGCATTGTTTAGGATAGTGCTGGCTTGTGATGCTGTGTAATAAAGGCAGTTACTTTCCAATAGGTTTTGATTGGGTGTCAGATTATTTATGTGTGATTCTTTATCTTTTAACTCCGCACCTCTTGCCAAGACCCTCGCATTTACTTCTCTTGCAACCACATCTATAAACATATTAAACAACCACGGTGACATCACACATCCTTGTCTAAGGCCTAGTTTTACTGGGAAATAATCTCCCTCTTTCCTACATACTCTAACTTGAGCCTCACTATCCTCGTAAAAACTCTTCACTGCTATCAGTAACCTACCTCCTATACCATACATCTGCAACATCTGCCACATTGTCCCCTATCCACCCTGTCATACGCCTTTTCCAAATCCATAAATGCCACAAAAACCTCTTTAGCCTTATCTAAATACTGTTCACTTATATGTTTCACTGTAAACACCTGGTCCACACACCCCCTACCTTTCCTAAAGCCTCCTTGTTCATCTGCTATCCTATTTTTCGTCTTACTCTTAATTCTTTCAATAATAACTCTACCATACACTTTACCAGGTATACTCAACAGACGTATCCCCCTATAATGATGATACAAAACTGTGATGGGTGTTTTTATCTATAACTGCTATGAGGATGAGGAAGTGCAGCGGTGCCAGGACAGTGCCTTGGGGAACTGAGTTTCTTACCTCACTGATGGTGGATTTTACTCTGTTTTCTACTACTTTTTGTGTTCTTCCCCGTAATGCCTATTTCCCTCATTTTGTATATTATCACCCCATGATCACATTTGTCAAATGCCTTTGCCAAGTTTGTGTACATCACATCTGCGTTTTGGAGGAGAAGGAAGAAAAGGAGGAGGGGGACACAACTCCCCTCCCCCACAACGCGGTAATATCACCTTGCCTCCTCTATTTCTAGATTCTATTAGCCATTTCCTCCCTCATCCTTATGCTTATTTATATTCTCTCGTTCGGAGTCATCGTCTTCTCTGGTATAGTCAACAGAACACAGATAATAAAGACCATTATAGAAAAACACTGATGAATAACAGGAGAACACAATTAACAAAGCAGGAGAATACAGAAAATGAATAACAGCGGGAGACAGATGAAAATATAGCAGAACACGGAAAATGAAAAGCACGGCAGGAGGACACAGAGGAAACTGCAGAACACGGCAAAGAGGGAAGTTGAGTTTTGATACTACTTTTTCTTTCCTCTCTAACAAAGGACAAGTTCTCGTAGTTGACTTAGCTGCTCAAGCAAAGAACATTGCGTAGCTGCTCAAGCAAAGAACATTGCGTAGCTGCTCAAGCAAAGAACATTGCGTAGCTGCTCAAGCAAAGAACATTGCGTAGCTGCTCAAGAAAAGAACGTTGCGTGTTTACCCCTTTCCTTTCCAGCAATAGCAAGTGTGGCATTTCTTTGGCCCTGGGACCAGTGTTTCTATGACTTATGGTTTAAAATGTACTTTGCTCGTCATGTTTAATAGTCAGGGAATGTATTTATGAGGCACAAGGTGTTGGTGGACCAGAGTGAACACACTCCCTTGTATAATGCACACACTCGTACACATATATGTACACATAGTTACGCACGCGCACACGATCCTAAGTAAAAATGGCGCATGCACAGATGGCACAAGCGATAAGCAAGAAAAGAAATGGCGCACCTAGCCTACCCTTAGATAATCTTACCAGCATCCATCCATATGGATGGATGGATGACTATTACAAATACAAAAATAATAATCTCTAGGCTAGATGTTCTGATGTCTTTTCTGAGCATTAGCAGCTAATGCTCAGAAAAGACATCAAAATATCTAGCCTAGAGACCATTTTATATATATATATATATATATATATATATATATTTTTTTTTTTTTTTTATTATCACACTGGCCGATTCCCACCAAGGCAGGGTGGCCCGAAAAAGAAAAACTTTCACCATCATTCACTCCATCACTGTCTTGCCAGAAGGGTGCTTTACACTACAGTTTTTAAACTGCAACATTAACACCCCTCCTTCAGAGTGCAGGCACTGTACTTCCCATCTCCAGGACTCAAGTCCGGCCTGCCGGTTTCCCTGAACCCCTTCATAAATGTTACTTTGCTCACACTCCAACAGCACGTCAAGTATTAAAAACCATTTGTCTCCATTCACTCCTATCAAACACGCTCATGCATACCTGCTGGAAGTCCAAGCCCCTCGCACACAAAACCTCCTTTACCCCCTCTCTCCAACCTTTCCTAGGCTGACCCCTACCCCGCCTTCCTTCCACTACAGACTGATACACTCTTGAAGTCATTCTGTTTCGCTCCATTCTCTCTACATGTCCGAACCACCTCAACAACCCTTCCTCAGCCCTCTGGACAACAGTTTTGGTAATCCCGCACCTCCTCCTAACTTCCAAACTACGAATTCTCTGCATTATATTCACACCAGACATTGCCCTCAGACATGACATCTCCACTGCCTCCAGCCTTCTCCTCGCTGCAACATTCATCACCCATGCTTCACACCCATATAAGAGCGTTGGTAAAACTATACTCTCATACATTCCCCTCTTTGCCTCCAAGGACAAAGTTCTTTGTCTCCACAGACTCCTAAGTGCACCACTCACTCTTTTTCCCTCATCAATTCTATGATTCACCTCATCTTTCATAGACCCATCCGCTGACACGTCCACTCCCAAATATCTGAATACATTCACCTCCTCCATACTCTCTCCCTCCAATCTGATATTCAATCTTTCATCACCTAATCTTTTTGTTATCCTCATAACCTTACTCTTTCCTGTATTCACCTTCAATTTTCTTCTTTTGCACACCCTACCAAATTCATCCACCAATCTCTGCAACTTCTCTTCAGAATCTCCCAAGAGCACAGTGTCATCAGCAAAGAGCAGCTGTGACAACTCCCACTTTGTGTGTGATTCTTTATCTTTTAACTCCACGCCTCTTGTCAAGACCCTCGCATTTACTTCTCTTACAACCCCATCTATAAATATATTAAACAACCACGGTGACATCACACATCCTTGTCTAAGGCCTACTTTTACTGGGAAATAATTTCCCTCTTTCCTACATACTCTAACTTGAGCCTCACTATCCTCGTAAAAACTCTTCACTGCTTTCAGTAACCTACCTCCTACACCATACACTTGCAACATCTGCCACATTGCCCCCCTATCCACCCTGTCATACGCCTTTTCCAAATCCATAAATGCCACAAAGACCTCTTTAGCCTTATCTAAATACTGTTCACTTATATGTTTCACTGTAAACACCTGGTCCACACACCCCCTACCTTTCCTAAAGCCTCCTTGTTCATCTGCTATCCTATTCTCCGTCTTACTCTTAATTCTTTCAATAATAACTCTACCATACACTTTACCAGGTATACTCAGCAGACTTATCCCCCTATAATTTTTGCACTCTCTTTTATCCCCTTTGCCTTTATACAAAGGAACTATGCATGCTCTCTGCCAATCCCTAGGTACCTTACCTTCTTCCATACATTTATTAAATAATTGCACCAACCACTCCAAAACTATATCCCCACCTGCTTTTAACATTTCTATCTTTATCCCATCAATCCCGGCTGCCTTACCCCCTTTCATTTTACCTACTGCCTCACGAACTTCCCCCACACTCACAACTGGCTCTTCCTCACTCCTACAAGATGTTATTCCTCCTTGCCCTATACACGAAATCACAGCTTCCCTATCTTCATCAACATTTAACAATTCCTCAAAATATTCCCTCCATCTTCCCAATACCTCTAACTCTCCATTTAATAACTCTCCTCTCCTATTTTTAACTGACAAATCCATTTGTTCTCTAGGCTTTCTTAACTTGTTAATCTCACTCCAAAACTTTTTCTTATTTTCAACATATATATATATATGTATATATATATATATATATATATATATATATATATATATATATATATATATATATATATATATATATATATATATATATATATATATATATATATATAACAGTATCACGTCTGAGTGTCTTGGATACATAATGTCACCATCAGAGCTAAACATTGTTCTACTAGATACAAGCCCTTAAAACATAGAAGCCTCTTTATCTAGTTCTAGTCCCTTACATCTGAAGAGCCTCTTCGGCTCCACTTAGACGACAGCGGGAAGCAAGTTTCTATACTACAAGACGGGCAGAAAACAGCAACTTCACTCTAGCTGTATCCTTCTCCAGAACAACACTCCATCTGAGATCATTTATCCCCAGGATGACTCGGGTCTGGAACACATTCGTACAGCATTATGATGTCATCGAGATAAAGTCAGTTGATCAAATGAAAATGCTGGCTCACAGATGGCTCCAACTTCATCCTGTTCCCTACTTGTATGTCTCATAACAACAAAAATGCTTTCAAATGAGCTGATGTAGGTAACAGCTGTTAGCTTGCCGATAAAGTTTGGAATCTTTAACTTGTCATTAGTTTGTCAATAAAGGGAGGGAGGGAGGGATCCTTAACCTAACCTTGTCAAACCCTGTGTAAAAAAAAAAAAAATATTCCAGTCCCATATAACTGAAGAGCCTCTCTAGTTCCAGTCCCTTATATCTGAAGAGCCTCTCTAGTTCCAGTCCCTTATATCTGAAGAGCCTTTCTAGTTCCAGTCCCTTATATCTGAAGAGCCTCTCTAGTTCCAGTCCCTTATATCTGAAGAGCCTCTTCATCTGGTTCCAGTCCCGTGTAACTGAAGAGCCACTTTATCCAGTTCCAGTCCTTTATAATTGAAGATCTTTTTCATTTAATTCCAGTCCTTTATAACTGAAACGCCTCTTTATGTAGTTCTGTAATAAATAATAAATAGTAACTTTTACTTGCGCATTTATTTATTTATTTATTTATTTATTTATTTATTTATTTATTTATTTATTTATTTATTTATTTATTTTTGGAGAGAGAAACATAGCCATAGATTTTCAGGTTACTTACAAGGGCCATTTGATCACTACTCTACAAAGACAACATTTCAGTATTTCTACTACGATAGCTTTACTACCAGAGCAGTGTTACTATCACGGATGTCATTCGGTGTAATATTGCTCGAATTAATGTGTTAGGTATATATATGTCTTGACGTTTAAAGAAATTTGATTATTTTGTAAACTCAGACTCTTTCAAGGCATTCTTTAACCAAAACGTCTGGCCGGTTGTTGCAAGACAACCATGTACATTATTTCGGAAAAGTAATTGATAACTGGAATAATGGGACTGGTGTGAATTGGGTGGTGAAGAAAGCAGCAGCTTCTGTTCTAAGAATACTTAAACACACTAAATGGGAAAATGGGCTAACACATCTTCTCAGCATACTTTTTTTTTTAACTCGACAGCCGTTTCTCACTGAGGTAGAGTGAGTAAAGTCGTCGACACTATGCCTAACCCTTCTAGGGTAGGGTAGGGTAGGAGCCTGAGCCAGAGCTTGTAGCTCACAAGACTGTCATTTCCCATTAGCCCCCTTGGGGCGGGGATGGCAGACCAGAGAGGCCTAGCTTGTGGCTAGGCCTGGGGACAGTTGGTCCCAAAGATGAGGAGGTACTTGTGCCTCCTCCCATGGGAGATTTAGGTCTCAGACAATCCCTAAAGAGGGAGCCAAGGCCGGGCCACCACTTGGAAAAGGCCCGGGCCGGGAGAATACCGGCGAATCTTTAATAATAATAATAATAAGTGAGTAAAGTAAAGGAAATGCATTCACTATCATTCATTCAATAGTTGTAATGCTGGAGTTCAGACATCACAAATTAAATGACCCTCCGATCGGCAATATCCCCAGCCCTTGGCTCCAGTAAGTGACGAGCCTCATGTAAGTTTGTATGTGTGTGAATTTTCATCTGAGCTGCCTTCTGGGGTGATCTCTGCTAAAATGTTATTGGTTACACTCCTCCATTTTAGGTGTCTCAAGGTGAATTCCCCCAGTAGCAAGATGTTTGGGGCAGGAGTTGGGAGATTTTCCAGACAGTGGTCAGTTTTCAAAAGCTCTTCCTGGAATTGTTGGGAAGTTGCATCCGGAGGTTCTTATTCAACCACAATGACAAGGTTTTGGTTTTCGATTTTTACTGCCAAAACTTCAACTACATCATATAGGTGTTTAGTAGTTCTGAGCAAATGAGCGACTCTGTGACGTTCAGGCCAACCCCCCCTTCCCCATTGTTGCCTGTTTAGTCTGTTGCATCTGAATAGGTTATAACCTGGGATCCATATTTCGTTGTCAAAATTATCCTTTATGTGGGTTTCTGTGAAAGCAGCAAACAGTGCGTTTGATTTCGTGAGCAGTCCCTTCATGTAAGGCATTTTGTTTGTTGATGGCTTTAGACCCTGTATGTTTGCAAAGATAAAAGTCGTTATATTGTTGAAATTTAGGGAGGCTTTGTTTGCCCGCATATATAGTTATTTTGTATGAAGGCAAAGGGAGCAAAAAAGTTTAAAAATTATAGGGGAGTAAACCTGT
Organism: Cherax quadricarinatus; assembly: GCF_038502225.1. Classification (NCBI taxonomy): domain Eukaryota; kingdom Metazoa; phylum Arthropoda; class Malacostraca; order Decapoda; family Parastacidae; genus Cherax; species Cherax quadricarinatus. Next base: position 37,974,166 of record NC_091297.1, on the reverse strand, counting down.
TGAGTATCTCAGATGAACAAGGATGGTTTAGGAAGGGTAGGGAGTGTGCAGACCAAGTGTTTACAGTGAACCATACAGGTGAACAGTATTTAGATAAGGGTAAAGAAGTTTCGCTGCATTTATAGATTTGGAAAAGGCATATGATAGGGAGGCTAGGGAAGCAATGTGGGAGACATTGCAAATGTTTGGAATTGGTGATAGGTTACTGAAAGCAGTTAAGAGATTTTACGAAGATAGTGAGGGACGTTAAGTATGTTAGAGAGAGAGAGAGAGGAATATTATATCTCAGCAAAACTAGGCTTTAGATAAGGATGCGTGATGTTAGTGTGGTTGCTCAATATATTTATATATGGGGTTGTAAGAAAGGTTAATGCTCGGATGATGGGAAGAGGTGTGGGATTAAGAGATAAAGAATATAACACAAATTAGGAATTGTCACAGTTGCTTTTTGTTGATGAAATTTAGTTTGCTTTTGGGGATTGTGAAGAGAAGTTGCAGAGGTTGTTGGACGAGTTAGGAAGGTTGTATAAAAGAAGGAAAATTAAAGTGAACATAGGAATTGGAGGGAGGGAGTATAGAGGAAGTGAATGCATTCAAACTTTTGGGAGTTGACTTGTCAGCAGATGGGTCAATGAAAGACGAAGTGAATCACAGAACTGACGAGGGTAAAAGATGGTTGTTCACTGAGGAGTCTGTGGAGACAAAGAATCTTACCCATGGAAGGAAAGAGGGGAATGTATGAGAGTATAGTAGTACCAATGTTCATACTATATGGGTGTGAGGCATAGGTGGTGAATGTTGCAACAAGGAGAAGGCTGGAGGCAGTGGAAATGTTGTGTCTGAGAGGAATGTATGGTGTGAATATTATGCAGAGAATACATAGCTTGGAGATTAGAAAGAGATGCACGGTTTCTAAAAGTATTATCCGAGTTGCTGAGGAGGGGTTGTTGAGGTAGTTCAGATATTTAGAGAGGATAGAATGAAATAGAATGACTTGGAAGGTGTATAAATCTGTAGTGAAAGGAAGCAAGGGTAGGGGTCGTCCTAGAAAAGATTGGAGGGAGGGAATAAATGAAGTTTTGTGTGTGAGGGGCTTAGACTTCCAGCAAGCATGTGTGAGCGTGTTATATAAGAGCTAATGGAGGCAAATGTTTTTTATGAGTTGACGACCTGTTGGAGTGTAAGCAAGGTAATATTTATGAAGGGATTCAGGCAAAGTAGTTAGCCGACCTTGAGCCCTGGAGGTGAGAAGTACAGTGCCTACGCTCTGAAGGAGTGGTGGAGATATGCTGCAGTTTTTGAACAGTAGTGTAGGCGCAATTCTGGCAAGACAGTGATGGAGTGAATGATTATGAAGTGTTTCTTCTTTTTTGGGTCACCCTGCCTTGGTGGGAAATGTGTCAATCAATAAAAAAAATAATATATATATATATATATATATATATATATATATATATATATATATATATATATATATATATATATATATATATATATATATATATATATATATATATATATATATATATATATATATATATATATATATATATATATATATATATATATATATATATATATATATATATATATATATATATATATATATATATATATATATATATATATATATATATATATATATATATGTCGTGCCGAATATGTATAACTGGTCAATTAACAAGAACTCATTTAAAATTAAGTCCTTTCTGAAATTTTCTCTTATACGTTTAAAATTTTTAATTTTGCACCAAAAGAATCTTAGAAAGCTTACCTTACCTTATTATAGCAAGACCAATTTATTTTAGCCTAACCCAACTAAATATATTTTAGATTTGTTTACAATAATTTAATACTAAACAAACACAGTGAAATATATTTTTTTCGTTAGGTTCAGAATGATTTTGGTGAAATTATTGCATAAAAATTTTTTCGCTTGTCCTATATGGCAAGATGAGCGTTGCTATTTAAGCCAAGATCGCAAGTTTTGTCTATTCGGCACGATATATATATATATATATATATATATATCTATATATATATATATATATATATATATATATATATATATATATATATATATATATATGCAAGGAATTCGCGAGAGCATGCGAAATATACACAAACACTGATCTCTGGCTGAAGGAGACTCGAACCTACGAACCTTAGGACAAGGTACGCAGTGCTTTACCAATCTACCCACACTGGTAGGGTTATTATTGAAAGAATTAGAGGTAAGACAGAATGTAGAATTGCGGATGAGCAAGGAGGTTTTAGAGTGGGTAGGGGATGTGTAGATCAAGTATTTACATTGAAGCATATATGTGAACAGTATTTAGATAAAGGTAGGGAAGGTTTTATCGCATTTATAGATTTAGAAAAGGAATATGATAGAGTGGATAGGGAAGCAATGTGGCAGATGTTGCAAGTATATGGAATAGGTGGTAAGTTACTAAATGCTGTAAAGAGTTTTTATGAGGATAGTGAGGCTCAGGTTAGGGTGTGTAGAAGAGAGGGAGACTACTTCCCGGTAAAAGTAGGTCTTAGACAGGGATGTGTAATGTCACCATGGTTGTTTAATATATTTATAGATGGGGTTGTAAAAGAAGTAAATGCTAGGGTGTTCGGGAGAGGGGTGGGATTAAATTATGGGGAATTAAATACAAAATGGGAAGTGACACAGTTACTTTTTGCTGATGATACTGTGCTTATGGGAGATTCTAAAGGAAAATTGCAAAGGTTACTGGACGAATTTGAGAGTGTGTGTAAAGGTAGAAAGTTGAAAGTGAGCATAGAAAAGAGTAAGGTAATGTGAGTATCAAATGATTTAGATAAAGAAAAATTGGATATCAAATTGGGGAAGAGGAGTATGGAAGAAGTGAATGTTTTCAGATATCTGGGAGCTGACGTGTCAGCAGATGGATTTATGAAGAATGAGGTTAATCATAGAATTGATGAAGGAAAAAAGGTGAGTGGTGCATTGAGGCATATGTGGTGACAAAAAATGTTATCTATGGAGGCAAAGAAGGGAATGTATGAAAGTATAGTAGTACCAACACTCTTATATGGGTGTGAAGCTTGGGTTGTAAATGCTGCAGCGAGGAGGCGGTTGGAGGCAGTGGAGATGTCCTGTCTAAGGGCAATGTGTGGTGTAATTATTATGCAGAAAATTCGGAGTGTGGAAATTAGGAGAAGGTGTGGAGTTAATAAAAGTATTAGTCAGAGGGCTGAAGAGGGTTTGTTGAGGTGGCTTGGTCATTTAGAGAGAATGGATCAAAGTAGAATGTCATGGAGAGCGTATAAATCTGTAGGAGAAGGAAGGCGGGGTAGGGATTGTCCTCGAAAAGGTTGGAGGGGGGGGCAAAGGAGGTGTTGTGGGCGAGGGGTTTGGACTTCCAGCAAGCGTGCGTGAGCGTGTTAGATAGGAGTGAATGGAGACAAATGGTATTTGGGACCTGACGAGCTGTTGGAGTGTGAGCAGGGTAATATTTAGTGAAGGGATTCGGGGAAACCGGTTATTTTATATAACCGGGCTTGAGTCCTGGAAATGGGAAGTACAATGCCTTCACTCTAAAGGAGGGGTTTGGGATATTGGCAGTTTGGAGGGATATATTGTGTATTTTTATACGCATATACTTCTAAACTGTTGTATTCTGGGCACCTCTGCAAAAACAGTGATTATGTGTGAGTGAGGTGAAAGTGTTGAATAATAATGAAAGTATTTTCATTTTGGGCCACCCTGCCTCGGTGGGAGACGGCCGACTTGTTAATATATATATATATATATATATATATATATATATATATATATATATATATATATATATATATATATATATATATATATATATATATATATATATATATATGTATGTATATATATATATATATATATATATATATATATATATATATATATATATATATATATATATATATATATATATATATATATATATATATATATATATATATATATATATGTATATATATATATATATATATATA
>NC_091297.1:37942658-37965158 GCF_038502225.1 Cherax quadricarinatus | reverse complement strand
TCTATTTACTTATTTGAATCTTAGAAATATAGATCGGTGGCACACATCGGGGGTATATATTCTAGAGTTAATGTGATCTATGTTTATTGAAGGTGTTGAAACCCACCATTGGTAAGGCAGCAGTTCTTAACCAGGGAATTGTTCATCGTATGACTGTGACCCGTGACAGGAGACTTTTATTCCCACCCCGTGTATATAATCTATTGCCTGAGACAAACATTTAACTGAATAACATCAACCGTGCCCGTCAGATATGCCGGACTATCGAAACTGCCGTAGCTACGGAACATTTAGTGTAATGTTTAACGATATCTTCATCGCCTTACTGAAGTCCTCCTGCCCAGACTTGCAGATTTCATCACTTGATGAACGAAACTCATCTCATGTCATGGAACAAGACAGAGAAATGTAGTTGTAAATGGTACGATGATACCGACTGAACTTTTAGGACATTTATGAAAGGAATCGCTTCACAGCGATTGGCTTCTTCTGAAGCCACTTGTGGCGAAACGTTTCTTTAATAAATGTCCTGAGCTGTACACAAGTATCCTTTTCCACAGAGAAATGTAGACTGCTTTCATTCTCACTAGTTAACTGCCGCAAAGAGTAAGGTAGCAGCTGTAAGATAAAATAATTTTGTTTAATTAAAAAAATCCAAAGTAAGAATGAAGTTTAGAAATCTGAACAATAATTCAGTGTTGTTCACATAAGATCAATACGAAGTTCTTATTAAGAAACTCGAGACCTGTAAAAGGAGACGCCACCACGCTGGTACTGAAATTGTGAAACAGACACTGCGAAGAAAGAAGTCAAGATGTGATCTTCAAGATGCTGGAAGAACGTATGATCACAGAAGAGCTTTGAAGAGGGAAATAGAGGGAGGTACATCCGTAATGCCGACAGGTGAGGCTATGAACACACAAAAAGCAAAACGAGCTTATGTACTGGGGCAGCACTTCGCTCAAACACTGTCCTAATAAATGCCTATTAACGTGGGTATCTTCACATCCACACACATAAAGGAGAACTGCAGGCCCAGTCAACACACAAAGATGCACGAAAACAACTTGGTAGAAAGACAATGCATAGATTTTTTATTCCAGTTATGTAGACTGAAGAAAAGCTGGAGAGACGCTGTTGAAATCGATGCAAGCAGAGCAAATGTAAAGTAAAAATATATACACATATTGATTTTATCAACTGACGCTTTAGTCGGAGGAAAGAAATTAATGTTGGTGGGTTTATATAACCCATATTATAGAAACATAGGTATTTAAGACCAATATGTAATACTTAATGAGGAACAACAGATTATAAAACAAAATTAATAGTGTAAGCTGATCAGGATAAAACAATGATGCCTCTGGCAAGAAAAATTTAATCAGAGGGGAAAGGTAGATGTCCAGCTATATTTCCTCATTAATTATTGTTTTGTTATGTACTAGAACATACAGTAGAAGACTCGCTAGAAAAGGATACCATCTTCATTTGTTTTACTGTTTACTAGATAAGGGAACATAATATAATTTTAAATGATCACAGTCCTGTTGCAAAAAAGAAGTATATATATATATATATATATATATATATATATATATATATATATATATATATATATATATATATATATATAACTTATTCCTAGAAAATAACAAATGTAACAAGATGTAATTCATATAAGGGTAGAAACAAAAGATAACTGAATAAACTTAACTATTAAAAATAAAATTACTTAGTTAACAATGAAAAAAAATCAACAAAAACTCAGAACTAGAGCCAATCTTTCTCCTTATTAAATAGTGGTTTTGTTTCATTTATTTTCATGTTGTCTTCTATTTATCAGGAGTTATGCAAGTAATAGGTTTGATCATTATTTATCAGGAGTTAAGAAGTAATGGATACGATCAAGTTTGTAACTTTAATGATGCTGGTGACAAACAGTCTATCACCCAACAAGCTGCAGAACTTTAATAAGAGAAATTATTACAGAGAGTTTGAAAGTTATTAAAATAGAAGAGGTGCTGTGTTCGGATTACGTTGTGAACAGCATGTTTACAAGCAATTCAAGCACTCTAGAAATAAGTATACTGCCATACACCTTGATATAATGTTATATGCCAGAATATACTACACAGCAATGCAATACTCTCCAATATTCAACAGAATATTACAGAGCAATACTATACACTGCATTATGCATGTTGACACTACAGTTATAAAACTGCAACGTTAACATCCCTTCTTCAGAGTGCCGGCATTGTACTTCCCATCTCCAGGACTCAAGTCCAGTCTGCCGGTTTCCCTGAATCCCTTCATAAATGTTACCTTGCTTACACTCTAACAACACGTCAAGTCCTATAAACCATCTGTATCCATTTGCTCTTATCTAATATAGTATAACATTCCACAATATGCCAGCTAAACACTTAATACAATACACTACAATGACTCCAACGCAAACAATGAAAAAGCAAAAATTCTCAATATTATTTCTATATAAGGAAAAATTATTGCATACCTTTTGAAAAACCATTGATTATGCAGAGCACTTCTGACAGACTAAGACTAAACTTTAAACTCGTTCACCAAAAAGCCAGACTTAGTAACCTTATGACGACGATTCGATATCTCCTGGACTTGTCAAGTCACAACTGGGGCGAGAAAGTAGAGAAGACCTGAAGACCATATGGTAAAGGGGCGGGAGGGGGGGGGGGTAAAGAATGAGAATGGTAGTCGTAGCAGTAGTAGTATTAGTAGCAGTAATGATAGTAGTAGTAGTAGAAGTAGAAATAGTAATAGTAGTAGAAGTGGTAATTGTAGTAGTAGTTGTAGTACTAGTAGTAGTAGTAGAATTAGTAATAATAGTAGTAATAGTAGCAGCAGTAGTAGTAGTAGTGGTAGTACAATTGGTAATAGTAGTAGTAACAGTAGCAGTAGTAATAGAAGCAGTAGTAGTAGAATTAGTAACAGTATTAGTAGAAGTAACGGTAGTAGTGATAGTAGTAGCAGTAGTAGTAGTGGTAATAGTAGTTATAGTAACAATAGTAGTAGTAGTAATAGTACTAGTAAAAGTAATAGCAGCAGCAGCAGTAGAAGTAGGAGTAGTAATGACGGTAGTAGTAATAGTCGTAGAAATAGTAGTAGTAGTAAAAGTAGTAGTAATAGTAAAGTAGTAGTAGTAGTAGTAACAGTAGTGGTAGTGTTGGTAGTAATAACAGTGGTGATTGACATTATACATTTGCACTGTTGACGTGAGATAATTTCACTCTTAAGGTAAAAAGAATTTAATCATCTGAGGATAAGATTATAAGATACACTACAATATACTACAACATACCAGAGTATAATGCAGTATACTGCAGTGCAATACGCTACACTACACAATAATACAATTTAATGCAATAAACTGCAATGTAATACAGGAGGCCTGGTCATGGACCGGGCCGCGGGGGCGTTGATCACCGGAATAACCTCCAGTTAACCTCCAGGTAACCTCCAGTTAACCTCCAGGTAACCTCCAGGTAACCTCCAGGTAACCTCCAGAGTGTTCAGCAGAAGTTTGTGGTTACAGGAAAGTGGGTGCAGGAGGGAAGAGGAGCGATTGGTGGAATGATGATGTAAAGAGAGTAGTAAGGGAGAAAAAGTTAGCATATGAGAAGTTTTTACAAAGTAGAAGTGATGCAAGGAGGGAAGAGTATATGGAGAAAAAAAGAGAGGTTAAGAGAGTGGTGAAGCAATGTAAAAAGAGCAAATGAGAGACTGGGTGAGATGTTATCGACAAATTTTGTTGAAAATAAGAAAAAGTTTTGGAGTGAGATAAACAAGTTGAGGAAGTCTAGGGAACAAATGGATTTATCAGTTAAAAATAGAAGAGAGTTATTAAATGGAGAGTCAGAGGTATCGGGAAGATGAAGGGAATATTTTGAGGAACTGTGATTTCGTGTATAGGGCAAGGAGGAATAACAACTGAGGAAGAGCCATTCATGAGTGTGGAGGAAGTTCGTGAGGCAGTAGGTAGAACGAATGGGGGTAAGGCAGTTGGGATTGATGGGATAAAAATAGAGATGTTAAAAGCAGGTGGGGATATAATTTTGGAGTGGTTGGTGCTATTATTTAATAAATGTATGGAAGAGGGTAAGGTACCTAGGGATTGGCAGAGATCATGCATAGTTCCTTTGTATAAAGGCAAAGGGGACAAAAGAGAGTTCAAAAATTATAGGGGGATGAGTCTGTTGAGTGTACCTGGCAAAGTGTACGGTACAGTTATTATTGAGAGAATTAAGAGTAAGACGGAGAATAGGATAACAGATGAACAAGGAGGCTTTAGGAAAGGTAGGGGGTGTGTAGATCAAGTGCTTACAGTGAAACATATAAGTGAACAGTATTTAGATAAGGCTAAAGAGGTTTTTGTGGTATTTATGGATTTGGAAAAGGCGTATGACAGGGTGGATAGGGGGGCAATGTGGCAGATGTTGCAGGTGTATGGTATAGGAGGTTGGTTACTGAAAGCAGTGAAGAGTTTTTACAAGGATAGTGAGGCTCAAGTTAGAGTATGTAGGAAAGAAGGAGATTATTACCCAGTAAAAGTAGGCCTTAGACAAGGATATGTGATGTCACCGTGGTTGTTCAATATATTAATAGATGGGGTTGTAAGAGAAGTGAATGCGAGGGTCTTGGCAAGAGGCGTAGAGTTAAAAGATAAAGAATCAAGCATTAAGTGGGAGTTGTCACAGTTGCTTTTTTCTAATGACACTGTACTCTTGGGAGATTCTAAGGAGAAGTTGCAGAGGTTGGTGAATGAATTTGGTAGGTTATGTATAAGAAGAAAACTAAAAGTGAATATAGGAAAGAGTAAGGTTATGAGAATAACAAACAGATTAGGTGATAAAAAGAATGGATATCAGATTAGAGGGAGAGAGTATGGAGGAGGTGAATGTATTCACATATTTGGGAGTGGACATGTCAACGGATGGGTCTATGAGAGATGAGGTGAATCATAGAACTGATGAGCGGAACACTAAGGAGTCTGTGGAGACAAAGAACTTTGTCCTTGAAAGCAAAGAGGGGAATGTATGAGAGTATAGTTTTACCAATGCTCTTATATGGGTGTGAAGCATGGGCGATGAATGCTGCAGCGAGAAGGTTGGAGGCAGTGGAGATGTCATGTCTGAGGGCAATGTGTGGTGCGAATATAATCCAGAGAATTCGTAGTTTGGAAGTTAGGAGGAGGTGTGGGATTGCCAAAACTGTTGTCCAGAGGGCTGAGGACGGTGTTGTTGAGGTGGTTCGGACATGTAGAGAGAAGGGAACGAAACAGAATGACTTCAAGAGTGTATCAGTCTGTAGCGGAGGGATGGCGGGATTGGGGTCGGCCTAGGAAAGGTTGGAGGGAGGGGGGTAAAGGAGGTTTTGTGCGCGAGGGGCTTGGACTTCCAGCAAGCATGAGTGAGCATATTTGATAGAAGTAAATGGAGACAAATGGTTTTTAATACCTGACGTGCTGTTGGAGTGTGAGCAAAGTAACATTTATGAAGGGGTTCAGGGAAACCGGCAGGCCGGACTTGAGTCCTGGAGATGGGAAGTACAGTGCCTGCACTCTGAAGGAGGGGTGTTAATGTTGCAGTTTAAACTGTAGTGTAAAGCACCCTTCTGGCAAGACAGTGATGGAGTGAATGATGGTGAAAGTTCTTCTTTTTCGGTCCACCCTGCCTTGGTGGGAATCGGCCAGTGTGTTAATAATAAAAATAAAAAAAATACTATTATTACCACTAATATAATAAACAAATAATAGATACAGTAAATCTTAAAATACTACAATATTCAGTTGAGTGCAATGCAATATTATGCAGTTCAAGAAGAAGGAAGGAACATGTGTTGGAAGGTTGTAATGTTAATAAATAATCGTATAAAATCTTTATATTCGATAAAAGTTGAGCTTAAAGATGAAAGATTTTCAAGAGGAGACACACTTGGTGCACTCCATTACAATGATGTTCATTGTAATAGTTTCCATGTTAGTGGTTTCCATGGTAATGGCTTCCATGGTAATGGTTTCCATGGTAATGGCTTCCATGGTAATGGTTTCCTGTGTAATGGTTTCCAGTGTAATGTTTTCCATGGTAATGACTTCCTCTGAAATGGTATCGTCTGACACAGTTGAAGTTGGTTATGCAAGGTTATTGATGGATGATAAACAAATGAGTTTGATCAGATGGAACATCACCTTGAGTTTTGAGTTGTGTGGATGGATTATAAAATCACTTTTAATACCAAATAAACAATACAGTTATGGGGTCGACGTCGATAGATATAACTGCATAAACCTGGCTTTTTTTTTGGGGGGGGGCGGGGGGGAATCGAATCCCTTACAAAAAATCAACTCTAAAATTCCAGACTAATAGTGAAATAAAAAAAATATATATTCAGCGCATATTCTTCATGAGAACTGCCTGGATGGTGGTCAAGGAGGGCTCTTGATCCTGGGAATTAGGGCTGCCCTTCTCTTTCTTGAATCAAACCTTGTTAACTTTTTTCCCCCTTTGGGTTTACTGTTTTCCAATGAATATAATAATAATTGGCGTTGGTAAAGAGCTCTTCATAAAAATATGATGGCACATTGTTAATGGCACATTGTTAATGGCACATTGTTAGATGAACAGTGTAGTGTACCACGAGGCTCATTCAGTGTAGTGTACCACAAGGTGGCATTCAGTGTAGTGTACCACAAGGTAACATTCAGCGTAGTGTACCACAAGGTACATTCAGTGTAGTGTACAACAAGGTTGCATTCAGTATAGTGTACAACAAGGTTGCATTCAGTGTAGTGTACCACAAGGTGGCATTCAGTGTAGTGTACCACAAGGTTGCATTCAGTGTAGTGTACCACAAGGTGGCATTCAGTGTAGTGTACCACAAGGTGGCATTCAGTGTAGTGTACAACAAGGTAACATTCAGTGTAGTGTACCACAAGGTTGCATTCAGTGTAGTGTACAACAAGGTGGCATTCAGTGTAGTGTACAACAAGGTTGCATTCAGTGTAGTGTACCACAAGGTGGCATTCAGTGTAGTGTACCACAAGGTTGCATTAAGTGTAGTGTACAGCAAGGTAACATTCAGTGTAGTGTACCACAAGGTTGCATTCAGTGTAGCGTACCACAAGGATACATTCAGTGTAGTGTACCACAATGATACATTCAGTGTAGTGTACCACAATAATTCATTCAGTGTAGTGTACCACAAGGATACATTCAGTGTAGTGTACCACAAGGATCCATTCAGTGTAAGTGTACCACAAAGATACATTCAGTGTAGTGTACCACAAGGATCCATTCAGTGTAACTGCACCAGAGATACAATCAGTGTAGTGTAATACAAGGATGCATTCAGTGTACTGTACCACAAGGTTGCATTCAGTGTAGTGTACCACAAGGTTGCATTCAGTGTAGTGTACCACAAGGTTGCATTCAGTGTAGTGCACCACAAGGTTGCATTCAGTGTACTGTACCAAAAGGTTCCATTCAGTGTAGTGTACCACAAGGATGCATTCAGTGTAGTGTACCACAAGGATGCATTCAGTGGAGTGTACCACAAGGTTGCATTCAGTGTAGTGTACCACAAGGTTGCATTCAGTGGAGTGTACCACAAGGATGCATTCAGTGGAGTGTACCACAAGGTTGCATTCAGTGTAGTGTACCACAAGGATGCATTCAGTGGAGTGTACCACAAGGATGCATTCAGTGTAGTGTACCACAAGGATGCATTCAGTGGAGTGTACCACAAGGATGCATTCAGTGTGGTGTACCACAAGGTTGCATTCAGTGTAGTGTACCGCAAGGTTGCATTCAGTGTAGTGTACCACAAGGATGCATTCAGTGGAGTGTACCACAAGGATGCATTCAGTGTAGTGTACCACAAGGTTGCATTCAGTGTAGTGTACCGCAAGATTGCATTCAGTGTAGTGTACCACAAGGTTGCATTCAGTGTAGTGTACCGCAAGATTGCATTCAGTGTAGTGTACCACAAGGTTGCATTCAGTGGAGTGTACCGCAAGGTTGCATTCAGTGTAGTGTACCACAAGGTTGCATTCAGTGTAGTGTACCACAAGATTGCATTCAGTGTAGTGTACCACAAGGTTGCATTCAGTGTAGTGTACCGCAAGATTGCATTCAGTGTAGTGTACCACAAGGTTGCATTCAGTGTAGTGTACCACAAGGATGCATTCAGTGTAGTATACCACAAGGATGCATTCAGTGTAGTGTACCACAAGGATGCATTCAGTGTAGTATACCACAAGGATGCATTCAGTGTAGTATACCACAAGGATGCATTCAGTGTAGTATACCACAAGGATGCATTCAGTGTAGTGTACCACAAGGATGCATTCAGTGTAGTGTACCACAAGGATGCATTCAGTGTAGTATACCACCAGGATGCATTCAGTGTAGTATACCACAAGGATGCATTCAGTGTAGTATACCACAAGGATGCATTCAGTGTAGTGTACCACAAGGATGCATTCAGTGTAGTGTACCACAAGGATGCATTCAGTGTAGTGTACCACAAGGTTGCATTCAGTGTAGTGTACCACAAGGTTGCATTCAGTGTAGTGTACCACAAGATTGCATTCAGTGTAGTGTACCACAAGGTTGCATTCAGTGTAGTATACCACAAGGTTTCATTCAGTGTAGTGTACCACAAGGTTGCATTCAGTGTAGTGTACCACAAGGTTGCATTCAGTGTAGTGTACCACAAGGTTGCATTCAGTGTAGTGTACCACAAGGTTGCATTCGGTGAAGTGTACCACAAGATTGCATTCAGTGTAGGGTACCACAAGGTTGCATTCAGTGTAGTGTACCACAAGGTTGCATTCGGTGAAGTGTACCACAAGATTGCATTCAGTGTAGGGTACCACAAGGTTGCATTCAGTGTAGTGTACCACAAGTATGCATTCAGTGTAGTGTAAGACAAGGTTGCATTCGGTGAAGTGTACCACAAGATTGCATTCAGTGTAGTGTACCACAAGGTTGCATTCAGTGTAGTGTACCACAAGGTTGCATTCGGTGAAGTGTACCACAAGATTGCATTCAGTGTAGTGTACCACAAGGTTGCATTCAGTGTAGTGTACCACAAGATTGCATTCAGTGTAGTGTACCACAAGGATACATTCAGTGTAGTGTACCACAAGGATACATTCAGTGTAGTGTACCACAAGGATACATTCAGTGTAGTGTACCACAAGATTGCATTCAGTGTAGTGTACCACAAGATTGCATTCAGTGTAGTGTACCACAAGGATACATTCAGTGTAGTGTACCACAAGGATACATTCAGTGTAGTGTACCACAAGGATACATTCAGTGTAGTGTACCACAAGATTGCATTCAGTGTAGTGTCCCACAAGAATACATTCAGTGTAGTGTCCCACAAGGATACATTCAGTGTAGTGTCCCACAAGGATACATTCAGTGTAGTGTACCACAAGGATACATTCAGTGTAGTGTACCACAAGATTGCATTCAGTGTAGTGTACCACAAGGATACATTCAGTGTAGTGTACCACAAGATTGCATTCAGTGTAGTGTACCACAAGGATACATTCAGTGTAGTGTACCACAAGATTGCATTCAGTGTAGTGTACCACAAGGATACATTCAGTGTAGTGTACCACAAGGATACATTCAGTGTAGTGTACCACAAGGATACATTCAGTGTAGTGTACCACAAGGATACATTCAGTGTAGTGTACCACAAGGATACATTCAGTGTAGTGTACCACAAGGATACATTCAGTGTAGTGTACCACAAGGATACATTCAGTGTAGTGTACCACAAGGATACATTCAGTGTAGTGTACCACAAGATTGCATTCAGTGTAGTGTACCACAAGGATACATTCAGTGTAGTGTACCACAAGATTGCATTCAGTGTAGTGTACCACAAGGATACATTCAGTGTAGTGTATCACAAGGATACATTCAGTGTAGTGTATCACAAGGATACATTCAGTGTAGTGTATCACAAGGATACATTCAGTGTAGTGTATCACAAGGATACATTCAGTGTAGTGTATCACAAGGATACATTCAGTGTAGTGTATCACAAGGATACATTCAGTGTAGTGTACCACAAGATTGCATTCAGTGTAGTGTACCACAAGGATACATTCAGTGTAGTGTACCACAAGATTGCATTCAGTGTAGTGTACCACAAGGATACATTCAGTGTAGTGTACCACAAGGATACATTCAGTGTAGTGTACCACAAGGATACATTCAGTGTAGTGTACCACAAGGATACATTCAGTGTAGTGTATCACAAGGATACATTCAGTGTAGTGTATCACAAGGATACATTCAGTGTAGTGTACCACAAGGATACATTCAGTGTAGTGTACCACAAGATTGCATTCAGTGTAGTGTACCACAAGGATACATTCAGTGTAGTGTACCACAAGGATACATTCAGTGTAGTGTACCACAAGGATACATTCAGTGTAGTGTCCCACAAGGATACATTCAGTGTAGTGTACCACAAGGATACATTCAGTGTAGTGTACCACAAGGTTACATTCAGTGTAGTGTACCACAAGGATGCATTCAGTGTAGTGTCCCACAAGGATACATTCAGTGTAGTGTACCACAAGGATACATTCAGTGTAGTGTACCACAAGGATACATTCAGTGTAGTGTACCACAAGGATACATTCAGTGTAGTGTACCACAAGGATACATTCAGTGTAGTGTCCCACAAGGATACATTCAGTGTAGTGTCCCACAAGGATACATTCAGTGTAGTGTACCACAAGGATACATTCAGTGTAGTGTACCACAAGGATACATTCAGTGTAGTGTACCACAAGGTTACATTCAGTGTAGTGTCCCACAAGGTTACATTCAGTGTAGTGTACCACAAGGATACATTCAGTGTAGTGTACCACAAGGATACATTCAGTGTAGTGTACCACAAGGATACATTCAGTGTAGTGTACCACAAGGATACATTCAGTGTAGTGTACCACAAGGTTACATTCAGTGTAGTGTCCCACAAGGTTACATTCAGTGTAGTGTACCACAAGGATACATTCAGTGTAGTGTACCACAAGGATACATTCAGTGTAGTGTACCACATGGATCCTGTAACCTACATCTGTACATTATAGATGCTTGTCTTTTAATTAGAGTGAATTAATTACGAGGGGTAAGGATTGGTTAAGTGTTGTAACAAGACTTGTCATTGTTTGACAGCTGAGATAATGTCCAGATCTTATTTTGTATTAAGTCACTTTATTTTCTTTATTTGACATTTTTATAATTTTCTAGTAAAGGTATGAAAAAGAGACCAAATGCTATCACTTTAGGATATGTTTAAGGAAGTATTTTTATCCTGAAGCCTATGTCACTTCAAATGGTACATCGGGAGTGATCATGGTTCTAGGACTGAAATATTTTCATTAAACATATCTAAACGTGACTGCATTTTGCGTCTTCCACTATTTATGAAAATCATATACATACATACCTTTATATCTCGATAATCCCCCACACTCGCCCATAGGTCAGTTAGTGTTTTGCTGTTGATTTGGAAAGGATGTGAGCTATTGTGCTCTGTCCCCATTAACACACAATCACCTCCACATGCAGTCATTTTGGGGTCTTAGAATTTCTGAAAATTGTCTTGTGTCTGCAACCTATGTTCATCCTGACAGTCTTGGTGATCTAGTGTATTGTACATTGTCATGTTTGTTGACTTAGGCTTTAGAAGTAATGTTCAGCGTGAACTCTCTTGTTTTAATCACATTGTTGGCATCTTCCTCTGGAAATAAGGGTCGTCACTCTGTTTTTCAGGGTATCCGTAACACACCAGGTACACAAACACTGATTCCAAACATTACCTTCTGTGAATTTTATCTCCGAGGTTGTCTCGTGTGTACTCAGCCTCAGCGAATACTAAGTGGACTTCTTATTCGCTCAGCTTTGTGGACTCAGTCAGGTGTGATTATTTTGATGCGTACATACTGTGCTGTGAGAACTCACTTTATGACAAAAAGGTACCTACAAACCTATGCACTGTTTTGACTTGGAGTCGTGTGCTAGTGAATTTCACATCTTGAATGAAATCTGTGCGTATCTTAAGAGTTTTGCGTAATGCACCTTTCATATGATAAGCCCATTGTTGGACTGATAAGTAATCATTTGTGTGTTGAATAAATTACATTTTGACAAATGGGATGAAAGGCGTGTAATCAGACATTACTTACATTGTGTTCTGCAAAAGGACTATTGATTCTTGTGCAGACTGTAAGCATATTTGTACAATATGTTTTTATTCAGTCAAGGTAGGTGCATTTTACACTTATTGTTCTAACAACTCCCTGGACTGATGGAAAGAAGCGAGATTCGCGGTATAAAAGTTTGCGATGTTTTACCTCCAACAGCCCCTGCTATGGAAGCAGAAGCTAGCTTGTCTTCCCAGCCCCATTGAAAGGAAGGGTGCCTAGATGCTGGTGAATGGTTCTTGATTCGAGGAGTTGGAGCTATCCTTCCCTTTCTTTGAGAGAACATGATTACCACCGTTCCACAAGGCGCTGTATGATCCGTAGGGGAATTTGGATTTTTTTTTTTAAAGCTGACAAATATAAACTATAGAAGAAATTCATCAAAAGTAGTCGCACTAATCGCTACTGGAGTTCAAAGCAAACTAGTGCAAGGTGACATAAATTGAAGAGGATTGCATGAAGACCAGATACAGAATATAAACTGGGACTGAAGACAATACATCAGTGTAAGGAATGAGAAAAATCTGAGAGCACCGACCATATCAGTAAATGAGTATGTAAACCATATAATATCAGCAGTACATGCGTGGCTAACCAAACTTATAGAACAATAAGGCACAATATCGTGACTGAAACAATGCATAAATAACCCGCACATAGGAGAGAGAGAAAAGCTTATGACATTTTCGGTCTGTTTTGGACCATTCAGAAGTCACAGTGCGACTTGTGAATGAATACTACTTGTGAATGGTCCGAGACGGACCGAAACGTCGTCATAAGCTTTTCTGTCTCCTATATGTGGGTTATTTGTGTAATAACCAAACTTAAAATTGTCATCAGGCATATCCACAAAGAATCCTTCAAGTCACAATGCTGACTCCCATCATAACTGCTCCACTTCGGACGAAACTTCTGAAAAACCTCTTCTATTACTAACGAAATATAATTTACAGTCCTCCCCGAACACATACTTAAAGATACCTCAAATAATAATTTCTTTCACTAAGACTGCTTAAAAGTTGTGAATTAAATCAAAGAATAGCAGAAGGATCTCCATCCCAGAGACTAAAATAACAGAAGCAATAACAAATGTGATATTCCCAGCTGGGTATCCAATACCAAGGAAATTACAGGTTAAAAGTGTAACCGGAGAGGTGGCATTGTTGGCCAGGGATGCACTGAGTTTTGAAGAAGCCGGATGAGACTCATGAGTGGGTATTATATAAGTCTCCACTGTATTTGAAGTCATAGGGCAACGACACTGAAATGATAAATGTAATCAAGAAAGTGGCAAAAAATAAAAAAGAACCTACAGGGTCAAGCCCCCAAAAAACGAATCACGGAAAATTTTAACCACAAGGAAATGAACTGAGAGAAGTAAAAGGAAGACCAGACATATTGGCAGTTATATTGAAGGAGGTGATAAACTATGTATAAGCATATCTAAAAGAGAGAGATTGCGAGAGAGGGAGAGGGAGAGAGAGAGAGATGGGGAGAGGGGATAAACCGCCAATACTGAACTTAATCTTTACTTGAGATTCATCAGAGGAAATGAATTGAGGGGGAGCCTCTGAGTTCCAGCAATCATGCAGTCTTGATAATTGAATCTGACTGGAGAGGAGTACAGAAAATGGAAGAGAGAGTAAAATCAAACTTCAAGAGAGGAGATTACACAATGATGAGAGTCTTCTTCAATACATAACAATGGGAAAGAAAATTGGATGGGAAGACAACGAATGATATAATGAAGTACCTAACTGGGAAGTGCTGAGAGGTGAAGGAGAAATCCATACTAAGAAGAAAAGAAAGCAAGTGGAGAACAGTAGTTTACCCACAGCTGCAGAATGATGAATTACAAAAGTACCAGAGTGAGGAAAAAATTCAAAATGAAAAGGAGAGTAGGAACAGAAGAGGCAACAGAGTACATAGGAACAAATTTTCCAAGGAGAAAACATAACCCAAGCTGAATTGTTGTCAACTTAACTACGGATTCATACGAGACAACAAGCTCTCACTCAGGGAGGAAAAGGTTCTACTTTACTAAGCAATCAGAGTGTCACAACAGTGTAATAAAAACAAATAAAAATTGAGAAGGGTTAAAGGGTAGCATATTCCTGGACTGTATGAAGGCATTTGACAATCTACAAATTGGAAGAGCAGACAGGGACATCGGGAACGTACTACAATACCCAGTAGCAAAGAGACAAAATTATGGTCAGGTAGGAGGTAGCAGGAGGAGAAGACATGTCATGTGGGGCCACACAGGTATTTCTGTAGTTCCTCATAGACGACAACAACAACATACCAGATGGTATTGCCCCGTGGATAACTGTTCACAGACGATATAATCGGAAGAATATAATATAAACACAGAGAAAACAGGGACTACTGGGATAGTCAGACAAATGGTTACTGAATACATACTGCAGGAACAGGGATTTCAAACGTCAGAGGTTTGAAAGAATCTTGGGGTAATTATAGCACCTACCATATCACCAGTGGTGCAAGTCAACCGAGTATCATCAGTGGTTAAGCGAGTCTAGCAAACCCATAACATTCAGTAATCTTAGAGAGCCATTTAGGAATGTATGTATCTATATATCAGAATATAGTGAATGCAGTACCTACCTGAACATTAAAACTGATTCATCAGCTACAGAATAGATTGAACGTCCCGAGATTCGCAACAAGACTAGTCCCGAAGTCGAGAGACCTGATTTGAAAGAGACTGAAAAACTGGAATCTTAAAGCCTTAGTAGGTAGAAAACCCAGAGGATGCATGATTGCGAGATAATCTGATGACTTTATAAAGAATCGGGGACAACATGTCATATAATCATAAATAGACATTAAGGAGAAAAATGAACCACAGAGACATCTGAAAAAAAAAAACATTCTTTAGTCTCAGAGTGGACTGGTTTTATATTAACAAGACAAGGAGTCTGGGGAATAAACAATACAAAGTTTCAGGGATAAATACGACATCGCCACCAAGGAAATGAAATGAGTGAAACCTGTCATTTGAAGTAGAGTCAGAACCAAGAGCTGAGACTATTCCTGCAACCACCACTAGGCGAGTACACACAAATGAAAACATACAGGCAAGAAAGAGAGTTAATGGCATCATTTTAATGTTTGAGTTACACAGAAAAATCGCAAAACAGGAGAAACTAGTTCTCTCTCTCTCTCTCTCTCTCTCTCTCTCTCTCTCTCTCTCTCTCTCTCTCTCTCTCTCTCTCTCTCTCTTTCAACACACTGACACAGGAATAATATTAGAGAGTTGTTCTTAGGGTTCTTAGGAAAACTTTATGACATAACTCAAGTAGCGAGCGTCTTCAGGCTTGTACCACAAGTTTTTAATGTTTGTAAACGAGTCATGAACATATTTATAACTTCAAAACATTTGCCGAGTTGCTGAGGCTGAGATACATTCATAAAGCGACGTTATTCTATTATTATTGTTATTAGTATTAGTATTAGTATTAATATTAGTATTATTAATAATAGGAATCGCCAAACTCATAAGTAGTCAAACAGCGCTTTGGAAATGGGAGAAAATTAGGTCTGATTCAAGCGCTTTTTTTTTTTTTTTTTGCTTTTAATCTGAAGAGTTTACAAAAAAAAAAACTGTCAAATGGGGAGTCTCAAAAACATTAAATTTCGACTTGTTGATCCATCTTTCCACAGGATTGAAAACAAAAACGTTTTGATGCAGTCTATAATTCCTCTACAACATTCTAGAAATATGTTTGTATCCTCGCATTGTTAATTAATGATAGTATTATGCTCCTGGGGAAGCATTAAAACCGTCAGGGGTCAAACAGAGCTTGTTACGAAGAATAAGACACATTTGCAACATCTAGGTAAACGTAAAATAAAGATATGCAAATGTTGCACGTTTCAAATTCTTTAATTTGTCAGTACTGTATACTACTGATGTTATGATAAGAGTTTGGGGATTAAGACACTGGTAGCAGAGGATCGTTTTAATGCAATGTTTCGCCCAAGGCTGGAGCGATAAGGTCCGGTGATGAAAGGTGTCAGCTGTGACGTGCTTGTGACGGAAGCCAGACACAGGAATGGTAGGATTATTGACAGTGGAGGCCAAGTACACCTTATGTGGATTCTCTCTTACACTGATCTTCAAAAACGTGATAAAACTGATGAATAGGCATAAGCTTATGCCTTTGAAGGAGGAAGAGATATTTTTGAGCTGTCCATTACTGGTCTGAGAACAATAATGCAAGAACTCAGCGATATTTCATATATATGAGACAGGGAAACTGATACTCGTCAGTCCATCTATTATCATTCTATTACACTACATGTTAATCGCATAAAATATAACCAGCAAGTTCTTGTATGTCACTACTGACTGGCTGGGCTACAGTTAATGTAGACTTAGCTAAATGTAAACTTTGCCAGAGGAATTGTTGTCACACCCTGCCTCATTATGTCCCAGATTGTGAAACAATCATATATTTGGAGACAACTCGTAAATGTTTAAGAAATTTCAAAGTATTTTATTCACAGTGGCACATTACCAGTAACACTGGA
The DNA here is from genome assembly GCF_038502225.1 of Cherax quadricarinatus. Lineage (NCBI taxonomy): Eukaryota > Metazoa > Arthropoda > Malacostraca > Decapoda > Parastacidae > Cherax > Cherax quadricarinatus. Next base: position 37,948,327 of record NC_091297.1, on the reverse strand, counting down.
AAAATACCGAAACTTTGTTTATCGTAAATAAATCGTTACCACTAACTATCCTAAATAAATTGTTAACACAACTATAACTTACTAAACTACGCATAAGTTACAGTGGAGTGTTTCTGTGGCCGAATTGATGGTTATGTAAACAACCCACTAATATTTTAAATATTTTATTAATTTATAAATAGTTTATTACCACCGTAACTTGCATAGTTCTCAAAATGTTGGGATCCAGTCCTTGGACCCATCATGTGCCTCTGTAGTGTTTTAACTGCCACTAAGAGGATGGGTAGTGGGTCGGCAATACTAAGCTAACTGGTGATAAAGAGGTGGGGGGGATGATGATGGTGGTGGGGGCGAGGGTAGTGATGAGAGTGGTGGTGATGATGGTGGTGATGATGGTGGTGATGATGGTAGTGATGATGGTGATGATGGTGATGGTGGTGGTAGTGATGATGAGGGTGGTGTAGGCGAGGGTAGTGATGAGAGTGGTGGTAACAATGGTGGTGAGGGCGAGGGTAGTGATGAGTGTGGTGGTGATGATGAGGGTGGTGAGAGCGAGGGTAGTGATGAGTGTGATGGTGATGATGAGGGTGACGATGAGGGTGGTGAGGGCGAAGGTAGTGATGAGTGTAGTGGTGATGATGATGATGAGGGTGGTGGGGGCGAGGGTAGTGATGAGTGTGGTGGTGATGATGAGGGTGGTGAGGGCGAGGGTAGTGATGAGTGTGGTGGTGATGATGAGGGTGGTGAGGGCGAGGGTAGTGATGAGTATGGTGGTGATGATGAGGGTGGTGAGGGCGAGGGTAGTGATGAGTGTGGTGGTGGTAATGATGATGAGAGTGGTGAGGGCGAAGGTAGTGATGAGTATGGTGGTGATGATGATGATGATGAGGGTGGTGGGGGCGTTGGCAGTGATGAGTGTGGTGGTGTTGATGAAGGTGGTGAGGGCGAGGGTAGTGATGAGTGTGGTGGTGATGAGGGTGGTGAGGGCGAGGGTAATGATGAGTATGGTGGTGATGATGAGGGTGGTGAGGGCGAGGGTAGTAATGAGTATGGTGGTGATGATGAGAGTGGTGAGGGCGAGGGTAGTGATGAGTGTGGTGGTGGTAATGATGATGAGAGTGGTGGGGGCGATGGCAGTGATGAGTGTGGTGGTGTTGATGAAGGTGGTGAGGGCGAGGGTAGTGATGAGTATGGTGATGATCATGAGGGTAGTGAGGCGAGGGCAGTGATGAGTGTAGTGATGATGATGAGGGTAGTGTGGGCGAGGGTAGTGATGAGCGTGATGATGAGGGTAGTGAGGGCGAGGGTAGTGATGAGTATGATGATGATGAGGGTGGTGAGAGCGATGGTAATGATGAGTGTGGAGGTGGTGATGAAGATGAGGGTGGTGAGGGCGAGGGTAGTGATGAGTGTGGTGGTAGTGATGATGATGAGGGTGGTGAGGGCGATGGTAGTGATGAGTGTGGTGGTGGTGATGATGATGAGGGTGGTGAGGGCGAGGGTAGTGATGAGTGTGGTGATGATGAAGGTGGTGGTATTAGCGATGAGGCTGGTACAAACTGATCATATATGCCAGTTTACAGATGGGAGTGCGTATGTCAACACATAACCCACCCTCCTTCCTCTCACCCACCCATCTTAACACATAACCCACCCTCCTTCCTCTCACCCACCCATCTTAACACATAACCCACCCTCCTTCCTCTCACCCACCCATCTTAACACATAACCCACCCTCCTTCCACTCACCCACCCATCTTAACACATAACCCACCCTCCTTCCTCTCACCCACCCATCTTAACACATAACCCACCCTCCTTCCTCTCAGCCACCCATCTTAACACATAACCCACCCTCCTTCCCCTCACCCACCCATCTCAACACATAACCCACCCTCCTTCCTCTCACTCACCCATCCTAACACATAACCCACCCTCCTTCCCCACACCCACCCATCTTAACACATAACCCACCCTCCTTCCCCTCACCCACCCATCTTAACACATAACCCACCCTCCTTCCCCTCACCCACCCCTCTTAACACATACCCAACCCTCCTTCCCCTCACCCACCCATCTTAACACATAACCAACCCTCCTTCCCCTCACCCACCCATCTTAACACATAACCCACCCTCCTTCCCCTCACCCACCCAACTTAACACAACCCACCCTCTTTCCCCTCACCCACCCACCTTAACACATAACCCACCCTCCTTCCCCTCACCCACCCATCTTAACACATAACCCACCTTCCTTCCCCTCACCCACCCATCTTAACACATAACCCACCTTCCTACCCCTCACCCACCCATCTTAACACATAGCCCACCCTCCTTCCCCTCACCCACCCATCTTAACACATAACCAACCCTCCTTCCTCTCACCCACCCATCTTAACACATAACCCACCCTCCTTCCTCTCACCCACCCATCTTAACACATAACCCACCCTCCTTCCCCGCACCCACCCATCTTAACATATAACCCACCCTCCTTCCCCTCACCACCCATCTTAACACATAACCCAACCTCCTTCCCCTCACCCACCCATCTTAAGACATAAGCCACCCTTCTTCCCCTCACCCACCCATCTTAACACATAGCCCACCCTCCTTACCCCCACCCACCCATCTTAACACATAACCCACCCTACTTCCCCTCACCCACCCATCTTAACACATAACCCACCCTCCTTCCCTTTACCCACCCATCTTAGCACATAACCCACCCTCCTTCCCCTCACCCACCCATCTTAACACATAACCCACCCTCCTTCCCCTCACCCACCCATCTTAACACATAACCCACCCTCTTTCCCCTCACCCACCCAACTTAACACATAACACCCTCCTTCCCCTCACCCACCCATCTTAACACATAACCCACCCACCTTCCCCCCACCCACCCATCTTAACACATAACCCACCCTACTTCCCCTCACCCACCCATCTTAACACATAACCCACCCTCCTTCCCCTCACTCACCCATCTTAACACATAACCCACCCTCCTTCCCCTCACCCACCCATCTTAACACATAACCCACCCTCCTTCCCCTCACTCACCCATCTTAACACATAACCCACCCTCCTTCTCCTCACCCACCCATCATAACACATAACGCACCGCCTTCCCCTCACCCACCCATCTTAACATATAACCCACCCTCCTTCCCCTCACCCACCCATCTTAACACATAACCCACCCTCCTTCCCCTCACCCACCGATCTTAACACATAACCCACCCTCCTTCCCCTCACCCACCCACCTTAACACATAACCCACCCTCCTTCCCCTCACCCACCCATCTTAACACATAACCCACCCTCCTTCTCCTCATCCACCCATCTTAACACATAACCCACCCTTCTTCCCCTCACCCACCCATCTTAACACATAACCCACCCTCCTTCCCCTCACCCACCCATCTTAACACATAACCCACCCTCCTTCCCTTTACCCACCCATCTTAGCACATAACCCACCCTCCTTCCCCGCACCCACCCATTTTAACACATAACCCACCCTCCTTCCCCTCACCCACCCATCTTAACACATAACCCACCCTCCTTCCCCTCACCCACCCAACTTAACACATAACCCACCCTCCTTCCCCTCACCCACCCAACTTAACACATAACCCACCCTCCTTCCTCTCACTCACCCATCCTAACACATAACCCACCCTCCGTCCCCTCACCCACCCATCTTAACACAAAAACCACCCTCCGTCCCCGCACACACCCAACTTAACACATAACCCCCCCTCCTTCCCCTCATCCACACAACTTAACACATAACCCACCCTCCTTCCCCTCACCCACCCATCTTAACACATAACCCACCCTCCTTCCTCTCACTCACCCATCCTAACACATAACCCACCCTCCTTCCCCTCACCCACCCATCTTAACACATAACCCACCCTCCTTCCCCTCATCCACCCATCTCAACACATAACCCACCCTCCTTCCCCTCACTCACCCATCTTAACACATAACCCACCCTCCTTCCCCTCACCCTCCCATCTTAACACATAACCCACCCTGCTTCCCCGCACCCACCCATCTCCCAGACACAAATTACAAAGGCTTCAATTTTAATATATCACAGAAAAATATATGCAAATGAACATAATTTGAGGGGAAACCTTGTGGGGATGGTAATGCCAAAATTACTCCAAAAAGTCTTCAGGTAAAAATGCAATGAAATGGCTTCAGCAATGGATATTTTGCCTTTGTTTTTTTAATATTTCCAAGCCAAATTGCCTTATGGGACACTAGTAAATAAGTCTGAAAACTTCCGCTTTGCAGCCCATTAAATATAAAAACTGTTTGGGTAACTGGCGCTATTACCACTGGACTATATTTATAGCTAACTACGAAATTGTTGGCCTGGAAGAAATATGGAAGACATGGAGGATGTAAACAATGGAAGACAAGGATTATGTAAACAATGGAAGACAAGGAAGATATAAACAATGGAAGACAAGGATTATGTAAACAATGGAAGACAAGGAGGATATAAACAATGGAAGACATAGAGGATATAAACAGTGGAGGACAAGGAGGATATAAACAATGGAGGACAAGTAGGATATAAACAATGGAAGACATAGAGGATGTAAACAGTGGAGGACAAGGAGGATATAAACAATGGAAGACATAGAGGATATAAACAGTGGAGGACAAGGAGGATATAAACAATGGAGGACAAGTAGGATATAAACAATGGAAGACATAGAGGATATAAACAGTGGAGGACAAGGAGGATATAAACAATGGAGGACAAGGAGGATATAAACAATGGAGGACAAGTAGGATATAAACAATGGAAGACATAGAGGATATAAACAGTGGAGGACAAGGAGGATATAAACAATGGAGGACAAAGGGGATATAAACAATGGAAGACAAGATAGATATACACAATGGAAGACATGGAGCATATAAACAATGGAAGCCATTAGGATATAAACAATGGAAGACATAGAGGATATAAACAGTGGAGGACAAGGAGGATATAAACAATGGAGGACAAGTAGGATATAAACAATGGAAGACATAGAGGATATAAACAGTGAAGGACAAGGAGGATATAAACAATGGAGGACAAGGAGGATATAAACAATGGAGGACAAGTAGGATATAAACAATGGAAGACATAGAGGATATAAACAATGGAGGACAAGGAGGATATAAACAATGAAAGACAAGAAGGATATAAACAGTGGAGGACATGGAGGATGTAAACAATGGAAGACATTGAGGATATAAACAGTGGAAGAAATGGAGGATTATTTAAACAATGGAAGACATGGAGGATATAAACAATGGAAGCCTCAATACCTCAGTGGCTTGTGTTTCACCAGTTGCCTGACAGCCATCTTTACTAGCCAGCTCCTTCCCCCCCCCCTCCCCTTCCTTCTCTCCAGCCCTCCAATTCTCCTACTTCCTTCCATCCCACTTTCCACCTGTCAACATCTCCCATCTTCCTCCTTTACCACCTCATCTTAGTCTCCTCCATGGATAAAAATCCATAGTATTTGGAGGTGGGTAAATTTACATTAGGGTGTGTGGGCGTGAATGTGAGTGTTTGGAAGAGGATGTGGGTATTTGAGCGTAGATATAGGGTGTATGGATGTCAGTATGAATGTTTGGAAAGGG
>NC_091297.1:37930158-37940158 GCF_038502225.1 Cherax quadricarinatus | reverse complement strand
GAGGAACTGGAGATCATGTAAGCTCTGAGGAAGATCTCAAGATACAGTGACAGCATTTATACAGTTACTTACGATATATATATTCAAAATTCTCGCCGTGAATACCAAAACTCTAAAATTTTAGCAGAGGCATTGATGAATAATAATATAATAATATTAATGCTGTATCAACATTATTGATTAATAATATATCAACATCTGTCCAAGAAAATGCTGAAATATCAAAAGAGGAAATTATATTGCTAAGTAAATGAACATTTGTCCAAGAAAAAAGCTAGAATATCCATAAAGACAAAGTTATTGCTAAGTGCATCAACATCCTGACTCACAAAATTGTAATTACACGGAGGGGCTGGAACTCATGGCAGGCCTGGGAGTTTCAGTATTACCCCGCCATGGGTTCGAACTCCAACCATTTTGAGATTTATATAAAGATTTGTTGAAGGAAACGCAGAAATATCAGCAAACGATAACGTTATTGTTTAGATTCATCAACATCTGTTCTAAGTTACGTTAAAGTATTAAAGATAACTTTTTTCTTTAATATATCAACATTTGTTCATGAAAATCTAATTTAAATGGAAAAAAATAATAAGGAAAGCTAAAATCATTGCTTAAAAGTATAAATAATAATAGAAAGCAACGAGTACTAAGGAAAATTAACGAGAAAAATAAACAAGAAATAGGAAATTATTTCCTCATCGAAGTCCCCAGGAAAAAATATAAGCCAGCAATGTAAAAAAGATTACCACACAATTACCGAATGAGCAAACTCTAATGGGAGAGAATGGAGTGGGAGGGTGGAAGAGGTGCTGGATGCTGGGAGAGGCATGGAAGAGTGGGAGAGGCAGGGAGGCGTGTCTTCCATACCTGGTTCAGACGTCTTTACGGAGGTCTGAAGACAACCTTGGCCAACCTGGCGTGTAAGAGAGTTGTCTCAGATTGTCTGCAGTTGCTGGTCGAGCGTCAAGCTCTGGCTTCATTGGTCACAGACACAGCCACGATTACCACACAGATGGGTCGAGGCATTGCCACCTGCTGCGCTTAATGACCCACACAGGTTTACTGCATCATATAAATAATAATGATAACAATAATAATAAAATTTAATTTTATTATTATTACTATTATCAGTATTAGTATCATTATTATTATTAGTAGTAGTAGTAGTGGTGGTGGTTGTAATAATAAAAACAGAAATATACTTATGGTGAAACGATAAATTCGTAGGGGTTATATAACGCATTAGGAAGTAGAGGAAATCAGGTTTGACCCGAGGAAAAAGAGCATCAATTCCATGGATCAAGAGCCCTTCACAGTCGTCGAGATACCAGTCACTTCAGCACCCCATCCCCGTCACTCACCCCTTCCCTCCTGTCTCAATGAAGGGACTTTTCTCTGAGGTGTAAAACTTCCCACAAAGCATCACAACTCTGCACCACCACCACTTATATACATTTCTGACAACCCATCAATTTTAACAACTCATCAATTCTTGACACCCATCAATTTTAACAGCAGCCATTTATAACCGTCATAAATTTTTGACAGGTCATCTTTCCTGACAGCTCCACTTTTTTGACAGCATGTATATATATATATATATATATATATATATATATATATATATATATATATATATATATATATATATATATATATATATGTATATATATATATATATATATATATATATATATATATATATATATATATATATATATATATATATATATATATATATATATATATATTATATATATATATATATATATATATATATATATATATATATATATATATATATATATATATATATATATATATATATATATGCAATAAGATCACAGTAAACAGGTGATTTCAAAATATGCAAAACAACCACTCTGAAAGAATAGAGAAATTCCAAGCGCTTTCGTGACTACTCACATTTTCAAGGAACTATGAAAGTGAAGCATCCAAGGAAGCTATATAAGGGGTCCGGCCAGCACCTCACTATCAGATCCCACAACGGTTAAACACGTGACGCGCGGCGAGCCAACTTGGATAGGTCCTTTGCACAACTCACCCCCAAGCTATTCTACCCAAGAAAATTTAAAAATTATTTGTCCAGTGTATTATTAAATTCTTCCCAAATTCTATTAATTATAAATGGATCTAATTTATATAAACCAAAGGAAATATTCATATTATTGTCAAAACTGCTTTTTATGAAACAAGATTCAATTATATTCCTGTCGACCATGGACTTGCTTGATACTACTTTCTCAACTTTTTGAAAATCAATTGGATGGTTAAAATCTCTTACATGAATAAATAGAGCATTGGAATCTTGTCCAGTTCTAATGCTATATTTATGTTGTTTTAATCTTAGTTCGAGATTTTTACCAGTTTGACCGTAATAAACTTTATCGCAAATTTTACAAGGAATCTTATAGACACATCCATCAGCATTTTGGGGGGAATTCTTTATCAAAAGTTTTTTTACTGTATCAAGATTTTTGAATACAACTTTAATATTAAAAGTCTTAAGAAGAGAAGGCATATCAACCAAGTTTTCATGGTAAGGGAGAACCAACATATTTTTAGTTGAATAAGGCTGGTTGCCCCTTTTTGGATTATAAAAAGTGTTTCTGGCAACTTTAAAAGATTTATCAATTACATTTCTTGGGTATTTTAAATCATTACCTATTTCATAAATTTTGGATATTTCCTCATCTATGAACTCAGGACTACAAATTCGTAAAGCTCTCAAAAACATTGATGAGAAAACAGACAGTTTGACTCTATCTTGATGCGAGGAATAATAGTGGACATAGGAACAGTTATTTGTAGGTTTTCTGTAAATTTTAAATTTGAATTCATTATTACCCTTAATAATTAAAACATCTAGAAAAGGCAATGAGTTATTTTCTTCAAACTCAACAGTAAAGTTTATAGAATGGGCTAAGCTATTTAATTTTCCAAGAAAATGGTGTATATCTACATTTTTGGGCATAAGACACAAAATATCATCAACATATCTGAACCATTTAGCTCTATTAGGGAGGATTGTGTTAAGCAACCTTGTTTCAAAAAATTCCATGTATAGGTTACTAAGAACAGGTGAAAGAGGATTTCCCATTGCCATACCAAACTTCTGAGTGTAAAACTTATCATTAAATACAAATTTTGCATCAACAATGCAAAGTTTAATAAGTTTAATGATAGTAGGAACTGGCAATGGTAAATCATAGTTAACGAGTTCTTCAGATAAGAAACTTAATAAATCATCAACAGGAACTTTCGTAAACAAGGAAGTAACATCAAAACTAACCATGTTAAAATCAATTAAGTCAGTTTTGAGGTTAGTTTTGATGTTACTTCCTTATGCCCAAAAATGTAGATATACACCATTTTCTTGGAAAATTAAATAGCTTAGCCCATTCTATAAACTTTACTGTTGAGTTTGAAGAAAATAACTCATTGCCTTTTCTAGATGTTTTAATTATTAAGGGTAATAATGAATTCAAATTTAAAATTTACAGAAAACCTACAAATAACTGTTCCTATGTCCACTATTATTCCTCGCATCAAGATAGAGTCAAACTGTCTGTTTTCTCATCAATGTTTTTGAGAGCTTTACGAATTTGTAGTCCTGAGTTCATAGATGAGGAAATATCCAAAATTTATGAAATAGGTAATGATTTAAAATACCCAAGAAATGTAATTGATAAATCTTTTAAAGTTGCCAGAAACACTTTTTATAATCCAAAAAGGGGCAACCAGCCTTATTCAACTAAAAATATGTTGGTTCTCCCTTACCATGAAAACTTGGTTGATATGCCTTCTCTTCTTAAGACTTTTAATATTAAAGTTGTATTCAAAAATCTTGATACAGTAAAAAAACTTTTGATAAAGAATTCCCCCCAAAATGCTGATGGATGTGTCTATAAGATTCCTTGTAAAATTTGCGATAAAGTTTATTACGGTCAAACTGGTAAAAATCTCGAACTAAGATTAAAACAACATAAATATAGCATTAGAACTGGACAAGATTCCAATGCTCTATTTATTCATGTAAGAGATTTTAACCATCCAATTGATTTTCAAAAAGTTGAGAAAGTAGTATCAAGCAAGTCCATGGTCGACAGGAATATAATTGAATCTTGTTTCATAAAAAGCAGTTTTGACAATAATATGAATATTTCCTTTGGTTTATATAAATTAGATCCATTTATAATTAATAGAATTTGGGAAGAAATTAATAATACACTGGACAAATAATTTTTAAATTTTCTTGGGTAGAATAGCTTGGGGGTGAGTTGTGCAAAGGACCTATCCAAGTTGGCTCGCCGCGCGTCACGTGTTTAACCGTTGTGGAATCTGATAGTGAGGTGCTGGCCGGACCCCTTATATAGCTTCCTTGGATGCTTCACTTTCATAGTTCCTTGATAATGTGAGTAGTCACGAAAGCGCTTGGAATTTCTCTATTCTTTCAGAGTGGTTGTTTTGCATATATATATATATATATATATATATATATATATATATATATATATATATATATATATATATATATATATATATATGTATATATATATATATATATATGTGCATATATATGTATATATATATATATATATATATATATATATATATATATATGTCGTGCCGAATATGTAAAACTGGTCAATTAGCAAGAACTCATTTAAAATTAAGTCCTTTTTAAAATTTTCTCTTATACGTTTAAAGATATATTTTTTCATTAATGTTAATGTAAAAAATTTTAATTTTGCTCCAAAAGAATATTAGAAAACTTACCTAACCTTATTATAGCAAGAACAATTTATTTTAGCCTAACCCAACTAAATATATTTTAGATTTGTTTACAATAATTTAATACTAAACAAACACAGTGCAATATATTTTTCTCGTTAGGTTCATAATGATTTTGGTGAAATTATTGTATACACAAATTTTCGCTTGTCCTATATGGCAAGATGAGCGTTGCTATTTAAGCCAAGATAGCAAGTTCTGCCTATTCGGCACGACATATACATATACATATATATATATATATATATATATATATATATATATATATATATATATATATATATATATACATAAATATTTATATATATATATATATATATATATATATATATATATATATATACATAAATATATATATATATATATATATATATATATATATATATATATATATATATATATATATATATATATATATATATATATATATATATATATATATATATATATATATATATATATATATATATATATATATATGTATATATACATATATATACATATACAGAGATACACAGAGTGCGTATATTACTTCAGTTCTAAACTAATAAAACAATAACATTTATTGGGTTATATAGATAGAAATGGTTGACCCAGTGTTGGGTTTCTTCTTTAGTCAGTCTTGTCTTGTGTATGATGTGGGTAATAGTCACCCCATACCCATCCTGTGTGGCAGTAGTCACCCCATACCCATCCTGTGTGGCAGTAGTCACCCCATATCCATCCTGTGTGGCAGTAGTCACCCCATACCCATCCTGTGTGGCAGTAGTCACCCCATACCCATCCTGTGTGGCAGTAGTCACCCCATACCCATCCTGTGTGGTAGTAGTCACCCCATACCCATCCTGTGTGGCAGTAGTCACCCCATACCCATCCTGTGTGGTAATAGTCACCCCATACCCATCCTGTGTGGCAGTAGTCACCCCATACCCATCCTGTGTGGCAGTAGTCACCCCATATCCATCCTGTGTGGCAGTAGTCACCCCATACCCATCCTGTGTGGCAGTAGTCACCCCATACCCATCCTGTGTGGCAGTAGTCACCCCATACCCATCCTGTGTGGTAGTAGTCACCCCATACCCATCCTGTGTGGCAGTAGTCACCCCATACCCATCCTGTGTGGCAGAAGTCACCCCATACCCATCCTGTGTGGCAGTAGTCACCCCATACTAATCCTGTGTGGCAGTAGTCACCCCATACCGATCCTGTGTGGCAATAGTCACCCCATATCCATCCTGTGTGGCAATAGTCGCCCCATACCCATCCTGTGTGGCAGTAGTCGCCCCATACCCATCCTGTGTGGCAGTAGTCACCCCATATCCATCTTGTGTAGCAGTAATCGCCCCATACCCATCCTGTGTGGCAGTAGTCGCCCCATACCCATCCTGTGTGGCAGTAGTCGCCCATATCCATCTTGTGTGGCAGTAGTCACCCCATATCCATCCTGTGTGGCAGTAGTCACCCCATATCCTTCCTGTGTGGCAGTAGTCGCCCCATACCCATCCTGTGTGGTAGTAGTCGCCCCATACCCATCCTGTGTGGCAGTAGTCACCCCATATCCATCCTGTGTGGCAATAGTCGCCCCATACCCATCCTGTGTGGCAGTAGTCACCCCATACTCATCCTGTGTGACAGTAGTCGCCCCATACCCATCCTGTGTGGCAGTAGTCACCCCATACTCATCCTGTGTGTCAGTAGTCGCCCCATACCCATCCTGTGTGGCAGTAATCGCCCCATACCCATCCTGTGTGGCAGAAGTCGCCCCATACCCATCCTGTGTGGCAGTAGTCGCCCCATACCCATCCTGTGTGGCAGTAGTCACCCCATACTCATCCTGTGTGACAGTAGTCGCCCCATACCCATCCTGTGTGGCAGTAATCGCCCCATACCCATCCTGTGTGGCAGTAATCGCCCCATACCCATCCTGTGTGGCAGTAGTCGCCCCATACCCATCCTGTGTGGCAGTAGTCACCCCATACCCATCCTGTGTGGCAGTAGTCACCCCATACCCATCCTGTGTGGCAGTAGTCGCCCCATACCCATACTGTGTGGCAGTAGTCACCCCATACCCATCCTGTGTGGCAGTAGTCACCCCATACCCATCCTGTGTGGCAGTAGTCGCCCCATACCCATCCTGTGTGGCAGTAGTCGCCCCATACCCATCCTGTGTGGCAGTAGTCACCCCATACCCATCCTGTGTGGCAGTAGTCACCCCATACCCATCCTGTGTGGCAGTAGTCACCCCATACCCATCCTGTGTGGCAGTGGTCGCCCCATACCCATCCTGTGTGGCAGTAGTCACCCCATACCCATCCTGTGTGGCAGTAGTCACCCCATACCCATCCTGTGTGGCAGTAGTCACCCCATACCCATCCTGTGTGGCAGTAGTCACCCCATACCCATCCTGTGTGGCAGTGGTCGCCCCATACCCATCCTGTGTGGCAGTAGTCACCCCATACCCATCCTGTGTGGCAGTGGTCGCCCCATACCCATCCTGTGTGGCAGTAGTCACCCCATACCCATCCTGTGTGGCAGTAGTCACCCCATACCCATCCTGTGTGGCAGTAGTCACCCCATACCCATCCTGTGTGGCAGTAGTCACCCCATACCCATCCTGTGTGGCAGTAGTCACCCCATACCCATCCTGTGTGGCAGTAGTCACCCCATACCCATCCTGTGTGGCAGTAGTAGCCCCATACCCATCCTGTGTGGCAGTAGTCACCCCATACCCATCCTGTGTGGCAGTAGTAGCCCCATACCCATCCTGTGTGGCAGTAGTCACCCCATACCCATCCTGTGTGGCAGTAGTCACCCCATACCCATCCTGTGTGGCAGTAGTCACCCCATACCCATCCTGTGTGGCAGTAGTCACCCCATACCCATCCTGTGTGGCAGTAGTCACCCCATACCCATCCTGTGTGGCAGTAGTAGCCCCATACCCATCCTGTGTGGCAGTAGTCACCCCATACCCATCCTGTGTGGCAGTGTGGCAGTAGTCACCCCATACCCATCCTGTGTGGCCCCCATACCCATCCTGTGTGGCAGTAGTCACCCCATACCCATCCTGTGTGGCAGTAGTAGCAGTGTGGCAGTAGTCACCCCATACCCATCCTGTGTGGCAGTAGTCACCCCATACCCATCCTGTGTGGCAGTAGTCACCCCATACCCATCCTGTGTGGCAGTCGTCACCCCATACCCATCCTGTGTGGCAGTAGTCACCCCATACCCATCCTGTGTGGCATTAGTCGCCCCATACCCATCCTGTGTGGCAGTAGTCACCCCATACCCATCCTGCCCCATACCCATCCTGTGTGGCAGTAGTCACCCCATACCCATCCTGTGTGGCAGTAGTAGCCCCATACCCATCCTGTGTTGCAGTAGTCACCCCAAACACATCCTGTGTGGCAGTAGTCCCCCATACCCATCCTGTGTGGCAGTAGTCGCCCCATACCCATCCTGTGTGGCAGTAGTCACCCCATACCCATCCTGTGTGGCAGTAGTCGCCCCATACCCATCCTGTGTGGCAGTAGTCGCCCCATACCCATCCTGTGTGGCAGTAGTCGCCCCATACCCATCCTGTGTGGCAGTAGTCGCCCCATACCCATCCTGTGTGGCAGTAGTCGCCCCATACCCATCCTGTGTGGCAGTAGTCGCCCCATACCCATCCTGTGTGGCAGTAGTCGCCCCATACCCATCCTGTGTGGCAGTAGTCGCCCCATACCCATCCTGTGTGGCAGTAGTCGCCCCATACCCATCCTGTGTGGCAGTAGTCGCCCCATACCCATCCTGTGTGGCAGTAGTCGCCCCATACCCATCCTGTGTGACAGTAGTCGCCCCATACCCATCCTGTGTGGCAGTGGTCACCCCATACCCATCCTGTGTGGCAGTAGTCACCCCATACCCATCCTGTGTGGCAGTAGTCACCCCATACCCATCCTGTGTGGCAGTAGTCACCCCATACCCATCCTGTGTGGCAGTAGTCACCCCATACCCATCCTGTGTGGCAGTAGTCACCCCATACCCATCCTGTGTGTACAGTCGTCACCCCATACCCATCCTGTGTGGCAGTAGTCACCCCATACCCATCCTGTGTGGCAGTAGTCGCCCCATACCCATCCTGTGTGGCAGTAGTCGCCCCATACCCATCCTGTGTGGCAGTAGTCGCCCCATACCCATCCTGTGTGGCAGTAGTCGCCCCATACCCATCCTGTGTGGCAGTAGTCGCCCCATACCCATCCTGTGTGGCAGTAGTCGCCCCATACCCATCCTGTGTGGCAGTAGTCGCCCCATACCCATCCTGTGTGGCAGTAGTCGCCCCATACCCATCCTGTGTGGCAGTAGTCGCCCCATACCCATCCTGTGTGGCAGTAGTCGCCCCATACCCATCCTGTGTGGCAGTAGTCACCCCATACCCATCCTGTGTGGCAGTGGTCGCCCCATACCCATCCTGTGTGGCAGTGGTCGCCCCATACCCATCCTGTGTGGCAGTGGTCGCCCCATACCCATCCTGTGTGGCAGTGGTCGCCCCATACCCATCCTGTGTGGCAGTGGTCGCCCCATACCCATCCTGTGTGGCAGTGGTCGCCCCATACCCATCCTGTGTGGCAGTGGTCGCCCCATACCCATCCTGTGTGGCAGTGGTCGCCCCATACCCATCCTGTGTGGCAGTAGTCGCCCCATACCCATCCTGTGTGGCAGTAGTCACCACATACCCATCCTGTGTGGCAGTAGTCACCACATACCCATCCTGTGTGGCAGTAGTCACCCCATACCCATCCTGTGTGGCAGTAGTCACCCCATACCCATCCTGTGTGGCAGTAGTCGCCCCATACCCATCCTGTGTGGCAGTAGTCGCCCCATACCCATCCTGTGTGGCAGTAGTCGCCCCATACCCATCCTGTGTGGCAGTAGTCGCCCCATACCCATCCTGTGTGGCAGTAGTCACCACATACCCATCCTGTGTGGCAGTAGTCACCACATACCCATCCTGTGTGGCAGTGGTCGCCCCATACCCATCCTGTGTGGCAGTAGTCACCACATACCCATCCTGTGTGGCAGTAGTCACCACATACCCATCCTGTGTGGCAGTGGTCGCCCCATACCCATCCTGTGTGGCAGTAGTCGCCCCATACCCATCCTGTGTGGCAGTGGTCGCCCCATACCCATCCTGTGTGGCAGTAGT
>NC_091297.1:37915158-37917658 GCF_038502225.1 Cherax quadricarinatus | reverse complement strand
AATTAGCAAGAACTCATTTAAAATTGAGTTCTTTCTAAAATTTTCTCTTATACGTTTAAAGATGTATTTTTTCCATTTATTTTAATTTAAAAAAATTTAATTTTGCTTCAAAAGAATCTTAGAAAACTTACCTAACCTTATTATAACAAGAACAATTTATTTTAGCCTAACCCAACTAAATATATTTTAGATTTGTTTACAATAATTTAATACTAAATAAACAAAGTGAAATATATTTTTTTCGTTAGGTTCAGAAGGATTTTGGCGAAATTATTGCATACACAAATTTTCGCTTGTCCTATATGGCAAGATGAGCGTTGCTATTTAAGCCAAGATCGTAAGTTATGCCTATTCGGCACGACATATATATATATATATATATATATATATATATATATATATATATATATATATATATATATATATATATATATATATATATATATATATATATATATATATATATGTATATATATATATATATATATATATATATATATATATATATATATATATATATATATATATATATATATATATATATATATATATATGCAATAAGATCACAGTAAACAGGTGATTTCAGAATATGCAAAACAACCACTCTGAAAGAACAGAGAAATTCCAAGCGCTTTCGTGACTACTCACATTATCAAGGAACTATGAAAGTAAAGCCAGACCCCTTATATAGCTTCCTTTGATGCTTTACTTTCATAGTTCCTTGATAATGTGAGTAGTCACGAAAGCGCTTGGAATTTCTCTATTCTTTCAGAGTGGTTGTTTTGCATATATATATATATATATATATATATATATATATATATATATATATATATATATATATATATATATATATATATATATATATATATATATATATATATATATATATATATATATATATATATATATATATATATATATATATATTAAATTAGGTTTACAGCTTCGTATTTGCGAAGCTGTTGAGATCTTAGCATAGATACATGTCTAGTCCTAAACCTGGGTGCGGAACTCATCCGAAATTTGGACGAAAAGCTTGTACTAAGCTTTGGTACAAAGTTTGTCCTAAGCTGGAACACAGTGCTGTTCTCACACGGAATATTTTACTCAATAATATTATTGACTAAAAAAAAAAAACAGATATTGTTCTTAGCCTGAGTACTTAAGCTTCATAAATATTCAGCATAATTTTTCAATTAAACGGTAAAAAAAGAGAAAGAGGAATGGAGGATGAAGGAGAGGAAGAGAGATAGAAGAAAGAGAGAGAGAGCCAGCGAGCGAGCGAGCTAGCGAGAGAGAGAGAGAGAGAGAGAGAGAGAGAGAGAGAGAGAGAGAGAGAGAGAGAGAGAGAGAGAGAGAGAGAGAGAATCTTACATTTTGGACTACACACTGTACTCACGTGCTCCATATTACATGTACACAAGTAATATACACATAGCTGTGCCCAACACAGCTTACTGTACACAGCTGTTACCTCTAGTCCTGCCCAATAAGCCAGCTAACATATCTTCATTTATTTTCTCGTTTCCTTTCGAGAACCTATTTGTGTACTGTAGATTTTTAGTGCTGGCAAATGTCATATATTAGCAACGCTTTTCCAATTTCCTCTCATCTCTCTGGTTTACCAAAATTTCTCCCATTGTAATATCTTACTTTTCTCGAAATATATTTTAGAGTTCTTCATTAATCTTTCATGGGGAATTTTATCGGAAGCCTTGAAATACAGATTACAGATTACAGATTACAGATTACAGATTACAGATTAATTCAAGTTGCATCCTAGTGACTTTCTTCCATAATTTCTACAAATAGCTAAGTAGCTATTTATTTTACTAACAAAATGTTAGTTAAATAAAGACGTAGCAACATCTGTATTTGCAAAACGTTCCAGAACATGGTTTCCTTAGAACAACATTTCGCTCCAATATGTAAAAAACATTTTGTTAGCAAATTATTTCTTTCTGTGTGTTTCTTCGTCTACTCTGTGTGTGTGTGTGTGTGTGTGTGTGTGTGTGTGTGTGTGTGTGTGTGTGTGTGTGTGTGTGTGTGTGCGGGAGACCTCTCAGCCTGGCCTCAGCTGTCCCCTCTGATTATGTATTTACCCCTCACGTCGTCGTTTTACCGAGAAAATGTCATTAAGGGGGTGTTCAAGGGGAGCGGGGCCAAGGGGGCGTGCCTCCCCTACCTCCACTAAATGAAAGAGGTTAGGGGGTAGAAGAATATGTAGATGGACGGGGGAGTAATAGCGAGAGAGGGAGGGAGACTGATTGGAGAGGGAGAGTAAGGGGAGAGGAAAGAGGAGAGTGAGGGGAGAGGGCTGGGTAGTAATACGAGGGAGTAAGGGGAGGTCCCTACACGAGAGATAAGGCTGGGATGGGAGGAGTTATAGAGGGGAGCTAGATGATGGGAAGGAAGATGATTAAGGGATGGGGAAGAGGCTAGGAGTAAATAAACTGAGAATGAAGATAGGAGAGAGAGAGAGAGAGAGAGAGAGAGA
>NC_091297.1:37905158-37910158 GCF_038502225.1 Cherax quadricarinatus | reverse complement strand
GTGTGGTTTGGTTGGGTTTAGTGAGTGGTTGGGTGTAGAAGGTAATTAACTGTATGCTGTTAAGGCATTCATACATGATGGAATATAACAGAGAAACATACCTGTTGCTCCCAGTATATAATTTATCACCTAATGTATGATAACAGCACACCCCTAATGCATCAAATTTTGTTAAATAAAAAAAAATATTTTGAATTTCTATCTCAGCTATTCAGTCCGTATTTTTGTCATGCTCGACATGCTATTGTTGCAATTCCAGTCTTCCATGTCGATGCTCAGGAGTACTGTGCATGCTGCAATCATATCTCCTCATGCTCTACTCTTCTCTAAACGGTAGTTCTAATTAAAAATATTTTTAATGATCGTTTCTGCTCCGGCATTTGGTAAGTGGAGAACCTACAGCATTTCTTGGAGTTCTTCACGTGAAGGTTCAACAGTGGCGCTGCATACCCAACGACTGCTATTACGTATGTTGTGTTTTGAATGATTCGTGCAGGCAGTTGTTGTTGTTACATGCGATGCTGTTGATATTTTAAGTGCTGATGTGGACTTCTTCACTAAACATCTTCACTGGATACCACAAACATTTTCAGTACATCTTCATTAACATATTCAAGAGACATCTTCTCTACATAAGCCTGATCTTCCTCTCTACATTCCTCAACATCTTCACCACACATCCCTATACATCTTCATTACACAACCCTGAACATTTTTGCTATTGAACCCTAAGCATTCTTTCTACAAAACCCTGAGCATCCTTACTGCATAACCCTGATCTTCCTCGCTACATTCCTGAATAACTTTAATACACATCCCTGAAATATCTTTACTACACAGCGCTGAACATCTTCACTACATAACCCTGAACTAGCCAGTATTTCCAATGTAAATATTGAAATCAAAGCCAGAATTTGCCTAAATCATTAAAATATCCAGGGTGACCTTTATTAGTTCAATTCATTTATTAGATAATTATTGTTTGATATACCAAGACAGAATTTTTGGAACCTAACTCAGCGAGAGGCAAGACATAAAGGAAGGTATTCTTACATTAAGTTCTCCTGTTCACCTAGAAGTAAACTGGTGCCTTTTTTTTTTTTTTGTTTTTTTGTCGATTGTAGAGTCGCATCCTGGGTGAGGCGAGATATATGGGCAAGTCTCCTTACACATGAGAGCATGTATAAATATACTTCCAATCAATTTAAGGGAATGACTACCCAACAACTTCTGGAATTTTCTGGCAAACACAAGTGTTTTCCTACGTACGATACATCCTAGCAGGTACAGGAGTTTCCTTTACACACATTGTAACATTACAGCAGTTACTAGAGTTTTCTTAGGGGACAAAAGCAATTTTCTTACTTAAGACATTCCAGCAAGCACCGGAGTTTTCTTGCACAAAGGATCAGCGTGTTTTCTTGTCGAGAACGTGTAAGTTTCCGAATATTATATTTAGGCCATGACAAGAGATTATTCAAGTATCAGTGACAGAGGCTTGATAAAGCTCCTGGTGCAGTCTAAATAAAACATTCATAACCATGTATATGTCTCCATCTACTTAAGCTCCTTACTCCTGTTATCCAAGTCCATACACCAGGAAATATATACTGCATACACACACACACACACACACACACACACACACACACACACACACACACACACACACACACACACACACACACACACACACACACACACACACACACACACACACACACACACACACACACACACACACACACACACACACACACGCAAACGTGGGAGAAAACCTTTGTGCAACAACATGTTGAAGGAACACATCATGTTGCAGCAACAACTTTAGAGAGGCGAGAATCATCAATAATAACTCTGGTATATACCTGACAGGAAAGAAATGATGTGCTTAAAGGAAGGAAAAACTTATTGGCTAGAAAAGAGAGAAGTTAAATATGGCCCTGACTAATACAGGACTTATTTATTAGAAAGAAAAATTGAATCAATGCATTTTGAACTCATTCAAAAAATAATTCTGGAAAAACTTAAAATAACATATGCAGCAAAATAATCTTTCAATGAATAAAATGAAAAAATATTAGATGATAGATTGAATTTAAGAAGACTAACATACATGACCTCCAAAATATTTAGAGGTTAAAATTGAACTCATATATTGAATGAAAATTGAGCACAGTGCTTCAGGAGTAAAAAAAATGTAATAATGGCTGTTGGTTTAATAACAGATGTTGGTTTAATAACATATGTTGGTTTAATAAGAGATGTTGGTTTAATAAGAGATGTTGGTTTAATAAGAGATGTTGGTTTAATAAGAGATGTTGGTTTAATAAGAGATGTTGGTTTAATAACAGATGTTGGTTTAATAACATATGTTGGTTTAATAAGAGATGTTGGTTTAATAACAGATGTTGGTTTAATAACAGATGTTGGTTTAATAACAGATGTTGGTTTAATAACAGATGTTGGTTTAATAACAGATGTTGGTTTAATAAGAGATGTTGGTTTAATAACAGATGTTGGTTTAATAACAGATGTTGGTTTAATAAGAGATGTTGGTTTAATAACAGATGTTGGTTTAATAAGAGATGTTGGTTTAATAACAGATGTTGGTTTAATAACAGATGTTGGTTTAATAAGAGATGTTGGTTTAATAAGAGATGTTGGTTTAATAACAGATGTTGGTTTAATAACAGATGTTGGTTTAATAAGAGATGTTGGTTTAATAACAGATGTTGGTTTAATAACAGATGTTGGTTTAATAACAGATGTTGGTTTAATAACAGATGTTGGTTTAATAACAGATGTTGGTTTAATAACAGATGTTGGTTTAATAACAGATGTTGGTTTAATAACAGATGTTGGAATGTAATGACGGGAAACACTGGAGCCAACGTAGAGGCTAACACTTTCAAGATGGCTGCCTGCATGCCGGTGATGTGGCTTTTGATCGCAGGAAATGGAGCATGCCTTCTCCCTGCAGTGGATCAAGCCTGATTACCACCTCCTTCCTCAGTCGCAATATGACCTCTGCGGGTTTAGAGCTTCCTTACAAGTGAAACAGTGGACAGTCTTCTAATTCACAAACATATTTATGAGGGAAAAAATTATGACAAGATGGGTAATAATTATTTCATAATTGTTTGGTAGTCGGAAAAGAGTTAAACAGAGTTAAGTTTAACCTCCTAAAGAATAATTACAAAGTAATATATTTAGAAGAACACGTGATTTTTTTTAATTCTTCATCATTACGTGGATCAGAAAGACATTGTTTAAAAGGTGGTCGTATGTATTTTCATTCTCTAATAAAAGTGTTTATGCACTTCGGGTCATTGTACTAGTGTCTCTAAAATTATGTTTTTTTTTTTATATAAGGTAACACTTTGGTGATAAGGACGCTCATTACATAAGTTAATTCTGTACCACAAATGAAGGATGTATTTCACATTCTTGAAGGTTACTTGATTAAGACTTTGTGGGTTGTCGCCAATGAAAATGGAAAAGAAATTGTGTCTTTATTTTTTGACCTTCGAAAATTTCTTTAACGTAGAGTATATGTATATATATCAATAACAACAGTGCGACTAGCCAAGGACTCGAACCCATGCTGCTTCGGCCCGCCTCATGGTGAGCGAAAACACATGACGCTCTAACCCACAGGACCACGTAATCCTACAAGAATGAAGCACCCAGCCAAGCTAGGTGTTTTACCGTCATCTGAGGACATACAGTGGTGTGGGTGCCTCTGAGCTAATTTCATTCTACTCCCTATTTGGTGTACTAGCCCAACGAGCAGTATTTTCTACTATCATAACCACGAACGAGTGGTCGCAGTCGCAGTTTTGTTATTGATCAATACCACTTGTTCGAGATTACAATAGTGTGTATATATATATATATATATATATATATATATATATATATATATATATATATATATATATATATATATATATATATATATATATATATATATATATATATATATATATGTATATATATATATATATATATATATATATATATATATATATATATATATATATATATATACATATATATATATATATATATATATATATATATATATATATATATATATATATATATATATATATATATGTCGTGCCGAATATGTAAAACTGGTCAATTAGCAACAACTCATTTAAAATTAAGACCTTTCTAAAATTTTCTCTTATACGTTTAAAGATATATTTTTTTCATTAATGTTAATGTAAAAAAATTTAATTTTGCTCCAAAAGAATCTTAGAAAACTTACCTAACCTTATTATAACAAGAACAATTTATTTTAGCCTAACCCAACTTAATATATTTTAGATTTGCTTACAATAATTTAATACTAAACAAACACAGTGAAACATATTTTTTTCGCTAGGTTCAGAATGATTCTGGCGAAATTATTGCATACACAAATTTTCGCTTGTCCTATATGGCAAGATGAGCGTTGCTATTTAAGCCAAGATCGCAAGTTCTGCCTATTCGGCACGACATATATATATATATATATATATATATATATATATATATATATATATATATATATATATATATATATATATATACATATATATATATAAATATATATATATATATATATATATATATATATATATATATATATATATATATATATATATATATATATATATATATATATATGTATATATATGTATATATATATATATATATATATATATATATATATATATATATATACACACACACACACCACGGGGGAAGTTAAATGATAGCTATCATTCAGCTTCCTCCGTGGTTGTTTTGCATCTTGCATCGCCTATGTATGTGTGTGTGTGTGTGTTTTAATGTGTAAACAACAAAAATATTTCATATCACTACAGACCGACTGAGAACCAGTCAGTGATACATAAACTACTAAGAATTAACAGTCTAACCTAATCACTCAGTGTGTTTTCCGACGCTACAAAATGCAGATATTTCAGTGTTAACGTAATGTTATT
>NC_091297.1:37890158-37895158 GCF_038502225.1 Cherax quadricarinatus | reverse complement strand
GCTCACACAGAGAGCATACTCTCCTGTGAGCATACTCTCCTGTGAGCATACTCTCGAGGGAGCACATACGATTGGGTAATGATATGAGCGGTAGCAGTAATAGCGATCGCGGCGTATTTGCGTAATTGCGTGTTGCTATAGTGTGGCGTAGTTCGCTTAAATAATGATGTCTTGGCGTATAATGTCGGGTAGAGGCACACACAAACACACACACACACACACACACACACGCACACACACACACACACACACACACACACACACACACACACACACACACACACACACACACACACACACACACACACACACACACACACACGCACTCAGCAATAAGGAATGATAGTTTCCATGAGATCAGAAGGTCGTGACCCTGACAGCAGCCAGTTCTAGAGGCGGGACCAGGAGCTGAAACTTGACCTCAGCATCCACAAATAGGTGAAAGTATGCACATACATTCACGGACACTCGCACATCTTGGTATCCTGTCTAAGTAACATATAATAAATAGCCTACGATACCCACAAGATGATGCTAAGACAAATGCAACACTTGGTATCAAGGTACCAAGGTATTATACCTGCGTATCATACCTATGAATCATACCTATGTATCCTACCTGCGTATCATACCTATAAATCATACCTATGTATCCTACCTGCGTATCATAACTTATTATCATTCCTGTATTTGCTACCTGCGTATTATACTGATTATAATACCAGTGTATCATACCATTTGTTTATTCACATACTCGCTCTCCAGCGCAAAAAAAAAAAATTGCTTGATTAAGATAAACACATATTTTTATTCTTATTTACATCCTTGATGTCGCGTTTTTCTTGCCATTGTTATTAAAAAAATGAACGTCAGGGCAAAAATGCGTCTTCTACGCGATTATTATGATAACAATCAAAATTTCTTATATAATGATGACAAAGATGATGAGGCTGACAACAGAGATAATGATGGGGATAGTGACACAGGGATGATGACAGGAGAGCGGGGCACGAGGAGGAGGAGGAGGAGAAGGAGAGGGCGGAGGAGGAGGAAGAGAAGGCGATGGTTATGGTGGTAGAGGGCGGGGGGAGGCAGGAGGAAATGGTCTGCCCTATAAGAATAAAAAAAATTGTATTGTTGACAGAATGAAGACATTGCCAGTAACAAACAATATCAGCAACACGATAAATTGCGCTTATTAGTACTGGTGGATCTAGGTTGAAGTTCGCCAGAAATCTACAGAGGGAGCTCACAGTTTCATTAAAGGGAACGCTTGCACTAACATTAAAACTAACGCGCTTCCCAAATAGCAAGACTAAACTGTTCAATTTTCAACTCCTAGAAGAGTTTTTCCATACCATAATCTAGCTCTAGTAGCAGTATGCAAATTTATCGAATTAGTAAGACTGTGTTACTGCCAATATCTTTTTTAGTTATCACTACTGTTTACAGGCAGACTTATGGTATTGCAATGGGAATGCCTCTGAGCTGAATATTGGCTAATTTATTTATGTATTACATCTAGATTGAATTACCATCATAGATATTACACCAGGGGCCAAGTTAGGTTCAACTTTGTAGATGGCATTTTCTTAAGAGGTAATTAAGCTATATTTAAACTTAATATGTACATCATACAATATTTTTTAACAACTATCTTGAGAACACACAGATATAATAGACACATAAAAGTTTACTACGTAGATTTAACCTTGAATAACTTCTGGTCAGAGGCAACATTTGGACATTTTCTTGGATAATTTAATGAATATGCATCCTTCTATGAAATTAAAATATAAAATGAAAAAACCGAAGATAAATTCCCCTTTTTTTATGTTCTCATCAAGTGGACAAGTGGATATATTGAGGCAACAGTATACAGAAACGACATGAGTCAGATCTTTTACAATTAGTTATGACCAACATGTTTAAAATTCGACAGTATAGTCGATGTTCCTAAGAGCTTATCGTGTGTATCATCCAAGTTATACAGATGACGAAACATCTAAAACCAGAAATATTATCAGGGATTTATAATACTCCACAGAAGTTTATTTTCCCAAGATCATCATGCTGCCAGAAAATCGTTTAATAAAGTTCTGAATCTTAAATATGAAGACTTCAGTAAATGTACAGTGCTATCTTTCAACGACAACCTAAAACATTAAAAAGTCACAGAGTGGATACAATAACACTATCAATACATAGTAGTCAAAAACTAATTCCAATGAGAAAGAGAGAGAGAAAAAAGGAAAATGCTCGAAGAAACGTGAACATGAGCACGAAGGGATGTTAAGACGGGGAACGCAA
Organism: Cherax quadricarinatus; assembly: GCF_038502225.1. Lineage (NCBI taxonomy): Eukaryota > Metazoa > Arthropoda > Malacostraca > Decapoda > Parastacidae > Cherax > Cherax quadricarinatus. Next base: position 37,892,848 of record NC_091297.1, on the reverse strand, counting down.
GCTGTGACGGCTTCTATCATGTATGTGATTATCAACTCCGTAGTATAGAGTTTGATAATTGAAAATTGGTTTTAAATCTGGGAATCATTTGAAAAACATATAGTTGTATAAACCGTATGCATTAGTTCCAAATATTAGCTTTTACGAAGGAATATATAATTTCAACGGGATAATTTGCACATCAAGACAATAATCATCTTCGCACAAAGTTGGATAATAAAGTTATTAGAGCCGATAACAATGAATCTCAAACTAAATAACCATAAATATATACATATATATATATATATATATATATATATATATATAATATATATATATATATATATATATGTATATATATAAATATATATATATATATATATATATATATATATATATATATATATATATATATATATATATATTTATATATATATATATATATATATATATATATATATATATATATTTATATATATATATATATATATATATATATATATATATATATATATATATATATATATATATATATATATATATATATATATATATGCAAAACAACCACTGTGAAAGAATAGAGAAATTCTAAGCGCTTTCGTGACTACTCACATTATCAAGGAACAATAAAAGTAATACATCAGATGAAAGCATATAAAGGGTTTAGACCACACCTCACCATCATATGCCACAACAAAGCAACACTTGACCCAAGATTAAGAATTTAATAATTTATTATTTGTCCAATGTATTAAATTCTTCCCAAATTCTATTAATTGTAAATGAATCTAATTTACGTAAACCAAAGGAAATATTCATATTATTATCAAAGCTGCTTTTCATGAAACAAGATTCAATTATATTCCTGTCGACCATGGACTTGCTTGATACAACTTTCTCAACTTTTTGAAAATCAATTGGATGGCTAAAATCTCTCACATGAATAAATAGAGCATTGGAATCTTGTCCAGTTCTAATGCTATATTTATGTTGTTTTAGTCTTAGTTCGAGATTTTTACCAGTTTGACCGTAATAAACTTTATCGCAAATTTTACAAGGAATCTTATAGACACATCCATCAGCATTTTGGGGGGAATTCTTTATCAAAAGTTTTTTTTACTGTATCAAGATTTTTGAATACAACTTTGATATTAAAAGTCTTAAGAAGAGAAGGCATATCAACCAAGTTTTCATGGTAAGGGAGAACCAACATATTTTTAGTTGAATAAGGTTGGTTGTCCCTTTTTAGATTGTAAAAAGTATTTCAAGCAATTTTAAAAATTTTATCAATTACGTTTCTTGGGTTTTTCAAATCATTAGCAATTTCATAAATTTTGGATATTTCCTCATCTATGAACTCTGGACTACAAATACGCAAAGCTCTCAAAAACATTGATGAGAAAGCAGACAGTTGTGAAGAATAATAGTGTACATGTGAAGAATAATAGTGTACATAGGAACAGTTATTTGTAGGTTTTCTGTAAATTTTAAATTTGCATTCATTATTACCCTTAATAATTAAAACATCTAGAAAAGGCAATGAGTTATTTTCTTCAAGCTCAACAGTAAAGTTTATAGAATGGGCTAAGCAATTTAATTTACAAAGGAAATTTGTATATCTACATTCTTGGGCATAAGACACAAAATATCATCAACATATGTAAACTATTTAGCTCTATTAAGGAGGATTGTGTTAAGCAGCCTTGTTTCAAAACATTTCATGTATAGGTTACTAAGAACAGATGAAAGAGGATTTCCCATTGCCATACCAAACTTCTGAGTGTAAAACTTATCATTAAATACAAATTTTGCATCAATAATGCAAAGTTTAATAACTTTAATGATAGTAGGAACTGGCAATGGTAAATCATAATTAACGAGTTCTTTAGATAAGAAACTTAATAAATCATCAACAGGAACATATATATATATATATATATATATATATATATATATATATATATATATATATATATATATATATATATATATATATATATATATATATATATATATATAGGGATGTGTGTTTATATATATTCTTGTACATGCATGTGTAGTGTGACCTAAGTGTAAGTAGAAATAGTAAGACGTACCTGAAATCTTGCATGTTTGTGAGAAAGAAAAAAGACACCAGCAATCCTACCATCATGTAAAACAAGTACAGGCTTCCGTTTTACACTCACCTCGGCGGTGCTGACTACCAACCTACTACCTAGGACCAACCAACTAATGTATATATATATATATATAATATATATATATATATATATATATATATATATATATATATATATATATATATATATATATATATATATATATATATATATTTATATATATATATATTTATATATATATATATATATATATATATATATATATATATATATATATATATATATATATATATATATATATATATATATATATATATATATACCACTTCTCTTCTGTTTAGCAGTTAGGAAAATCACAGTCAGACTGACCAGTGAGCTAAACATCTGGTTCCTGGATGATGGCACACTAGCAGGTACAAAGGAGTCCCTTCTAGATAATCATTCACAAGTGATCACACTTGGACAGGAAATGGGTCTCATCCTGAATACATCCAAATGTGAAATCATTTCAGTTAATCAACAAGTGATAAATGTAGTGAGATCAAACCTACCAGGAGCATCAGTCATTGCCCCCACAAATAGCATCTT
>NC_091297.1:37852658-37885158 GCF_038502225.1 Cherax quadricarinatus | reverse complement strand
CATCGAAAGGAATAAGGAACAAGGAACAAGGAACAAGGAACAAGGAACAAGGAACAAGGAACAAGGAACTTACACAACTGAAAACGTGTTGAAAATCTCATTTATTCAAATATTTTAAAATTGACTGTGTATTTAAAACTTCAGGAATTTAAAATGTCTTCCCTTTTCAAGAAATTTATCAGAGAGTGATTATGGTTGGGCCTAAAAGATCCTTGAACAAATGTAATTATTTTCTGTAGGACTGCTAAGGGGACCGCTGATTAAAGCCTAGATACTAAATTACAACAACACGTATTAAACCTATGATCAGGCCTGAAATATAATTATTTTTCCAAAAACTGTAAAAAAATTGCATTAATTATATTATTTACGTAAAAACCAAGGAAATTCTAATATGCGAATCAGTGGATAACCCAAACGTAAGAAAATAACAGAGTTCAGAAATTCCATGACTTTAAAATACGCTGGATGAATTCATTATTAATGTAATCTGGGGAAATTTCAGGTTGTTTTCAGAGGCTGCCACTTTTGATCTTACTTTGTCATATGATCAAGATGTTACCCATTGATAATTTCCTCTGTTATGTCCATGGAGAATTTACACACACACACACACACACACACACACACACACACACACACACACACACATATATATATATATATATATATATATATATATATATATATATATATATATATATATATATATATATATATATATATATATATATATATATATATATATATATATATATATATATATATATATATGTATGTATATATATATATATATATATATATATATATATATATATATATATATATATATATATATATATATATATATATATATACAGACAGACAGACAGACAGACAGACAGACAGACAGACAGACAGACAGACAGAAAGAGAGATGTTAAATGATGTTATTTAAACGTAGGGAGACTTGTTATAGAGTGAAATATAAAAAAAATATTAAATATTATTCCCAGTGTTACGAGAAGCTATTAATAAGTTTCAGCGGAAATTTTTATTTTTTAAATTATAAAAACTCACAAAAATATGTCTTTCATTGCATGGAATTATGTACAAAAAAATTATTTCAGTATAGTCCGGTGTCTGATCGACCTGGACTCTGAAGCACTACATATATATATATATATATATATATATATATATATATATATATATATATATATATATATATATATATATATATATATATATATATATATATATATATATATATATATATATATATATATATACATATATATATATATATATATATATATATATATATATATATATATATATATATATATATATATATATATATATATATATATATATATATATATATACATATATATATATATATATATATATATACATATATATATATATATATATATATATATGTATATATATAATGTGTGTGGTGTGTATGTATACGTATATACTTTCTAAGTTAAACTTACCAAATGTACAACGATCGTTTTGCCAAACAAACCGAATGTTTTCATTCAATTTGACGATAAATCAATCAGAGCATAACGAAATTAATATATTCTATAGACGTGCGCCTTTTGAAACAGAATATCGCATGTGGCTTGTACAAGAGCAGTTAACAATACACAAGACACACAAACACTGCACAGACACACACTAAAGTTTGGTTTGTGTAACACAATGCACTCACGGTATTGATGCTAGTGATGGTCTCATCAAAGGAATTTGATCCCTTCCTCGGATCAAATCTGAGTGCTCTAAACCTTCCTTCTCCCTACCTTTCTTCCCTCCTCTTACCCTTCCCATTACTTAGGCCCTGGATGAGACCCTTACGGGTCTAAAGCAGGGACGATGCAGTACACAAACAGAAGAATGATCTTTATTCGGAGCAGATCGTCTTAGGACTCATTTCTACAATTACGCCAACATCTCATTTTTAAATGCAAAAATCTTTAATTTAGTCTCCGAAGCTGCTAATGTACTCTGCATCCCAGGCCAGTTTTGTGAACGATAGCTGCAACAATTTCGAACTCAGCCACTAACTGAGAAGAAACTATATGATGTTCGGTCCATCATGGACCTCTGTGTGTTTCTAATGATAGAGGACGGACAGAAACGTAGTTTAAATATAATTTGTAGGTTTATTGTGAATAATGGATACACAAAGGCCTTATCGTGTAAGCCTTTAATGGGCTATGCATGATTTACAAATTTGCCAATTAGGATATTTACTAATAATTTCTCTCATCATATTTTAATTATTAAGGTACCTTGATATATTGTAGAGTAGCATGTAATTTACGTCTCTGGTTCCTTCAGTCACTGGAGACACATCTGTGATTACCGCCTCACATCTAAATTGATCATATGTCAAGTTGATAGTGTTATTAAATGAACCTGAAATCAAGTATGACTCAATTATCTTACACTCCAAGTGACATTTATTAAAAGCTGATGACGTTCCATCCCTAAAATGAAATAGTTGTTCGACAACTTATCTAAAATATATTTAGTTGGATTAGGCTAAATTCAATTGCGTTTGTTATAATAGGGTTAGGTAAGTTTTCTAAGGTTCCTTTGTTGCAAAAATTATTAATTTTTACATAAATATAAATGAAATAAAATATATTTAAAAGTACGGGAAATTTTTTTAGAAAGGACTTAATTTTAAATGAGTTCTTGCTAAATTACCAGTTTTACTTATTTGCAACGACATATATATGTACATGTACTCTAGTAGGTGGCGATACTGAGGTGCAATGCCAAATTTTTTTTTATTAATGATGGCCTGAAAATAAAACATTTTAATTGTGCATGGCTCATCATTTCCCAAGTTGGCCATAGCATCACACACACACGCACACGCGCACACACACACACACACACACACACACACACACACACACACACACACACACACACACACACACACACACACACACACACACACACATGTAGTGGAGGCAGGTACCATACATAGCTTTAAGACGAGGTACGATAAAGCTCATGGAGCAGGGAGAGAGAGGACCTAGTAGCGTTCAGTTAAGAGGCAGGGCCATGAGCTGAGTCTCGACCCCTGCAGCCACAATTAGGTGAGTACAATTAGGTGAGTACACACATACACACACACACACACGCAAACACGCACACACACATACACACACACACACACACACACACACACACACACACACACACACACACACACACACACAAACACACACACACACACACACATACACACACACACTGCTCATGGAGCAGGGAGAGAGAGGACCTAGTAGCAATCAGTGAAGAGGCGGGGCCAGGAGCTATGACTCGACCCCTGCAACCACAAATAGGTGAGAACAAATAGGTGAGTACACACACACACACACACACACACACACACGAAAGAGTCAAAGAAGCATCACCGGACATCATAGCTCTTACAGAAACCAAGCTTACAGGTATGATAACAGATGCCATCTTTCCAACGGGATACCAAATCCTGAGGAAAGACAGAGGGAACAGGGGGGGTGGAGGAGTGGCGTTGCTGATCAAAAATCGCTGGAATTTTGATGAGCTGGAGAGAGGAGATAGCGGAGAAGAAAGTGATTACATAGTGGGAACACTTCACTCTGGAGGTCCCAAGGTGGTAATAGCAGTGATGTATAACCCACCACAGAACAGCAGGAGGCCAAGGCAAGAGTACGACGAGAGCAATAGAGCGATGGTTGACACACTGGCTAGAGCGGCCAGAAGAGCTCATGCATGCAGTGCAAAGCTCCTGATCATGGGGGACTTTAACCACAAGGAGATCGATTGGGAGAACTTGGACCCACATGGGGGCCAAGATACATGGAGGGCTAAGATGATGGAGGTGGTACTGGAGAACTTCATGTACCAACACGTAAGGGACACTACAAGAGAGAGAGGAGAGGATGAACCAGCAAGGCTGGACTTAGTATTCACCTTCAGTAGTGCAGATATCGAGGACATCACATATGAAAGACCCCTTGGGGCCAGTGACCATGTGGTTTTAAGCTTCGAATACACAGTAGAGCTACAAGTGGAGGGAGAAGCAGGAAGGCCAGGACGAATGAAGCCAAACTACAAGAAAGGGGACTACACAGGAATGAGGAACTACCTGAACGGGGTTCAGTGGGACAGAGAACTGGCAGGGAAGCCAGTTAATGAGATGATGGAATATGTAGCAACAAAATGCAAGGAGGCTGAGGAGAGGTTTGTACCCAAGGGTAACAGGAGTAATGAAAAAGCCAGGATGAGCCCATGGTTTACCCAAAGGTGCAGGGAGGCAAAAACCAAGTGTGCTAGGGAATGGAAGAAATATAGAAGGCAAAGGACCCAGGAGAATAAGGAGAACAGTCGTAGAGCCAGAAACGAATATGCACAGATAAGAAGGGAGGCCCAAAGACAATATGAAAATGACATAGCAGCGAAAGCCAAATCTGACCCGAAACTGTTGTACAGCCACATCAGGAGGAAAACAACAGTCAAGGACAAGGTAATCAGGCTAAGGAAGGAAGGAGGAGAGACAACAGGAAATGACCGTGAAGTATGTGAAGAACTCAACAAGAGATTCAAAGAAGTGTTCACAGAGGAGACAGAAGGGACTCCAGAAAGACGGAGAGGTGGGGCACACCACCAAGTGCTGGACACAGTGCACACAACCGAGGAAGAAGTGAAGAGGCTTCTGAGTGAGCTAGATACCTCAAAGGCAATGGGGCCAGATAACATCTCCCCATGGGTATTGAGAGAGGGAGCAGAGGCGCTATGTGTACCCTTAACAACAATATTCAATACATCTATCGAAACAGGGAGATTGCCTGAGGCATGGAAGACAGCAAATGTAGTCCCAATCTTTAAAAAAGGAGACAGACATGAAGCGTTAAACTACAGACCAGTGTCACTGACATGTATAGTATGCAAAATCATGGAGAAGATTATCAGGAGAAGAGTGGTGGAACACCTAGCAAGGAATGATCTCATCAACAGCAGCCAGCATGGTTTCAGGGACGGGAAATCCTGTGTCACAAACCTACTGGAGTTCTATGACATGGTGACAGCAGTAAGACAAGAGAGAGAGGGGTGGGTGGATTGCATTTTCTTGGACTGCAAGAAGGCGTTTGACACAGTTCCCCACAAGAGACTGGTGCAAAAACTGGAGGACCAAGCAGGGATAACAGGGAAGGCACTACAATGGATCAGGGAATACTTGTCAGGAAGACAGCAGCGAGTCATGGTACGTGGCGAGGTGTCAGAGTGGGCACCTGTGACCAGCGGGGTCCCGCAGGGGTCAGTCCTAGGACCAGTGCTGTTTCTGGTATTTGTGAACGACATGACGGAAGGAATAGACTCTGAGGTGTCCCTGTTTGCAGATGACGTGAAGTTGATGAGAAGAATACACTCGATCGAAGACCAGGCAGAACTACAAAGGGATCTGGACAGGCTGCAGACCTGGTCCAGCAATTGGCTCCTGGAGTTCAATCCCACCAAGTGCAAAGTCATGAAGATTGGGGAAGGGCAAAGAAGGCCGCAGACGGAGTACAGTCTAGGGGGTCAGAGACTACAAACCTCACTCAAGGAAAAAGATCTTGGGGTGAGTATAACACCAGGCACATCTCCTGAAGCGCACATCAACCAAATAACTGCTGCAGCATATGGGCGCCTAGCAAACCTCAGAACAGCATTCCGACATCTTAATAAGGAATCGTTCAGGACCCTGTACACCGTATACGTTAGGCCCATATTGGAGTATGCGGCACCAGTTTGGAACCCACACCTAGCCAAGCACGTAAAGAAACTAGAGAAAGTGCAAAGGTTTGCAACAAGACTAGTCCCAGAGCTAAGAGGTATGTCCTACGAGGAGAGGTTAAGGGAAATCAACCTGACGACACTGGAGGACAGGAGAGATAGGGGGGACATGATAACGACATACAAAATACTGAGGGGAATTGACAAGGTGGACAAAGACAGGATGTTCCAGAGTTTGGACACAGCAACAAGGGGACACAGTTGGAAGCTAAAGACACAGATGAATCACAGGGATGTTAGGAAGTATTTCTTCAGCCACAGAGTAGTCAGTAAGTGGAATAGTTTGGGAAGCGATGTAGTGGAGGCAGGATCCATACATAGCTTTAAGCAGAGGTATGATAAAGCTCACGGCTCGGGGAGAGTGACCTAGTAGCGATCAGTGAAGAGGCGGGGCCAGGAGCTCGGACTCGACCCCCGCAACCTCAACTAGGTGAGTACAACTAGGTGAGTACACACACACACAGGGTAACAGGAATAACGGAAAGCCAGGATGGGCCCATGGTTCACCCAAAGTTGCAGGGAGGCAAAAAATCAAGTGTGCTAGGGAATGGAAGAAATATATAAGGCAAAGGACCCAGTAGAATAAGGAGAGCAGTCGTAGAGCCAGAAATGAATACGCGCAGATAAGAAGGGAGGCCCAACGACAATATACAAACGACATAGCAGCGAAAGCCAAATCTGACCCGAAGCTGTTATACAGCCACATCAGGAGGAAAACAACAGTCAAGGACCAAGTAATCAGGCTAAGGAAGGAAGGAGGAGAGACATCAAGAAATGACCGTGAAGTACGTGAGGAACTCAACAAGAAATTCAAAGAAGTGTTCACAGAGGAGACAGAAGGGGCTCCAGAAAGACGGAGAGGTGGGGTACACCACCAAGTGCTGGACACAGTACACACAACCGAGGAAGAAGCGAAGAGGCTTCTGAGTGAGCTAGATACCTCAAAGGCAATGGGGCCGGATAACATCTCTCCATGGGTCCTGAGAGAGGAAGCAGAGGCGCTATGTGTACCCCTAATTAGCAACAATATTCAATACATCTATCGAAACAAGGAGATTGGCTGAGGCAGACATGAAGCACTAAACTACAGACGAGTGTCACTGACATGTATAGTATGCAAAGTCATGGAGAAGATTATCAGGATAAGAGTGGTGGAACACCTAGAAAGGAATAATCTCATCAACAGCAGCCAACATGGTTTCAGGGACGGGAAATCCTGTGTCACAAACCTACTGGAGTTCTATGACAAGGTGACAGCAGTAGGACAAGAGAGAGAGGGGTGGGTGGATTGCGTTTTCTTGAACTGCAAGAAGGCGTTTGACACAGTTAGACACAAGAGATTAGTGCAAAAATTGGAGGACCAAGCAGGAATAACAGGGAAGGCACTACAATGGATAAGGGAATACTTGTCAGGAAGACAGCGGCGAGTCATGGTACGTGGCGTGGTATCAGAGTGGGCGCCTGTGACCAGTGACAGGGGTCAGTCCTAGGACCAGTGCTGTTTCTGGTATTTGTGAACGACATGACGGAAGGAATAGACTCCGAAGTGTCCCTGTTTGCAGATGACGTAAAGTTGATGAGAAGAATTCATTCGATCGAAGACCAGGCAGAACTACAAAGGGATGTGGACAGGCTGCAGACCTGGTCCAGCAATTGGCTCCTGGAGTTGAACCCCACCAAGTGCAAAGTCATGAAAATTAGGGAAGAGCAAAGAAGACGGCAGACGGAGTACAGTCTAGGGGGCCAATGACTACAAAGCTCACTCAAGGAAAAAGATCTTGGGGTGAGTATAACACCAGGCACATCTCCTGAGGCGCACATCAGCCAAATAACTGCTGCAGCATATGGGCGCCTAGCAAACTTCAGAACAGCATTCCGACATCTTAATTAGGAATTGTTCAGGACCCTGTACACCGCGTACGTTAGGCCCATATTGGAGTATGCGGCATCAGTTTGGAACCCATACCTAGCCAAGCACGTAAAGAAACTAGAGAAAGTGCAAAGGTTTGCAACAAGACTAGTCCCAGAGCTAAGGGGTATGTCCTACGAGGAGAGGTTAAGGGAAATCGACCTGATGACACTGGAGGCTAGGAGAGATAGGATGGATCACATTATACTGCATTTGTGTTTATATTGCCATTGTGTCGGTATTTTATACCATTTATTTAATGGTATAAAATACCGACACAATGGCAATATAAACACAAATGCAGTATAATGTGATCCTTTATTGACTACGTTTCGCCCACACAGTGGGCTTTTTCAAGTCACAAACAGACTTGAAAAAGCCCACTGTGTGGGCGAAACGTAGTCAATAAAGGATCACATTATACTGCATTTGTGTTTATATTGCCTAGGAGAGATAGGGGGGACATTATAACGACATACAAAATACTGAGAGGAATTGACAAGGTTGACAAAGACAGGATGTTCCAGAGACTGGACACAGTAACAAGGGGACACAGATGGAAGTTGAAGACACAGATGAATCGCAGGGATGTTAGGAAGTATTTCTTCAGCCACAGAGTAGTCAGGAAGTGGAATAGTTTGGGAATGGCTTTAAGCAGAGGTATGATAAAGCTCACGGTTCAGGGAGAGTGACCTAGTAGCGACCAGTGAAGAAGCGGGGCCAGGAGCTATGACTCGACCTCTGCAACCTCAACTAGGTGAGTACACACACACACACACACTCACACACACACACACACACACACACACACACACATATATATATATATATATATATATATATATATATATATATATATATATATATATATATATATATATATATATATATATATGTATATATATATATATATATATATATATATATATACATATATATATATATATATATATATATATATATATATATATATATATATATAATTTATATATATAATATATATATATATATATATTTTTTTTTTTTTTTTATTATCACACCGGCCGATTCCCACCAAGGCAGGGTGGCCCGAAAAAGAAAAACTTTCACCATCATTCACTCCATCACTGTCTTGCCAGAAGGGTGCTTTACACTACAGTTTTTAAACTGCAACATTAACACCCCTCCTTCAGAGTGCAGGCACTGTACTTCCCATCTCCAGGACTCAAGTCCGGCCTGCCGGTTTCCCTGAATCCCTTCATAAATGTTACTTTGCTCACACTCCAACAGCACGTCAAGTATTAAAAACCATTTGTCTCCATTCACTCCTATCAAACACGCTCACGCATGCCTGCTGGAAGTCCAAGCCCCTCGCACACAAAACCTCCTTTACCCCCTCCCTCCAACCCTTCCTAGGCCGACCCCTACCCCGCCTTCCTTCCACTACAGACTGATACACTCTTGAAGTCATTCTGTTTCGCTCCATTCTCTCTACATGTCCGAACCACCTCAACAACCCTTCCTCAGCCCTCTGGACAACAGTTTTGGTAATCCCGCACCTCCTCCTAACTTCCAAACTACGAATTCTCTGCATTATATTCACACCACACATTGCCCTCAGACATGACATCTCCACTGCCTCCAGCCTTCTCCTCGCTGCAACATTCATCACCCACGCTTCACACCCATATAAGAGCGTTGGTAAAACTATACTCTCATACATTCCCCTCTTTGCCTCCAAGGACAAAGTTCTTTGTCTCCACAGACTCCTAAGTGCACCACTCACTCTTTTTCCCTCATCAATTCTATGATTCACCTCATCTTTCATAGACCCATCCGCTGACACGTCCACTCCCAAATATCCTGTATTCACCTTTAATTTTCTTCTTTTGCACACCCTACCAAATTCATCCACCAATCTCTGCAACTTCTCTTCAGAATCTCCCAAGAGCACAGTGTCATCAGCAAAGAGCAGCTGTGACAACTCCCACTTTGTGTGTGATTCTTTATCTTTTAACTCCACGCCTCTTGCCAAGACCCTCGCATTTACTTCTCTTACAACCCCATCTATAAATATATTAAACAACCACGGTGACATCACACATCCTTGTCTAAGGCCTACTTTTACTGGGAAAAAATTCCCCTCTTTCCTACATACTCTAACTTGAGCCTCACTATCCTCGTAAAAACTCTTCACTGCTTTCAGTAACCTACCTCCTACACCATACACTTGCAACATCTGCCACATTGCCCCCCTATCCACCCTGTCATACGCCTTTTCCAAATCCATAAATGCCACAAAGACCTCTTTAGCCTTATCTAAATACTGTTCACTTATATGTTTCACTGTAAACACCTGGTCCACACACCCCCTACCTTTCCTAAAGCCTCCTTGTTCATCTGCTATCCTATTCTCCGTCTTACTCTTAATTCTTTCAATTATAACTCTACCATACACTTTACCAGGTACACTCAACAGACTTATCCCCCTATAATTTTTGCACTCTCTTTTATCCCCTTTGCCTTTATACAAAGGAACTATGCATGCTCTCTGCCAATCCCTAGGTACCTTACCCTCTTCCATACATTTATTAAATAATTGCACCAACCACTCCAAAACTATATCCCCACCTGCTTTTAACATTTCTATCTTTATCCCATCAATCCCGGCTGCCTTACCCCCTTTCATTTTACCTACTGCCTCACGAACTTCCCCCACACTCACAACTGACTCTTCCTCACTCCTACAAGATGTTATTCCTCCTTGCCCTATACACGAAATCACAGCTTCCCTATCTTCATCAACATTTAACAATTCCTCAAAATATTCCTTCCATCTTCCCAATACCTCTAACTCTCCATTTAATAACTCTCCTCTCCTATTTTTAACTGACAAATCCATTTGTTCTCTAGGCTTTCTTAACTTGTTAATCTCACTCCAAAACTTTTTCTTATTTTCAACAAAATTTGTTGATAACATCTCACCCACTCTCTCATTTGCTCTCTTTTTACATTGCTTCACCACTCTCTTAACTTCTCTCTTTTTCTCCATATACTCTTCCCTCCTTGCATCACTTCTACTTTGTAAAAACTTCTCATATGCTAACTTTTTCTCCCTTACTACTCTCTTTACATCATCATTCCACCAATCGCTCCTCTTCCCTCCTGCACCCACTTTCCTGTAACCACAAACTTCTGCTGAACACTCTAACACTACATTTTTAAACCTACCCCATACCTCTTCGACCCCATTGCCTATGCTCTCATTAGCCCATCTATCCTCCAATAGCTGTTTATATCTTACCCTAACTGCCTCCTCTTTTAGTTTATAAACCTTTACCTCTCTCTTCCCTGATGCTTCTATTCTCCTTGTATCCCATCTACCTTTTACTCTCAGTGTAGCTACAACTAGAAAGTGATCTGATATATCTGTGGCCCCTCTATAAACATGTACATCCTGAAGTCTACTCAACAGTCTTTTATCTACCAATACATAATCCAACAAACTACTGTCATTTCGCCCTACATCATATCGTGTATACTTATTTATCCTCTTTTTCTTAAAATATGTATTACCTATAACTAAACCCCTTTCTATACAGAGTTCAATCAAAGGGCTCCCATTATCATATATATATATATATATATATATATATATATATATATATATATATATATATATATATATATATGTCGTGTGGAATATGTAAAACTGGTCAATTAACAAGAACTCAGTTAAAAATAAGTTCTTTCTAAAATTTTCATTTATACGTTTAGAGATATATTTTTTCATTATTTTTAATGTAAAAATTTTTAATCTTGCTCCAAAAGAATCTTAGAAAACTTTCCTAACCTTATTATAACAAGAACAATTTATTTTAGCCTAACCCAACAAAATATTTTTTAGATTTGTTTACAATAATTAATACTAAACAAACACAGTGAAATATATTTTTTTCGTTAGGTTCAGATATATTTAGTTAGGTTAGGCTAAAATAAATTTCGCTTGTTATAATAAGGTTAGGTAAGTCTTCTAAGTTACTTTTGGGGCAATATTATAAATTTTTACATCAACGTTAATGAAAAAATATATATCTTTAAACGTATAAGAGAAAATTTTAGTTCTTGCTAATTGACCAGTTTTACATATTCGGCACGACATATATATATATATATATATATATATATATATATATATATATATATATATATATATATATATATATATATATATATGAAACAGAGATACCGTGAATTAGAGATACCTTGAACTCCACCCGCCAGATATACCCTGAGTTCCACCCACCATATATACAGTGAGCTCCACCTGCCGGACATACCCTGAGCTCCACCTGCCAGATATACCCTGAGCTCCACCCGCAAGATATACCCTGAGCTCCACCTGCCAGACATACCCTGAGCTCCACCTGCCAGACATACCCTGAGCTCCACCCGCCAGATATACCATGAGCTGGACTTGCTGGTCATGACAGTAAGATGACTATATTATTAATGACTGTAACTTACAGGTGTTGACGGGCGCGTTTTTGTGTGTGAGCGAGAGACAAGCTGACCCAAACTGCATGTGAGAACCTTTGCTTCAGTGTGTGTGTGTGTGTGTGTGTGTGTGTGTGTGTGTGTGTGTGTGTGTGTGTGTGTGTGTGTGTGTGTGTGTGTGTGTGTGGGTGCGTGTGTGTGTTCTGTACCAAGCATTAATTCATAACTTATTCTCTGTCATTCTTATCTGCCTTTCACTTATTTATGCATTTTTACTCTGCAGTATGGAATTTTTATCGAATTATTAATATCATTATTTTTCTCCGTGTATAGGGCTGGCAGCGTGTGTGGGTCTTATTTTTCATTAATGTAATTTTTGGCAGGTGTTACAATCAGGAGCGCAGTGAAGAAATAAGGAGAGGCGTATTATACATTATGTATAAGTACAGTACTCTCCAATTCAACCATGTCACACGTTTTGTGCTAAAAATTGGATGGGAACAACATTAACTGTTGTTTGGGCTCACATGTGAAGTAGAGGCTACAATTTATATTCTAACTATAAATATTTTTAATATGTGTGTGTGTGTGAGTGTGTGTGTGTGTGTGTGTGTGTGTGTGTGTGTGTGTGTGTGTGTGTGTGTGTGTATGTGTGTGTGTGTGCATGTGTGTGTGTGTGTGCATGTATGTGTGTGTGTGTGCGTATGCGTGCTTCATACTGGAAACCAAAAAGCAATAGCCCAACCTAAAAACGTTATTTTTTTGAAGCGCTATTCAGTCGGAAGTTTTGGGAACCTTTCGGCTTTGTCGACACGCAAACAGATTTTAGCTGTTGTAACTCCGCACGGAAACCTCCATAGAAAAATAATTTAGACCTGAAAGAGCGACAATGGGCCTTTATTTTTTTTTTAACCGATAGTCTCCAAGACTCTCTTTCGGAAGCCCAAGACCTATTCACTGTCTCTTTGACCCCTCGCGACGGTCCGTTTGTCTTCAGAAAGCGCCGTCCACACCGTGAAGGCTGCGTGACGTCTACCCTCATTTCTCCAGACCTGTTCGTTCTCGTGTGTGCAATTACCTGTTTGCAATTATCTATTTATAGTTGCAGGAACAGAGGTTATGCTCGCGGTGTCTCGTCTTTTGTAATAAATTTGTGGTGTAAAGCGTCAGAGGCTTCGTGTAGTGTAGTCGGATACTATCTCCTTCCCGATCCCATTCATCTATCAACTACTCTCTTTGTAAAGGCTATTGTATTTTTTAGTTGCTTCTAAATTGCATACTGCCGACACAGTAGTGAAGAAAAGACACACGTTGCAGAACAAGCTTTCATCAAACAGTGTTTCACTCTGTACAGAGCTTTATCACGTTTTTGATAAAGCTCTGCACGGAGCGAAACATTGTCCCAATAAACACGTGTGTGTTTTCTTCATATATATATTTTTTCACGTTCTTTCTGCAGTGTTATTTTTCCCCTCCACAATTTGATGTTATGGGATGATGCTGTAAATAACGCCGGTGCCCACACATCTTTCTCATCTGTTTTATGGCATTTTTTTTTTCATTAAATTCTTATACCCGCTCTCCCTCTACGGTCTCGTATCAAAGGTATTTTCAGTACCTTCAGTACATTATATCCCTTGTCATTATACGTCATTAAGGAGCAAACACCATACCACAACGACGTATTGGATATAAGAACGTGTACTGTATTATAAAAAGTTATTTAAGAGGACATTTCGCCCAGAAATGGCCAGGCAGAGTTTATATTAAAGGCTTGACTCTGCATTACTTATCATGTCCCCACAATAGCATATTCTTATTTCGTTCTAATGTATATTATAAAAAGTTTTGCCAGCATTTTACTCTACATAATATTTGAATGTCATTCTAAGGTTGTCCAAGCATCTTGTTCAGAAGAATTCATTAGTCAGCCAGTAAAGTTGTTGATAAGTGCAAGAGATGACCAAGTACCTCACTGAAGCTCCTCCCTCGAGTATCTTTTAAAGTAGACTAGACAAATATATAATCGGGAATGGTTGACCATGAATAGGTCCTGCTTACCATGGGTTAGTAGGCCTATTTGCAGTGCTTGCGTTATTATGAGTTCCTCGCTAAAGCAGTTATGTGAAAGGATAATGTTACTGTATCCCAATACTAGCGCATTATATATGGGATCGAACCACCGACCTCGCATTGATGCAGTTTTTCTGGCGACCTTTTGTTATGAAGCTGAATGGCGCATTGCCGAGAGTAATGAAGAAAATATATTTTTGCAGTTTTGAAAATTTTAAATATTTTATCCACTTTTCTTAAATAATTTTTAAACTGCATTGACAACAAAACTAGCTAGTGAGACAGGTGAATAATTTAGAGGATCTTACCTATTACCTATTTTAATAGAGGCACATGTTTTTTGCAATACTCTGTCTGCCAAGTCACCCTTGTGTAGTGATGGCCTGAATATAAGGAGGGGTGGCTCGAAAATGGTGAGACGGGCTCTTAATACGGGGAATTTGAGAGGCATTCGAATTCCTTGGCTCAAACCAGATTACCTCCGATTATCGAGGTACTACATGACACTTACGATATAGCGTTTCCCCTCAAAAAGAGTCTGCAGGCAGGGCTGGTTAGGTGAGTTACACATTACTAAAAAACCCAGGGTGATACCCCGACTGGTGCTATTGCTTAAATTTTGTATTAAGTGCGTGCGGATGGTACTACTATACGACTGCGACAAGCGCAAAGCTTCACTGTTGCCAACAGAAACAGAAACCCGCCCGTTTTAATGGCATAACCACCCGGTGAACCGGTTATGTTAACAGTGCACCAATAATCCTTGCATCGGTTTTACCAACAGTACGACCAACCGTTGTACAGCCAGACTAACAGAAGCTTGTACATTACATTTATTTATCGACAAGACTGACCTTTTTACTGTACCGTTACAAGTAATTCACTCCATCCCATTGTTCTGTTACGACAATTAATTATCTATCTTACTGTTGTATCAGAGAGAAAGAGAGAGAGACAGAGAGAGAGACAGAGAGAGAGACAGAGAGAGAGACAGAGAGAGAGACAGAGAGAGAGACAGAGAGAGACAGAGAGAGAGACAGAGAGAGAGACAGAGAGAGACAGAGAGACAGAGACAGAGAGACAGAGAGAGACAAAGAGACAGAGAGAGACAGAGAGAGACAGAGAGAGACAGAGAGAGACAGAGAGAGACAGAGAGAGACAGAGAGGGAGAGACAGAGAGGGAGAGAGAGAGAGAGAGAGAGAGAGAGAGAGAGAGAGAGAGAGAGAGAGAGAGAGAGAGAGAGAGAGAGAGAGAGAGAGAGAGAGAGAGAGAGAGAGAGAGAGAGAGACAGACAGACAGACAGACAGAGACAGAGACAGAGACAGAGATAGACAGACAGACAGACAGACAGACAGACAGGCAGACAGACAGACAGACAGACACAGACAAACTGAGACAGACAGTAAAACAGAAAGACACATTAATCACTAGCTTGCAGCAATGTTGACCTGAGGCAGGTGATGCCAGGTTGCGTCTGCCTCTAAGGAGACACAAATGACAGTCTCTGCACATGATGATATTACTTCTGGTGTTGCTGTCAGGATGAATGGAAGTGTCTTAACACCTCACGGTGATGTTGATCTCCCTGGCGTTGAAATATGATTCTGCGATGACAGTAAAGAATCAAGTAGAGAACCTTGCAATCATGTAATCCACCAAGCTTGTATGTACTGTACACAAGTGTCTACAAAACAGTATACAAATAAAGTACAAGCTCGTCCTTCGCAGTAGTAGACACAACTTTCTTGGACTGCCTGCCAAATCATCCAGTTTTTAGACAGAAGAACCTTAAAAGGCAAATCGTCTCTCGCTTTAGTCCCGCTTCCTTGGACCTGCAATTTCAGCAAAGCCTTCAGTGGTGGTCATACTGTTATGATTATGGCCAATGTTATCAAGATTTCCCCACATGGCTAGAGGAAAACATAAAGAGAGAGCAATTATAAAACAAGACGGGCAACCATCAGCAGTTTCACTCTAGCTGCATCATTTTAAAGAGTAATCATCAAAAATTATTCATTACATAACTGGCTTGTGTTTAGAACACGTGCTGACAATATTACTTATATGAAGTGAATTATCAAAACGGATTTTATCCATGTTATTTATATACCAAATACCAATATAATTAAACTGAATACATATATATATATATATATATATATATATATATATATATATATATATATATATATATATATATATATATATATATATATATATATATATATATATATATATATATATATATATATATATATATATATGTCCTTCCGATTTTGGTTTAACTAACAACGCTCTTCTTGCCGAATAAAGCCAGCGAAAATTTGTGTATGAAATAATTTCGCAAAAATCATTCTGAACCTAACGAAAAAAAAATTTCATTACCTTTTTTATTTATTAAATTATTGTAAACTTATCTAAAATATATTTAGTTGGATTAGACTAAATTAAATTGCGCTTGTTATAATAAGGTTAGGCAAATTTTCTAAGGTACTTTTGGCAAAAACATTATTAATTTTTACATTAACATAAATGAAAAAAAAAATCTTTAAATGTACAATAGAAAATTTTAAAAAGAACTTAATTTTAAATGAGTTCTTGCTAATTGACCAATTTTCCCTATTCGTCACGGCATGAATATATATATATATATGTCGTGCCGAATAGGCAGAACTTGCGATCTTGGCTTAAATAGCAACGCTCATCTTGCCATATAGGACAAGCAAAAATTTGTGTATGCAATAATTTCGCCAAAATCATTCTGAACCTAACGAAAAAAATATACTTCACTGTGTTTGTTTAGTATTAAATTATTGTAAACATATCTAAAATATATTTAGTTGGGTTAGGCTAAAATAAATTGTTCTTGTTATAACAAGGTTAGGTAAGTTTTCTAAGTTCCTTTTGGTGCAAAATAATAATTTTTTACATCAACAATAATGAAAAAAATCTATCTTTAAACGTATAAGCGAAAATTTTAGAAAGGACTTAATTTTAAACGAGTTCTTGCTAATTGACCAGTTTTACATATTCGGCACGACATATATATATATATATATATATATATATATATATATATATATATATATATATATATATATATATATATATATATATATAAATATATATATATTTATATATATATATTATATATATATATATATATATATATATATATATATATATATATATATATATATATATATATATATATATATAGATATGTCGTGCTGAATAGGCAGAACTTGCGATCTTGGCTTAAATAGCAACGCTCATCTTGCCATATAGGACAATCAAAAACTTGTGTATGCAATAATTTCGCCAAAATCATTCTGAACCTAACGAAAAAAATATACTTCACTGTGTTTGTTTAGTATTAAATTATTGTAAACATATCTAAAATATATTTAGTTGGGTTAGGCTAAAATAAATTGCGCTTGTTATAATAAGGTTAGGTAAGTTTTCTAAGATTCTTTTGGTGCAAAATTAATTTTTTTACATTAACATTAATGAAAAAAATATATCTTTAAACGTATAAGAGAAAATTTCGGAAAGGACTTAATTTTAAATGAGTTCTTGCTAATTCACCAGTTTTACATATTCGGCACGACACACACACACACACACACACATATATATATATATATATATATATATATATATATATATATATATATATATATATATATATATATATATATATATATATATATATATATATATATATATATATATATATATATATATATATATATATATATATATATATATATATATATATATATATATATATATATATATATATATATATATATATATATATATATATATATATATATATATATATATATATATATATATATATATATATACATCGTGTTAAGGTTACCATAGCGTATTAAAGTGTCTCTTTTCCAACTAATTAGTAATCACTCATCTTTGCACCTAAACTGTACCTCTGTGCTTGCACTATAATGTTGCACCTGCATTTTTCCTTTGCACCGACGTTATACCTTTTTCTATACTTACACTTAGCATTTGCATTTGCACTATGCCTTTGTTCCATCATTATACATTCGCAGCAACATGATTACATTGCACCAATATCATACCTTTGCACCGACTTTATATGTTTGCACTAGTATTATACCTTACCAAACATTTACACCTACACTATACCTTTACTCCTTCACAATTTTGTTGCGCCTCCACTAGACTGGTTGTTACGATGCTTAAAAAAACTAACCCAGTTGAATATACAGTATTTGTCTTAGATTTTGATCAGATATAATACTAGTCTATTACAAGTGCTTTGTATATGATAATACATGGTATATGAATACGGACAATGTGTATGTAAAAATATACAAAGTACATTTTATGGAAATTGTATTCAGGACATCTTGTCACTTGTAAAACAAGATTTTTAAGTCATTTGAGCAAAATGTCGATATGGGATAATGAAGAGGAAGTTTTTGTGATGTGCAGCAGTACTGGAGAAAAGTTCAGTTTAATGTCTGTTCACGACGATGTGTCTTACTGGACAACTGTAGTGCCAGAGGCTTGGCTAATCGAAATCTTATTGAATTCTGAACAGTAGTTTTGGAAGCTATGTCAAGAGCAGTTTCTATACATTTTCTCTTGTATTAGTCATCCTTTTAAATGACTGCTTTGGCCTCTGTTCATTTCATCAAGTGATTACAGAAGTTATCCTAGCGCAACACAAGGTTATTATTTGCATATCTGAAATCACCTTGTGTTTTTTATGAGAGATGAAAGGTTTCTGGTAATTTCTCCTACATTTTTTTATCACAACCTCCACATGGAATTTCATACATCCCGTTGTTCTTGACTGTGCCTGGTTTTTCTTTATTTTGTGAGTTCCCTTATACTGCATGATGCTATGACTGATACCTTGCTGATGGCATAATTTAGTAACTTCGTAATATTGATAGACACGCTACCTGTGAGAAAGGTTAAGTATCTGTCTGTGTTGTTTTCATTGGCTCTCTGTTCTCTGTTGCTTTTCATCTGCAGTCTTGTATGAATTATGAGGGATATAGTAATTACAAGAGAAAAAATGTGTCTGCGTACCCACAGAATATGCAAAACTATCTTTGTGAAATTACATTATCCCACATTATTTATGCACGTCAGTAGCACACCTGACTTCCCTCTCCCACTTATTTGTTATGCTCTCCATATGTATCGCTTTTGATTTGAGTGTTGCTCAGGTGAAACGTTGTCTTCAATAATGTATATTTATCACCTAAACCTGTACTCTGTGTCTTTTGACAAACTAGGCACATCAATACCGACAAACTGTGGAATATTGAAAAAAAAAACGTACGCAACACTTAGAACATTTTAATCAAGAGTTCAGTGAATGTTACGTTTGATAAAATAGTGTAGACACTAGGTGTAAACAGTGTAGATATCTGGTGTAGACACTATACAGGCTCCTATTATGAACGTCTGGTACAAGTGTTCTTAACAGGGCTAATTGATTTCTAAGTTTTTTATCATAATACAGCTCTGTCTGTCTCACAGACTATGAGACGAATCTCTGGTTTTTGTTGAACAGAATGAATATTAACATACAGAGTATAATGACAAGGTTAATGATGTCCTACGTGAGGAACCTTTCATATATGTGAAGATAGAGATCCCTGTACCTACAATTACAAGGAAACAATGGGAGGAAATATTATTTGAAGTGTACAAGGGTATTCAGAAATAAATTGTGACCATGTTACTAAGGTGCTGAAAATATCTAACTATAAGAGATCTCACAACGAATTAAAATTTATAAAGTAATTTGGATATCGCTGGTCTGGTAATAGAACTGCAGATGAGTGGAACAAGCTGTGAAGTAGCGTTGTTAAAGCTAATTCTCTGAGTAGGATTAAAAATTAGCTAGACACATGAATAGGTATTGTTGAGTGTGAGTAGGACCTGCCTTGGCTCAACCAATAGGCCTATTGCATTGTTCCTCTGCTTTTATGTTTTTATCATCAGTACACCTGGCATCTCATGGAGGGATTTTAAGAGGTAGAAAACTGTTGTCGGTTTTTTCTAACGTATTTCTTAATACCCTGAAAACAAATTAATCCATTTGCCTTCTATGAGTTATTTAATATCAGTCTAGTATTCCAATTACCAAAGAGACTCGTTCCGCTCAGTCTGTCACTCTGAACATCCTCTGCTCGCACCCTGTACTGGCCTAAAGATTTCCCCATAACACCAATGCTGTATTCCCAATAGACTAGGCCGCTCCATTACCTTCGGTTATACCTAGGTGAGTATCCCCTCTTGCTTCAGTTTGCCCGTCTCCCATGTTCTGTGTTGTGCCCACCCCTGCCCATGACAGGGAGCCCCTTAAACCCTGATTTTATGGCCTCCCACCCTTGTAGCGGTGCCCAAATTAATGTCCTTTTGAGCTCCTGCCCTCTCCATACTGCCCACTGACAGCCCCATTAATTAAAGTGAGAAAGAACTCTGGGCACAGATAGGAGACTCTCCCAAGCTTAAGCATACGTGAAGAAATTTACATCTGGCTGCTCCTTGCGATCGACGCTCTTAGAGGTAACTCATAAGAGCATGAGAAAACAGGAACACTGCGAAGGCCAACCACTCCCTTCTGCCGTACTTGTCCAGCCTATTTTTAAAGTCTGCCAAGTTGTTAGTTTCAGTCAGTCTACTAGCAAGATTGTTTCCACTCATCTACAATTCAAATGTTAAATCAGTACTTTTCTATATCCTCTAAAATTCTGATTTTTTCTTCCAAATTGAAACCAGGTGTTTTGAATTCTTTCCTAGTTACATATCTTCATCACCCTTTTTATTTGTTAGGTAAAAGGACACAAGTGTAACTAATGTAACATTTTATTGTGGCAACGTTTCGCTCTCCAGGAGCTTTGTCAAACCGTTTCGCTCCTGGGGAACGAAACGTTGCCAACATAAAATGTGTCCTTTTACTTAACATGTCGTCGATAATTCTACCAATATTAGTACACCCTTTTTTATTTCCTTTATACCTGTCTTTCACTAGCATATCTCAACCTTATCTCTCCCTCATTCAAGAGATCCCAGATTCGCCGATCGCCAGAAAAACTTCATCCCACATCAAAAACAGCGAGATATGATTATGCCCTTTATTTATATGTCGATTTTGTGTTTCGCAGCAAAACATACGAGCCTTAACTTTGCTAAAAAATTTTTTGCTGGGCCTCCTTAAAGTGAATTAGACTTTATTCCATCTACTAACCTGGAGAGTTAGCAGTCCATGATAACTCAATGAAGCCAATGAGAGATGTTTTTTTTTGGGGGGGTTTTTTAGTGCATCAGCTCATATGTTATTATTCCGTCGAGAGACACGATATTCAAAGTGACCTCATAACAGTCTACTAGACGTTAACTTACCGAGTATCGTGGAAATTTCGCTAAAATAGAGATATTCCCGGTGTTTTTCACTTATCCATGTACGAAAGGTTTGTGTGTAAGACATACAAGAAATGTTTACATGTAAGACATGCATGTCAGTTGTGGCTAAAAGGCACGTGAGCAAATACTTGGGACATTTTTTAAATGGAAAGGCTTTGGTTCTGGGACTTTGTTCTCTCCTGAAAAAGGTCTCAGGACACTGAGGTCTTAAGTGTTTATTTATGTGTCTTGAGTCACAGCCTATTAGCATTATATACCAGGTCTTCACCATACGAGTCAGTGTTGTCACCATTAAAATTAGCCTGAGTAATCCCCGCCATCCTCCATCTTCCATCGGAAGATGGAGGATGATGGAGGAAGATGAGAGTGGATGAACAGACACACAAAACGAGAAAGTAAGCCATTATTATAACAATGTTTTGCTGAGGGGGCCAAACGTCGTTAAAATAAATACTTACGCTGTTCTATCTGTCTTTTCATCAATCAATATATATATATATATATATATATATATATATATATATATATATATATATATATATATATATATATATATATATATATATATATATATATATATATAATATATATATATATATATATACATACATATATATATATATATATATATATATATATATATACATATATATATATATATATATATATATATATATATATATATATATATATATATATATATATATATATATATATATCCGACTGATATTTATCCTGTTTATCATAGGCAAATTCCATTCAGATTACCAGATATTCACCACTGTCGCATACAAATCTATCACAGTCTCACGCTGTATAAATCCCAGCCCAACAAATAGGCTCCGGGATTAACTTATCAAGCGTCACGTCGTTCCATTTTTACGTGAATTCGGATTGCAGTGGAACGGCGAGTGAATGGAACGGTGAATGAATGGAACGAGTGAGCGGAACGATGAGTGGATATGACGAATGAACAGAACGACGAAAGAACGAAATGATGGAAGAACAAAACAGCAAGTGAACGAAAGGAGGAGGGAACCGAAATATAAGAGAACTAAACGACAAGTAAACAGAAGAGACGTGTTAACGTTAGGACGACTGCAAAGAACGACGACGGCAGGAGCCCGTTTGAGGAAGGCGGCAGCGGCCGGCACCGTGGACCCCTCGTGGCAGCACCTTGACCCCGAGTGACGGTGGTGCTACACCAGGGTGCCAAGTGGGGTCAGCTGTGGCACTGAGGGTCAGCGGGTGCAAGTGGCGGGAGGAATAAGGGGGGAGGGGGAGAAGGGGTTTATAGAAGGCCACTTCCTGCCTTGCCTATACACCACAGTAGTGTCTTGCGAGAGAGAGGCCGCTGAAGCACCGGTCCAGCCATATACTCCTCGTCAACATGAGCTTCGGCGAGAGAGCTGCACTGCTTCTCTTCCGACATTATTACTTCGTCAGCGATTATCACGAAACATCTCATTTTTACAAATCCGCGTATTACTGCATATTGCATTGATTATTGAAAATCGATGTTTATGGCGGTAAGATGGGACGATTTGAGCGTGCGCTTGCGTCCTCCTTGAAGGGGCGGGGATAGTGACGAGTGGAGCGCCCCTCCCGCCCACACCTCTGCGCTAAGGAACACGGATACACGCCCACGACACACGCCCACGAGGAGAGGGGTGTGGCATTGGGGGTGAGGCTCGGGTGTGCACTTACCTGAGAGAGCAGAGCGTGCGGTGTCTGGCCGGGCAGGATCACCAGTGAGGATGGTGTTGCAGGCTGCCCAGGGCACGGCCAGGGCACACAAGTCCGTGCAACATCAACGCAAGGAGCTCTCTCCTAGTCGCCCCCCTTGCACCCAAGCTTCGCACATCATGCACCGGTCCTCGGCCCCAACCTCCAGCTACCCCGCGACAGGAAAAAATCAATGTGCAACTAGAAATTAGAGGCTAAAACAAGCGTTGATGCTAAAAAGGCAGGTGGTCGTACCTCCGCCAGGCCGGGCAGGGGAGGAGCCAGGAATACATGTCATAACCCCCACATCACTGTGATGGTGGGGGACCACCCCAAGCCTCCCCCACCTACTCTCCCTCATCCTCCTCTCTCCCGTATCCTTTTCTCCTCTTTTATTATTCTCTTCTTTCCTTTTGCTCCTTCCTTGTCGCTCCTTCTCCTCCCCCCCAGTCGCTTCTTCTTCTTAGCCTTATCTCCGGCTCTCTCATCCACCTCCTCCTTCTCAAATTCCTCTTCTTCTTCTTCCTCCTCCTCCTCCTCCTCCTCTTCCTCCACCTCCTCCTCCTCCTCCTCTTCTTCCACCTCCTCCTCCTCCTGTTCCCCCATTCCTTCCCACTTTTCCTCCCTGATGTTACTGGTGTTGTTATTACCAACCTGGGTGTCTTACTCAGGCAGCACCCCTCCTGCATGCACGCAGTATCTCGCCATGAATGCAAGCAGACCACTTCCCTGCATGGAGGTAGCACCACTCACTACGTGCGGACAGAATATCATTCCCTGCATGCAGGCAGCACCCCTCCTTGCATGCACGGAGCACCCCTCCCTGAATGCATGAAGCACCCTTCCTTATGTACTGGCAGTACCCCTCCCTACGTGCAGGCAGTACCCCTCCCTACGTATAAGTAGCACCCCTCCCTGCGTGCAAACATCACCCCTCTCTGCGTGCAGGCAGCATCCCTCCCTGCATGCTGCAGGCAGCACCATTAACTGCAAGCATGGAGCACCTCTCCCTGCATTCACGGAGCATCCCTCCCAACATGCAGGTAGCACCTCTCCCTGCATGCAAGCAGCACCCTGCCATGAAAGCATGCAGGGCACCCTCCTGAAAGCAGGCACCTCCCCCCTCCGTACGTGCGGACAGCACCACTCCCTGCATACATGAAGCACCCTTCCCTGTATACATGGAGCGCTCCTCACTATATGCAGGTATCAACCCTCCCTACGTACAGGCAATACCTCTTCCTGCGTGCAGGCAGCACCCTGACATGAATACAAGCAGAGCACCTTCCTGCATGCAGGCAGCTCCTATCCCGACGTGCAAACAGCACTACTCCCTACATGCAGGCAGCATCCCTCCATTTATGCATGGAGCACCCCTCTATGCATACTTTAAGCACCCCACCCTACGAGCAGGCATCACTCTTCCCTAGGTAGAGGCAGCATCCCTCATTGCGTGCAGCCAACATCATTTATTGCATGCATGGAGCACCTCTCCATGCTTTCATAGGCACCCCTCTGCATGCATGCAGGCAGCACCTCTCCCTGCATGCAAGGAGGGGTGCTCAATGCATGCATGGAAATACCTCTCCTTGTATGCATGGAGCACCACTCCCTTCGTGCAAGCATCACCACTTCCTGCGTGCAGGAATCACCTCTACCTTCATGGAAGCAGCTGCCCCTATTTGTAGGCAGGTAAAACCCCCTCTCTGCGAGCAAGCAACTGCCCATCCCTGCATGCATACAGCTGCCTCTCCCTGTATGCAAGCAACCTCTTTCTCTTTCTGCATATATACAGCTACCCCTCCCTGTATGAAGAGAATACCCCTCCCTGCATGGAAGCAGCTGCTCCTCCCTGCATACAATCGGCTCCCTTCCCTGCAAGTATGTAGGTGCCCCTTCATACACGCAGGCAGATCGCCTCCCCCCCATGCATGCAGGCAGAGGATCTCCCTCCCTGAATACAGGCAGAGTACCTCTCTCCTTGCATGATGGAAGCTTATCTCCCTCCCTGCATGAAGGCAGGACATCTCCCTCCCTGCATGAAGGCAGGACATCTCCCTCCCTGCGTGAAGGCAGAACACTTCTCTTCCTGCAAACAAGTAAATCACCTCCATGCATGCAGGAAGAGCACCTCCCTCCCTCCCTGCTTGTAGGCAGAGCATCTCCCTGCATGCAGGCAGAACACCCCCTTGCATGCAGGCAGAACACCCCCTTGCATGCAGGCAGAACACCCCCTTGCATGCAGGCAGAACACCCCCTTGCATGCAGGCAGAACACCCCCTTGCATGCAGGCAGAACACCCCCTTGCATGCAGGCAGAACACCCCCTTGCATGCAGGCAGAACACCCCCTTGCATGCAGGCAGCTATCACTGTCATTCTCGAGAAGGCTTTTGACCAATTTATGTCTTGTAACACCACAGCCAAGTCTGCTTAAACAGTCACCACCACAGCCAAGTCTGCTTTAACAGTCACCACCACAGCCAAGTCTCTTTTTAAACAGTCACCAGCACAGCTAAGTCTGCTGTAACAGTTACCGTTTCACTAAGAGCTTTCCTAGTTTGTCGTATCAGTTCTTCTCATTTTTACGTGGTTGTCATGTCTTCCCTGGTTCTCCTCCAGTGTTGTTAGATTCAAGTCCGTGAGCCTCTCCTCGTAGCTCCTACCTCACTGAACCTTCTCACTGCATACCTTGCAACTTTCTCCAGTTTCTTAACATGCTTTTTAAGGTTTGATTTCCATGCTGGTTCTGCAAGACAGGTCTAACATGAGCTGTAAACACAACCTTGACATTCCAAAAGGTTACTCTTTGTGTGTGTGTGTGTGTGTGTGTGTGTGTGTGTGTGTGTGTGTGTGTGTGTGTGTGTGTGTGTGTGTGTGTGTGTGTGTGTGTGTGTGTGTGTGTGTGGTTATGCGTGTGTATGTGTGTGTGTGTTTGTGTGTGTGTGTGTGTGTGTGTGTGTGTGTGTGTGTGTGTGTGTGTGTGTGTGTGTGTGTGTACTCACCTAGTTGTACTCACCTAGTTTTGGTTGCAGGGGTCGAGTCATAGCTCCTGGCCCTGCCTCTTCACTGGTAGCTACTGGGTCACTCTCCCTGAACCATGAGCTTTATCATACCTCTGCTTAAAGCTATGTATGGATCCTGCCTCCACTTCCACTTCCTGACTACTCTGTGACTGAAGAAATACTTCCTAACATCTCTGTGATTCATCTGTGGCTTCAACTTCCATCTGTGTCCCCTTGTTGCTGTGTCCAGTCTCTGGAACATCCTGTCTTTGTCCACCTTGTCAATTCCTCTCAGTATTTTATATGCCGTTATCATGTCCCTCTATCTCTTCTGTTTTCCAGTGTCATCAGGTCGATTTCCCTTAACTTCTCCTCGTAGGACATATCCCTTAGCTCTGGGACTAGTCTTGTTGCAAACCTTTGCACTTTCTCTAGTTTCTTTACGTGCTTGGCTAGGTGTGGGTTTGAAACAGGTACCGCATACTCCAATATGGGCCTAACGTACACAGTGTACAGGGTCCTGAACGATTCCTTATTAAGATGTCGGAATGCTGTTCTTAGGTTTGCTTGGGGCCCATATGCTGCAGCAGTTATTTGGTTGATGTGCGCCTCACGAGATGTGCCTGGTGTTATACTCACCCCAAGATCTTTTTCCTTGAGTGAGGTTTTAGTCTCTGGCCCCTAGACTGTACTCCGTCTGCGGTCTTCTTTGCCCTTCCCCAATCTTCATAACTTTGCACTTGGTGAGGTTGAACTCCAGGAGCCAATTGATGGACCTGGCCTGCAGCCTGTCCAGATTCCTTTGTAGTTCTGCCTGGTCTGCGTCCAGATGAATTCTTCTCAACAACTTCACATCATCTGGAAAGAGGGATACTTCGGAGTCTATTCCTTCCGATATGTCGTTCACAAATACCAGAAACAGCACTGGTCCTAGGATTGACCCCTGTGGGACCCCACTCGTCACAGGCGCCCACTCTGATACCTCGCCACGAATCATGACTCGCTACTGTCTTCCTGACAAGTATTCCCTGATCCATTGTAGTGCCTTCAATATTATCCTTGCCTGGTCCTCCAGTTTTTGCACTAATCTCTTGTGTGGAACTGTGTCTAACGCCTTCTTACAGTCCAAGAAAATGCAATCTACCCACCCCCCTCTCTCTTGTCTTACTGCTGTCACCCTGTCATAGAACTCCAGTAGGTTTGTGACACAGGATTTTCCGTCCTTGAAACCATGTTGGCTGCTGTTGATGAGATCATTCCTTTCTAGGTGTTCCACTACTCTCCTGATGATCTTCTTCATGACTTTGCATACTGTACATGTCATTGAAACTGGTCTGTAGTTTAGTGATTCATGTCTGTCTCCTTTTTTTAAAAATTGGGACTACATTTGCTGTCTTCCATACCTCAGGTAATCTCCGTTTCAATAGATGTGTTGAATATTGTTGTTACGGGGTACACATAGCACCTCTGCTCCCTCTCTCAGGACCCATGGAGAGATGTTATCCGGCACCATTGCCTTTGAGGTATCTAGCTCACTCAGAAGCCTCTTCACTTCTTCCTCGGTTGTGTGTACTGTGTCCAGCACTTGGTGGTGTACCCCACCTCTCTGTCTTTCTGGAATCCCTTCTCTCTCCTCTGTGAACACATCTTTGAAACTCATGTTGAGTTCCTCACATACTTCGCGGTCGTTTCTTGTTGTCTGTCCTCCTTCCTGTGTGTGTGTGTGTGTGTGTGTGTGTGTGTGTGTGTGTGTGTGTGTGTGTGTGTGTGTGTGTGTGTGTGTGTGTGTGTGTGTGTGTGTGTGTGTGTGTGTGTGTACTTCCCAATTTGTGGCTTCAGGGGTCAAGTCACAGCTCCTGACCTCGCCTCTTCGCTGGTCGCTACTAGGCCTATTTTCTATCTGCGCCAAGAGCCTAATCGTACTATTTCTTCAAGCTATTTATGTGTCCTGCCTTCATTACTTCACTCTCCAGATTGTTTCCCTTCCTGACATTTGTAAGGCTGACGAAATACTTCGTAACATCCGTATAACTCTAGTCTTGTATTCCATCACTGAAACATCCAGGCCCTGTCCACCTTGTCAGTTCCTCTCAGTATGTTTTTATCATCCCTTTCCCCCAATCCCTTCTGTCCTCCAGTGTCGTCAGGTTGAGTTCCCATAACTCTTTTCATGAAACATACCCCTTAACTCCGGGACTAGTTATGCTGCAAACTTTTTCACTTTCTCTAATTTCTTGACATGCTTAACCAGGTGTGCGTTCAATACTATGGCTGCAGCTGCATATTTCAATCACGAATGTCAAAACGCTATTTTTAGATTTACCAGGCGCCCATGTGCTGCAGCTGTTATTTGGTTGATGTGCGCCTGATGGGATTGCTCTGTATGATGCTCACCTCAAGATCCTTTTCCCTGAGTGAGAGTTGCAGCCTTTGACCCCTTAGCCTGTACTCCTTCCGTGATCTTCGTTTTCCTTTCCCAAGCCTCAAGACTTTGCACTTGGTGGGGTTAAACTCCAGGAGCTAATCGTCGGACCAGGCTTGCAGTCTGCCCAGATCCTCTTGTAGTCTTTCCCGATCCTCGTCCGCTGGTATTCTTCTCACTACTTTCACTTCGTCTGCGAACAGGAACACCTCTGAATAAATCCCTCCATCATGTCATTCACAGGAACAAGACACTTTGTGTAAAGCGCTATACCCGCATAGGTCACCCAGGAAGCCACGACGGGGCTGATTACCATACAGGTAATCAAAGCAGATCTTTGGGCACCACAACTGATAAGATCCCTGCCCCAACTACCCTACCCCATTCACCTATCCCCCCTTCCCCATCCCCTACTATTGTAAACACCCCCTACTCAAACCCCCCACTTCCCCAATCCCCTCTATTGTTATCACCCCCCCCCCCCCAACAGTCTCGTTATCACTGTCATTCGATACATCACTACTGTTATGGTGTGATTTTCTGGCTTTCTTGTGGTGGAGTGTGTGCCTGGTCCACCGCTGGGGTCCACCGCTGGGGTCCACCGCTGGGGTCCACCGCTGGGGTCCAACTTGTGGATCCACCGTGTGAGTCCACCACCGGGGTTCATCGCCGGGGTCCACCACTGGGGTCAACAAATGGTGTCCACCACTGGGATCAACCGTGAGTCTACAGCCAGGGTCCACAGTTTTAGTCCTTACTGCTACCCACCCATCAATATATATATAAGATTGGAGGGAGGGGGTAAAGGAGCTTTTGTGGGCGTTGGACTTGGACTTCCAGCAAGCATGCGTGAGCGTGTTAGATAGGAGTGAATGGAGACGAATGGTATTTTGGACCTGACGAGCTTTTGGAGTGTGAGCAGGGTAATATTTAGTGAAGGGATTCAGGGAAACCGGTTATTTTTATATAGCCGGACTTGAGTACTGGAAATGGGAAGTACACTGCCTGCAATCTAAAGGAGGGGTTTGGGATATTGACAGTTTGGAGGGATATGTTGTATATATTTATACGTATATGCTTCTGAAGTGTTGTATCTGGGCTCCTATGCAAAAACACCTGCCTCGGTGGGAGACGGCCGACTTGTTCATATATATATATATATATATATATATATATATATATATATATATATATATATATATATATATATATATATATATATATATATATATATATATATATATATATATATATATATATATATATATATATATATATATATATATATATATATATATATATATATATATATAAGTTTGTGTGTGTGTGTGTGTTAATTATCATTTTGCCCTAGGCATGTGTCTATGTGTGTGTACTCACCTAGTTGTACTCACCTAGTTGAGGTTGAAGGGGTCGAGTCCGAGCTCCTGGCCCCGCCTCTTCACTGGTCGCTACTAGGTCACTCTCCCTGAACCGTGAGCTTTATCATACCTCTGCTTAAAGCTATGTATGGATCCTGCCTCCACTACATCGCTTCCCAGACTATTCCACTTCCTGACTACTCTGTGGCTGAAGAAATACTTCCTAACATCCCTGTGATTCATCTGTGGCTTCAACTTCCATCTGTGTCCCCTTGTTGCTGTGTCCAGTCTCTGGAACATCCTGTCTTTGTCCACCTTGTCAATTCCTCTCAGTATTTTATATGCCGTTATCATGTCCCTCTATCTCTTCTGTTTTCCAGTGTCGTCAGGTCGATTTCCCTTAACTTCTCCTCGTAGGACATATCCCTTAGCTCTGGGACTAGTCTTGTTGCAAACCTTTGCACTTTCTCTAGTTTCTTTACATGCTTGGCTAGGTGTGGGTTTGAAACAGGTACCGCATACTCCAATATGGGCCTAACGTACACGGTGTATAGGGTCCTGAAAGATTCCTTATTAAGATGTCGGAATGCTGTTCTGAGGTTTGCTAGGCGCCCATATGCTGCAGCAGTTATTTGGTTGATGTGCGCCTCACGAGATGTGCCTGGTGTTATACTCACCCCAAGATCTTTTTCCTTGAGTGAGGTTTTAGTCTCTGGCCCCTAGACTGTACTCCGTCTGCGGTCTTCTTTGCCCTTCCCCAATCTTCATAACTTTGCACTTGGTGAGGTTGAACTCCAGGAGCCAATTGATGGACCTGGCCTGCAGCCTGTCCAGATTCCTTTGTAGTTCTGCCTGGTCTGCGTCCAGATGAATTCTTCTCAACAACTTCACATCATCTGGAAAGAGGGATACTTCGGAGTCTATTCCTTCCGATATGTCGTTCACAAATACCAGAAACAGCACTGGTCCTAGGATTGACCCCTGTGGGACCCCACTCGTCACAGGCGCCCACTCTGATACCTCGCCACGAATCATGACTCGCTACTGTCTTCCTGACAAGTATTCCCTGATCCATTGTAGTGCCTTCAATATTATCCTTGCCTGGTCCTCCAGTTTTTGCACTAATCTCTTGTGTGGAACTGTGTCTAACGCCTTCTTACAGTCCAAGAAAATGCAATCTACCCACCCCCCTCTCTCTTGTCTTACTGCTGTCACCCTGTCATAGAACTCCAGTAGGTTTGTGACACAGGATTTTCCGTCCTTGAAACCATGTTGGCTGCTGTTGATGAGATCATTCCTTTCTAGGTGTTCCACTACTCTCCTGATGATCTTCTTCATGACTTTGCATACTGTACATGTCATTGAAACTGGTCTGTAGTTTAGTGATTCATGTCTGTCTCCTTTTTTAAAAATTGGGACTACATTTGCTGTCTTCCATACCTCAGGTAATCTCCGTTTCAATAGACGTGTTGAATATTGTTGTTACGGGGTACACATAGCACCTCTGCTCCCTCTCTCAGGACCCATGGAGAGATGTTATCCGGCACCATTGCCTTTGAGGTATCTAGCTCACTCAGAAGCCTCTTCACTTCTTCCTCGGTTGTGTGTACTGTGTCCAGCACTTGGTGGTGTACCCCACCTCTCTGTCTTTCTGGAATCCCTTCTCTCTCCTCTGTGAACACATCTTTGAATCTCATGTTGAGTTCCTCACATACTTCGCGGTCGTTTCTTGTTGTCTGTCCTCCTTCCTGTGTGTGTGTGTGTGTGTGTCTGTGTGTGTGTGTGTGTGTGTGTGTGTGTGTGTGTGTGTGTGTGTGTGTGTGTGTGTGTGTGTGTGTGTGTGTGTGTGTGTACTTCCCAATTTGTGGCTTCAGGGGTCAAGTCACAGCTCCTGACCTCGCCTCTTCGCTGGTCGCTACTAGGCCTATTTTCTATCTGCGCCAAGAGCCTAATCGTACTATTTCTTCAAGCTATTTATGTGTCCTGCCTTCATTACTTCACTCTCCAGATTGTTTCCCTTCCTGACATTTGTAAGGCTGACGAAATACTTCGTAACATCCGTATAACTCTAGTCTTGTATTCCATCACTGTAACATCCAGGCCCTGTCCACCTTGTCAGTTCCTGTCAGTATGTTTTTATCATCCCTTTCCCCCAATCCCTTCTGTCCTCCAGTGTCGTCAGGTTGAGTTCCCATAACTCTTTTCATGAAACATACCCCTTAACTCCGGGACTAGTTATGTTGCAAACTTTTTCA
>NC_091297.1:37720158-37847658 GCF_038502225.1 Cherax quadricarinatus | reverse complement strand
CCTGCCAGTGGGAGCTGAATGTCATATATTTTTGCTTGACGACTGAGCTAATGAAGAGGATACTAATGGGAGAAGATACGGACTGTCTACATGATATCTTGGACAACCCGCAGGAGTGGTCAGTCAAGTGGTCAGGAAAAAGGAGAGAGAGAGATCATATTCTGGTAATTTAAATTACAAATATCACGAAGGTAGGCAGATCTGATTAAATTTAGATTTTGCCGTCGTAGTCGCCATCCTATGGAGGATGGCACATGAGCATGTGGATACACAAAAGGCCTAGGAACTAGGCCCTAAAATGAATTAACAACAGTACTCCTGGATTTATATCTACAATTTGTCTTGTCTGTTACAAGACAATTTGCATTTGCTTAATATGCCTTGTATTATTTCTTTTAATAAGATACCTTAACATATTACATAAGTTATTATACTCTCTTTCTCTATATAATCATCAAGTGGACAATTAAATATCTTATGTTTATGGTGATCATCATCTGTTTGAATACTAAATAGCGAGAACTACGTGTGACCCAACCTAAGCCTGAATACTCACTGGAGCTCAGGCGAGAGAAATACATCATAATCTACACCTGGAAGATCCTGAAGGGACTGGTCTCTAATCTGTACGCAGAAATCACTCCCTACGAAAGCAAAAGACTTGGTAGGCGATGCAACACATTCCCAGTGAAAAGTAGGGGTGCCATTAGTACACTAAGAGAAAACACAGTACGTATCCGGGGCCCAAGACTGTTCAACATCCAGGTAACCCCTGGTTGTCTTCAAGAGGGAGCTGGACAGATACCTGAAGTAGGTGCCGGATTAGTCGGGCTGTGGTTCGTACGTTGGACTTCGTGCAGCCAGCAGTAAGAGCCTTGTTGATCAGGTCCTGATCAACCAGAAGGCCTAGTCGTGGACTGGGCCGCGGGGGCGTTGATCCCTGGAATACCGTGCAGGTAGACTAATGGTAGTTTATAGACTTCTAAGTGCATTATGACATTCAGATTCTTTGTTTACTTGTCTCCTAATGGTAGACACATTAACTCTGTTTACATTCTACAATTTCTTTCTTTGTGCTTTATTTAGCTAATTCATCAATTTTATCGTGTACCAGTAATTCAGTGTGTGATGGAATCCATAAGAACTATACAACCATTCCATTTTCTCTGACCTTTTAAAATCTTTTCTTGGCTTTTCCAATGAGCGTGTTGTTGGAGTAATTAAATGAGTAAATTGCTATCAGTAAGGACAATCAATGGGTAATAAGCAAGGAGTCGAGCTCATTTTGGCGTCATTAGGATTGCAAACAATTCCATTTGCAGAATAAACGCCTAATTAATTGCTAATTCTTATGACTAACTCATCATTGTTGCTTTATTTCTTATCTAGTGAGGTGGCAACAAGAGCAGCTGCAGCCCAGCCAGTAGATTCCTGTTTAGCTCCATCACTGTATATAATTTGTGATATATTATTGTTATTATGAACAGTCACCCCGTTCTCTGGGAACGATGTAAGCGAATGCCGACACTGGCTTTAGGTGCTACTGAAGGGACTTGGAAACTTGTCAAGGAGGGCTAATTCCGCCTTCTTCCTTCATACGGGAAGTCTGCTAAGATATTTCACCTTCTCCCGATGACTTTATGAGATCTAGTGTATATGACGGAGGTTTAGTAATGCATGTCGTCAAAACGCGCGGTAAAAGTGGATAGTAGATGGTGATAGCCATAGTACAACGTTTCACCCTGTGAGGGGGGTTTTGACAAGTACTAGACAAAGCTCCCCAAAGTGGGAAAAACGTTGTTTAATGGGAATGTTAGAGGCGGATGAAGGCGGAATTAAGGCTGTACAATTCAACGGGTTGCTAAAACAAAAAAGTTTTGTTCTCTTATGAACGCATTTTATACGGAAATGTTTGTTAATTAAACAAACAAATATATATATATATATATATATATATATATATATATATATATATATATATATATATATATATATATATATATATATATATATATATATATATATATATATATATATATATATATATATATATATATATATATATATATATATATATATATATATATATATCACTGCGTACCTTGTTCCAAGGTTCGTAGGCTCGAGTCTCCTTCAGCCAGAGATCAGTGTTTGTATATATTTCGCCTGCTCTCGCGAATTCCTTGCATATATATATATATATATATATATATATATATATATATATATATATATATATATATATATATATATATATATATATATATATATATATATATATATATATATATATATATATATATATATGTGTATATATATATATATATATATATAGGTAGTAGGTTGGTAGACAGCAACCACCCAGGGAAGTACTACCGTCCTGCCAGATGACTGTGAAACAGAAACCTGTAACTGTTTTGCATGATGGTAGGATTGCTGGTTTCTTTTTCTGTCTCATAAACACGCTAGATGACAGGGATATCTTGCTACTCCTACTTACACTTTGGTCACACTTCACAGACACGCACATGCATATATATATATATATATACATACATCTAGGTTTTTCTCCTTTTTCTAAATAGCTCTTGTTCTTCTTTATTTCTTCTATTGTCCATGGGGAAGTGGAAAAGAATCTTTCCTCCGTAAGCCATGCTTGTCGTATGAGGCGACTAAAATGCCGTGAGCAATGGGCTAGTAACCCCTTCTCCTGTAGACATTTACTAAAAAAGAGAAGAAGAAAAACTTTATAAAACTGGGATGCTTGAATGTGCGTGGATGTAGTGCGGATGACAAGAAACAGATGATTACTGATGTTATGAATGAAAAGAAGTTGGATGTCCTGGCCCTAAGCGAAACAAAGCTGAAGGGGGTAGGGGAGTTTCGGTGGGGGGAAATAAATGGGATTAAATCTGGAGTATCTGAGAGAGTTAGAGCAAAGGAAGGGGTAACAGTAATGTTGAATGATCAGTTATGGAAGGAGAAAAGAGAATATGAATGTGTAAATTCAAGAATTATGTGGATTAAAGTAAAGGTTGGATGCGAGAAATAGGTCATAATAAGCGTGTATGCACCTGGAGAAGAGAGTAATGCAGAGGAGAGAGAGAGAGATTTTGGGAGATGTTAAGTGAATGTATAGGAGCCTTTGAACCAAGTGAGAGAGTAATTGTGGTAGGGGACCTGAATGCTAAAGTAGGAGAAACTTTTAGAGAGGGTGTGGTAGGTAAGTTTGAGGTGCCAGGTGTAAATGATAATGGTAGCCCTTTGATTGAACTTTGTATAGAAAGGGGTTTAGTTATAGGTAATACATATTTTAAGAAAAAGAGGATAAATAAGTATACAAGATATGATGTAGGGCGAAATGACAGTAGTTTGTTGGATTATGTATTGGTAGATAAAGGACTGTTAAGTAGACTTCAGGATGTACA
The DNA here is from genome assembly GCF_038502225.1 of Cherax quadricarinatus. Lineage (NCBI taxonomy): Eukaryota > Metazoa > Arthropoda > Malacostraca > Decapoda > Parastacidae > Cherax > Cherax quadricarinatus. The sequence continues at coordinate 37,844,230 of NC_091297.1, read as the reverse complement.
TGTTTATAGAGGGGCCACATATATATCAGATCACTTTCTAGTTGTAGCTACACTGAGAGTAAAAGGTAGGTTGGACACAAGGAGAATAGAAGCATCAGGGAAGAGAGAGGTGAAGGTTTATAAACTAAAAGAGGAGGCAGTTAGGGAAAGATATAAACAGCTATTGGAGGATAGATGGGCTAATGAGAGCATAGGGAATGGGGTCGAAGAGGTATGGGATAGGTTTAAAAATGTAGTGTTAGAGTGTTCAGCAGAAGTTTGTGGTTACAGGAAAGTGGGTGCGGGAGGGCAGAGGAGCGATTGGTGGAATGATGATGTAAAGAGAGTAGTAAGGGAGAAAAAGTTAGCATATGAGAAGTTTTTACAAAGTAGAAGTGATGCAAGGAGGGAAGAGTATATGGAGAAAAAGAGAGATGTTAAGAGAGTGGTGAAGAAATGTAAAAAGAGAGCAAATGAGAGAGTGGGTGAGATGTTATCAACAAATTTTGTTGAAAATAAGAAAAAGTTTTGGAGTGAGATTAACAAGTTAAGGAGGAGAGTTATTAAATGGAGAGTTAGAGGTATTGGGAAGATGGAGGGAATATTTTGAGGAATTGTTAAATGTTGATGAAGATAGGGAAGCTGTGATTTCGTGTATAGGGCAAGGAGGAATAACATCTTGTAGGAGTGAGGAAGAGCCAATTGTGAGTGTGGGGGAAGTTCTTGAGGCAGTAGGTAAAATGAAAGGGGGTAAGGCAGTCGGGATTGATGGGATAAAGATAGAAATGTTAAAAGCAGGTGGGGATATAGTTTTGGAGTGGTTGGTGCAATTATTTAATAAATGCATGGAAGAGGGTAAGGTACCTAGGGATTGGCAGAGAGCATGCATAGTTCCTTTGTATAAAGGCAAAGGGGATAAAAGAGAGTGCAAAAATTATAGGGGGATAAGTCTGTTGAGTATACCTGGTAAAGTGTATGGTAGAGTTATTATTGAAAGAATTAAGAGTAAAACGGAGAATAGGATAGCAGATGAACAAGGAGGCTTTAGGAAAGGTAGGGGGTGTGTGGACCAGGTGTTTACAGTGAAACATATAAGTGAACAGTATTTAGATAAGGCTAAAGAGGTCTTTGTGGCATTTATGGATTTGGAAAAGGCGTATGGCAGGGTGGATAGGGGGGTAATGTGGCAGATGTTGCAGGTGTATGGTGTAGGAGGTAGGTTACTGAAAGCAGTGAAGAGTTTTTACGAGGATAGTGAGACTCAAGTTAGAGTATGTAGGAAAGAGGGAAATTATTTCCCAGTAAAAGTAGGCCTTAGACAAGGATGTGTGATGTCACCATGGTTGTTTAGTGTATTTATAGATGGGGTTGTAAGAGAAGTGGTATAAACCTTGGTAATAAATACCGACAAGTTGGTTTAGAAAGACACGTAAGCAAACACTATGACATATTTATTAGAAAACGTTTCGGTCCTGGGACCTTGATCACTTCTAACATACAGAGGTAGAAAGGCATTATATATATAGGCGGAGAGTGAGGTGTGACGCACGTGACCTGAGGAATGTCATAAGAGCATAAGAACATAAGAATGGAGGAACACTGGAGAAGGTCTACTGGCCCATGCGAGGTAGGTCCTTATCAAAACAACCTCTGCCTATGATGAGGACGGGTAGACGATGAAATCATGTGACTCCTGTGTTGTTGGGTTGGTGGTGCTTAAGTATCATGTATGCCAATGTTTTTGAAATTTTGTAGTTTCCAGTGTTGCGTTCTATAGTGTCGGTGACGGCGATTAGTGAGGCTTCTAAGCACCGTCGGCGTCTGAGGTCTGGTTCGGTGAGAACGAGTTGTGCCTCATTCCAGTTCATCAAATGTCCCGTGGAGTCTCTGTGGAGGACACAGGCGTACCTTACATCATCTCTGTTAGAGGCATTTCGATGCTCATTCAGGCGGACTGCAAGATCTCTGCCTGTCTCGCCTACATATTTCTTGGGACAGAACCCACAGGGGATAGTGTAGACGCCTGCTGTAGAAGTTAGAGGTGTGGGGCTGCGTTTCGTAGATAGATGATGTGTTTATGGTGGAAACGTTGATGTTACTCATAGCAAGTGCCCGGCGAGTATTCGTGGCAACATCACCACATGGGAGTACTATGAACTGCTTAGAGGGCTGTTCCATGGGCGGTTTGTTGAGAATAGCTTGTGCCTTAAGTCTGCAATCTCGGATGAAGAAAGATGGGAACTGAAGACGTGTAAAGAGAAATGTGAGGGTCTGGGCAAGAGGCGTGGAGTTAAAAGATAAAGAATCACACATAAAGTGGGAGTTGTCACTGTTGCTCTTTGCTGATGACACTGTGCTCTTGGGAGATTCTGAAGAGAAGTTGCAGAGATTGGTGGATGAATTTGGTAGGGTGTGCAAAAGAAGAAAATTAAAAGTGAATACAGGAAAGAGTAAGGTTATGAGGATAACAAAAAGATTAGGTGATGAAAGACTGGATATCAGATTGGAGGGAGAGAGTATGGAGGAGCTGAAGGTATTCAGATATTTGGGAGTGGACGTGTCAGCGGATGGGTCTATGAAAGATGAGGTGAATCATAGAATTGATGAGGGGAAAAGGGTGAGTGGTGCACTTAGGAGTCTGTGGAGACAAAAAACTTTGTCCTTGGAGGCAAAGAGGGGAATGTATGAGAGTATAGTTTTACCAACGCTCTTATATGGGTGTGAAGCATGGGTGATGAATGTTGCAGTGAGGAGAAGGCTGGAGGCAGTGGAGATGTCATGTCTGGGGGCAATGTGTGGTGTGAATATAATGCAGAGAATTCGTAGTTTGGAAGTTAGGAGGAGGTGCGGGATTACCAAAACTGTTGTCCAGAGAGCTGAGGAAGGGTTGTTGAGGTGGTTCGGACATGTAGAGAGAATGGAGCGAAACAGAATGACTTCAAGAGTGTATCAGTCTGTAGTGGAAGGAAGGCGGGGTAGGGGTCGGCCTAAGAAAGGTTGGAGGGAGGGGGTAAAGGAGGTTTTGTGTGTGAGGGGCTTGGACTTCCAGCAGGCATGCGTGAGCGTGTTTGATAGGAGTGAATGGAGACAAATGGTTTTTAATATTTGACGTGCTGTTGGAGTGTGAGCAAAGTAACATTTATGAAGGGGTTCAGGGAAACCGGCAGGCCGGACTTGAGTCCTGGAGATGGGAAGTACAGTGTCTGCACTCTGAAGGAGGGGTGTTAATGTTGCAGTTTAAAAACCGTAGTGTAAAGCACCCTTCTGGCAAGACAGTGATGGAGTGAATGATGGTGAAAGTTTTTCTTTTTTGGGCCACCCTGCCTTGGTGGGAATCGGCCAGTGTGATAATAATAATAAAAATATATATATGCGTGTGTGTGTGTGTGTGTGTGTGTGTGTTCACTGATCGCTACTAGGTCACTCTCCCTGAGCCGTGAGCTTTATCATACCTCTGCTTAAAGCTATGTATGGATCCTGCCTCCACTACATCGCTTCCCAAACTATTCCACTTACTGACTACTCTGTGGCTGAAGAAATACTTCCTAACATCCCTGTGATTCATCTGTGTCTTCAGCTTCCAACTGTGTCCCCTTGTTACTGTGTCCAATCTCTGGAACATCCTGTCTTTGTCCACCTTGTCAATTCCTCTCAGTATTTTGTATGTCGTTATCATGTCCCCCCTATCTCTCCTGTCCTCCAGTGTCGTCAGGTTGATTTCCCTTAACCTCTCCTCGTAGGACATACCTCTTAGCTCTGGGACTAGTCTTGTTGTAAACCTTTGCACTTTCTCTAGTTTCTTCACGTGCTTGGCTAGGTGTGTGTGTGTGTGTGTGTGTGTGTGTGTGTGTGTGTGTGTGTGTGTGTGTGTGTGTTTGTGTGTGTGTGTGTGTGTGTATGTATGTACACACATAAGCCTTCTTAGCAGTGTTCATAGATGGTGTTGATGAGGAGGATAAGACGTGATAAGTGAAGGAATCTGCGATAATATTTAAACTGAGAATCTGCTAATGTAAGTGAGTGTTAATTATACATCCCTTCACTTCCCTTCGCGTTAAAAGACAAGAACTACAGGTGATGGACAACAAAAGTGATTCGTTCAGCTTGCTAGACAGGAGAACAAGTCGTTGCTCCTTGCAGCTGGTGTTGGATGGTCCAGCTAGCCAGCCAGGGAGGAGAGTAGGGTAAGCCGTCCCTTGCCTGAAAAAAAGAGCATTCTACCTGCTGGTATCCTCTTGTGTGCTTCTTGATCCTCTTATTCCCTTCCTTCCCTTACACATTTCCGTCTTGCTACGTGTCCTGTTTGTTGAGGTGTTCCTTACGGTGTTCCTTACTGTGTTCCTTACAGTTGTTCCTCGCCTCGTGGTAGCCGACAAGTCTCTCCTTCCGTGTGGTCTACAGTATATATTGTGTTGAGTCGTAATGTGTTGCGTTGCGTCATGACGTGTTGTGCTAGGTCGTAACGTGTTGTGCTGCGTCAGAATGTGTTGTGTTGCACCATAACGTGTTGCATCGTAACGTGCTGTGTTGCATCGTAACGTGTAGCGAGTGAGAAGAAAAGAGCTTAGTCACATGTTCCTTATGATGGGACTCGAGAAGCTTCATGATCTCAGCATCGCGATTTCTGTGACCACTGATACGTGTTCCGTGACTCGCGCATGAGATTCTCCGTTCCGCTACGGTGGCAGTTCCGCGATCATTGCCAAAGGAGCGAGCAACACATGCGAACTACACAGAACAGTCGCTATACGTTCCTTGCAGCGCAATCGCTGGCTCAAGATCGCCAGCTCGCGATCGCTTCCTACGTACGCAGTTTTCAAACTTTCCGTTTTTTCGCCCCGTTATTCTGTGTTCCTGTTGTTCCCAGCTTCTTCCGTTGATCCCCAACATCCGTGCTGATTCTCAGCATCTACTGATCCCAGCCTTCTCCGTCGATTTCCTAAATCCCTGTTGATTACCAGCATGTCTTGTTAATCCAAAGTATCTCCTGTTGATCCCATCATATGTTGATCCCCAGCATCTGTTAATTCCCAATATCTCCAGTTGATCTCCAGCATCTCCTGTTGATCCTAGCATGTCCCGTTGATTCCCAGCATCTCCCGTTGATTCCCAGCGCCTCCTGTTTATCCCAGCTTCTCCCATCGAATCTCAGTATCTTAAGTTGATTCCCAATATATCCCACTGATTCACAACATTCCTTGTTGATTCCCACCATATCCTATTGGTTCCCAGCATCTCCTGTTGACCCTCCCAGCATCTCCCGTCGATCCCAGTATCTCCCGTTGATCCGCACATATCCCGTTGATCCGCACATATCCTGTTGAGTTCCACTATCTCCCGTTGAGCCTCAGCATCTCCCGTTGAGTCCCAGCCTCTCCTGTTAAACTGCGTCATCTCCCGTTGAGCCCCAGCCTCTCCCGTTGAACCGTACCATCTCCCGTTGATAGCATCTCAGTTGCTGGGGGAGGAGAGGGGAGGAAAGGAGAGGTGAGGGGAGGGGAGGGGAGGGGGAACAACGGCGTTGCGGGTTCAACGCTGGACCCCTGACAACGCCTGAGAGGCGCACGGCAACACAAGGCGCTGATAATTGCCCTTATTTATCTGCCTCCCCTATCATCGCCATCACCCCATCCCCCTCTGCATCTCCTCCTCCTCCTCCTCCTCCTCCTCATCCTTCTCCTTCTCCACCTCCTCCTCTTCCCCTACCTCTTCTTTTACCTCCTCCTCCTCCTCTTTTTCATCCTCCTCCTACTCACTCTTTTTCTCCTTCTTCTTCTCCTCCTCGTCCTCATAATCATCTATTTCTTCTTCTTCTTCTTCTTCTTCTTCTTCTTCTTCTTCTTCTTCTTCTTCTTCTTCTTCTTCTTCTTCTTCTTCTTCTTCTTCTTCTTCTTCTTCTTCTTCTTCTTCTTCTTCTTCTTCTTCTTCTTCTTCTTCTTCTTCTTCTTCTTCTTCTTCTTCTTCTTCTTCTTCTTCTTCTTCTTCTTCTTCTTCTTCTTCTTCTTCTTCTTCTTCTTCTTCTTCCTTTTCTTCTTTCTCTTCTTCTTCTCTCTCATATTTTCCATCACTTACCTTCCTCCTTCTCCTTCTCATTTTCCTTCTCTCCTGCCCAACCTCTCCTCTTCCTCTATTCTCTCCTCCTCCATCCAAGCGTAATCTCTCCCTCCCTATACCCACTCTATAGTTCTATCATCATCCTGCCATCTAACTTGTCCCTCCCTCTCATTCCAGCCCCCAACCCTCCTCCAGACCCCACATCACCCGTCCAGCCCTATCACACCCCATGCCCCCTCCCTCACCCCATCAACCCCAAGACACCCTGCCCCCCTCCCTCACCTCTCTAGTCTCCTATGATCCCATGCCACAACTACCCATCACCCCCATCCCTACCCATGCTTATTGAATATCAACATCCCCCCATATCACTCTCACCCTACCAACCTCGATCCTCTCTCTCTCTCTCTCTCTCTCTCTCTCTCTCTCTCTCTAGTAAGTAAGTAAGTAAGTAAGTTTATTCAGGTATACACAAATACAGTTACATAGAACTATCATATATAGCAGCATATGTGTAGAGAATCTATCTATCTATCTATCTATCTATCTATCCTACACAAGCGTTCTTAGAGGTTTAAGTTAAGAGTTCCTACCTTTATTTACAACTAAAGAGCTGTTACCTACCTCAGTTCACTTAAAACTCTAACTTACTATTTTTAATTATGAAACATTCAAATGGGAATCAGGATGATATTGGAAGCAACTCTCTCTCTCTCTCTCTCTCTCTCTCTCTCTCTCTCTCTCTCTCTCTCTCTCTCTCTCTCTCTCTCTCTCTCTCTCTCTCTCTCTCTCTCTCCCTCTCTCTCTCTCTCTCTCTCCCATCCGTTTCAATCTTCCCCTTCCACAACTATTCCTCACCCTGTCTATTGTGGGTTGTGTTGAGTTGCCAGTTGACAACAGATTTTATTCTCTCACTCTTTTCTCCATTTACTGTATATATATATATATATATATATATATATATATATATATATATATATATATATATATATATATATATATATATATATATATATATATATATATATATATATACATACATTATATATATATATATATATATATATATATATATATATATATATATATATACATATACATTTATATATCATCATCAGCAACAACAGCAGCAACAATAACAAGAGTAATATCAGCAGCAGTTAGCTCACATCACAACGTTAACAACATTGTATTTACAGTCTCACATTGTTATTACTAATTATGTCAATTATAAATAGAAGTAATACCTGGAGGTTACCTAGAGGTTATTCCGGGGATCAACGCCCCCGCGGCCCGGTCCATGACCAGGCCTCCCGATGGATCAGGGCCTGATCAACTAGGCTGTTACTGCTGGCCGCACGCAGTCCAACGTACGAGCCACAGCCCGGCTGATCCGGCACTGACTTTAGGTATCTGTCCAGCTCTCTCTTGAAGGCAGCCAGGGGTTTATTGGTAATTCCCCTAATGCTTGATGGGAGGCTGTTGAACAGTCTTGGGCCCCGGACACTTATGGTGTTTTCTCTTAGTGTACCAATGGCGCCCCTACTTTTTATTGGGGGCATTTTGCGTCGCCTGCCCAGTCTTTTACTTTCGTAGGGAGTGATTTCTGTGTGCAGATTTGGGACCATTCCTTCCAGGATTTTCCAGGTGTAGATTATGATATATCTTTCCCTCCTGCGTTCCAACGAGTACAAGTCAAGTGCTTCCAAGCGTTCCCAGTAGTTAAGGTGCTTGACAGAACTTATACGTGCAGTAAAGGATCTCTGTACACTCTCTAGATCTGCGATTTCACCTGCTTTGAATGGAGATGTTAATGTACAGCAGTATTCCAGCCTAGAGAGAGCAAATGATTTGAAAAGGATCATCATTGGCTTGGCATCTCTCGTTTTGAACGTTCTCATTATCCATCCTATCATTTTCTTTGCACGTGCGATCATGGCACTGTTGTGATCCTTGAAAGTGAGATCTTCAGACATTGCTACTCCCAGGTCCCTTACATTATTTTTCCGCTCTATTGTATGTCCAGAGTTTGTAGTATACTCTGTTCTAGTTATTATCTCCTCCAGTTTTCCATGACGGAGTAGTTGGAATTTGTCCTCATTGAACATCATATTGTTTACCGTTGCCCACTGGAAAACTTTGTTTTATCTTCTTGGAGGTTAACCGCGTCCTCAGCAGATGACAGCCTCATGCAGATGCTAGTATCATCCGCAAAGGATGATACGGTGCTGTGATGTATATCTCTGTCTATGTCTGATATGAGAATGAGGAATAAGATGGGGGCGAGTACTGTGCCTTGTGGAACAGAGTTCTTCACTATGGCAGCCTCCGATTTAACTCTGTTGACCACTACTCTTTGTGTTCAGTTTGTTAGGAAGTTGAAGATCCATCTCCCCACTTTCCCAGTTATTCCTTTAGCACGTATTTTATGGGCTATTACGCCATGATCGCATTTGTCAAATGCCTTTGCAAAGTCTGTGTATATTACATCTGCATTCTGATTTTCTTTCAGTGCATCCAAGGCCATATCATAGTGATCCAGTAGTTGTGAGAGGCAGGAGCGACCTGCCCTGAACTCAGGTTGCCCTGGATTGTGCAGATTTTGGGAATCCAGGTGATTTGCAATCCTGCTTCTTAGGACTCTTTCAAAGATTTTTATGATGTGGGACGTCAGAGCTATTGGTCTATAGTTCTTAGCTAATGCTTTGCTGCCACCTTTATGGAGTGGGGCTATATCCGTTGTTTTAAGTGACTGTGGAATTTCACCCATGTCCAAGCTCCTCCTCCATAGTGTACTTAGGGCATGCGAGAGGGGTTTCTTGTAGTTCTTAATGAAAACGGAGTTCCACGAGTCTGGGCCTGGGGCTGAGTGCATGGGCATGTTGTCAATGGCTTTTGCGAAATCTATCGGAGTTAGGGTAATGTCGGAAATCTGGCATACATTTATGGAGTTTTGAGGCTCATTCATGAAGAAATCATTTGGGTCGTCGATCCTCAGACCGATTAGTAGTTCACTAAACACAGAGTCGTACTGGGATTTCAATATTTCACTCATTTCCTTGTTGTCACCTGTGTAAGTCCCATCCTGTCTGAGTAAGGGCCCGATACTAGATGTGGTATTTTCCTTGTTTTTGGCATATGAAAAGAAATATTTTGAATTTCTTTCAATTTCACTAATAGCTTTAAGCTCCTCCTGTCTCTCCTGGTTCCTGTAAGAGTCATTTAACTTAAGTTCGATAGTTTCCACTCCCCTGGTCAGTGCCTCCTTTCGTGTATCAGATATTCTAGCACTCCTGAGGAGCTCAGCGACTCTTCGTCGTCTTCTATAGAGGGATCGTCTTTCTCTCTCCAGTTTACTCCTGCTCTTCTTCTTTCTTAGGGGAATATGCGTAGAACATGCTTCAGCTGCCAGGAAGTTGACACTTTCAAGGCACTGGTTTGGATCCATATCATTTAAGATATCTTCCCAACATGTTTCGTTTAGGACATGGTTTACCTGGTCCCAGTTGATGTTCTTGTTGTTGAAGTTGTATTTTGTGAAGACACCTTCACAGGTACATGCATTCTGCTGATCAGGACCCCTATGCATGTACATCTGGACTTCGATTAGGTTGTGATCGGAATTAGTTGTTTTTGATATTCTTATGTCTCTTATCAGGTCCTCATTATTTGTGAAGATAAGGTCAAGTGTGTTTTCTAGTCTTGTTGGCTCCACTATCTGCTGGCTTAAGGTGTGTTTTTCGCAGACACTTAGTAGCTCATGTGTGTGTGACCTTTCATCTGCTCTGCCTCCGGGGATTGTTGCAGCTATAACATTATTTGCTACATTCTTCCATTTTGTATGCCTTAGGTTGAAATCACCAAGCAGTAAGATGTTTGGGGATAAAGCTGGAAGGTTTTCCAGACAGTAATCAATTTTCAGTAGCTGTTCCTTGAACTGTTGTGAGGTTGCATCTGGTGGCTTGTATACAACCACAATGACTAGGTTTTGGTTCTCGATCTTTATTGATAGAACTTCAACTACCTCATTTGTGGTGCTCAGCAGCTCCATGCAGATGAGGGACTCTTTGACATACAGGCCAACCCCCCCTTGTTGGTTGTTCATTCTGTCGCATCTAAAAAGGTTGTAACCACTTATCCATTTCACTGTCAAAGTGATCTTTTGTGTGAGTCTCTGCGAAGGCTGCAAACATTGCATTAGACTCCTCTAGAAGTCCACTGATAAAAGGTATTTTGTTGTTGGTGGATGGCTTAAGGCCCTGTATATTAGCAAATATGAACGAGGTTGTATTCTGTGTTTGTTGGGGGGATTTTGTTATTGGTATCAGTAGTTGTAATTCTGGAGGGCCATGGGTGGCCACTGGCTGTGCCTCCAGTCCAACAAGGCTCCAAGGTGGTGGACTATTTTTGTTATTTCCTTCCATTTTCTTTTTCCGTTTCCTGCCACTAAAATATCACCTGGAGTTGGTTTGTCGTAGCTACTATTGTTTGTCTTGTGGGGTCTGTGCCTCCTGGTCCCTTTTAGATGGTATGCAGGGCAGTCGATGTTGTAACACTGCTTCTGGAGGACCGAGGAGTGACACATTTTTGGGTGAAAGAAAGTACAGGAAGAAGAACGACACACTCCTTTAGACAGGAGGTCGCTACATTTTTTGGGATGCTCAAAGTTGCATGTCCCATTTTTTTTCTGATATTCCATGCTTACAGATGCCCCAAGCATAATATTTGCACAAATTCACCTTTGGTTGATTAGTAATAATAATAATAGCAATAATAATAATAATAATAATAATAATAATAATAATAATAATAATAATAATAATAATAGCAATTATAATAATAATAATAATAATAATAATAATAATAATAATAATAATAATAATAGCAATGATAATAATAATAATAATAATAATAATAATAATAATAATAATAATAATAATAATAATAATAATAATAATAATAATAATAATAATAAAAATAATAATAATAATAATAGTAATAATAAAAATTATAGGAACATAAAAAATAATAATAGTAAATAAACCACCTGAACCACAACATCCCCACCCATCCTTCAGAGTGCAGACTATTTCTCACCTACAGGACTGCCATATCCCCTCCCATTCGTCAGAGTGCAGACTATTTCTCACCTCCAGGACTGCCACATCCCCACTCATCCATCAGAGTGCAGACTATTTCTCACCTCCAGAACTGCCACATCTCCACCCATCATTCAGAGTAAAGGCTATTTCTCACCTCCAAGACTGCCATATCCCCTCCCATCCTTAAGAGTGCAGACTATTTCTCACCTCCAGAATTGCCACATCCCCACCCATCCTTCAGAGTGCAGATTTTTTCTTACCTCCATTACTGCCACATCCCCACCCATCTGTCAGAGTGCAGACTATTTCTCACCTCCAAGACCGCCGCATCCCCACCCATCCTTCAGAGTGCAGACTATTTCTCACCTCCAGGACTGCCACATCCCCACCCATCCTTCAGAGTGCAGACTATTTCTCACCTCCAGGACTGCCACATCCCCACCCATCCTTCAGAGTGCAGACTATTTCTCACCTCCAGGACTGCCACATCCCCACCCATCCTTCAGAGTGCAGACTATTTCTCACCTCCAGGACTGCCACATCCCCACCCATCCTTCAGAGTGCAGACTATTTCTCACCTCCAGGACTGCCACATCCCCACCCATCTTTCAGAGTGCAGACTATTTCTCACCTCCAGGACTGCCACATCCCCACCCATCCTTCAGAGTGCAGACTATTTCTCACCTCCAGGACTGCCACATCCCCACCCATCCTCCAGACTGCAGACTACTTCTCACCTCCAGGACTGCCACATCCCCACCCATCCTTCAGAGTGCAGACTATTTCTCACCTCCAGGACTGCCACATCCCCACTCATCCTTCAGAGTGCAGACTATTTCTCACCTCCAGGACTGCCACATCCCCACCCATCCTATAGAGTGCAGACTATTTCTCACCTCCACGACTGCCACATCCCTCACCCATCCTTCAGAGTGCAGACTATTTCTCACCTCCAGGACTGCCACATCCCCACCCATCTTTCAGAGTGCAGACTATTTCTCACCTCCAGGACTGCCACATCCCCATCCATCCTTCAGAGTGCAGACTATTTATCACCTCCAGGACTGCCACATCCCCACCCATCCTCCAGACTGCAGACTATTTCTCACCTCCAGGACTGCCACATCCCCACCCATCCTTCAGAGTGCAGACTATTTCTCACCTCCAGGACTGCCACATCCCCACTCATCCTTCAGAGTGCAGACTATTTCTCACCTCCAGGACTGCCACATCCCCACCCATCCTACAGAGTGCAGACTATTTCTCACCTCCACGACTGCCACATCCCTCACCCATCCTTCAGAGTGCAGACTATTTCTCACCTCCAGGACTGCCACATCTCCACCCATCCTTCAGAGTGCAGACTATTTCTCACCTCCAGGACTCCCACATCCCTCACCCATCCTTCTGAGTGAAGACTATTTCGCACCTCCATTACTGCCAGATCCCCGCCTATTCCTCAGGGCAGACTGTCTCTTACCTCCAGGACTGCCACATCCCCACCCATCCTTCAGAGTGCAGACTATTTCTCACCTCCTGGACTGCCACATCCCTACCCATCCTTCAGAGTACAGACCATTTCTCACCTCCAGGGCTGCCACATCCCCACCTATTATTCAGAGTGCAGACTGTTTCTCACCTTCAGGACTGTCACATCCCCACCAATCCTTCAGAGTGCAGACTATTTCTCACCTCCAGGACTGCCACATCCCCACCCATTCTTCAAAGTGCAGACTATTTCCCACCTCCAGGACTGCTACATCTCCACCCATCCGTCAGAGTGCAGACTATTTCTCACCTCCAGGATTGCCACATCATCACCCATCTTTTAGAGTGCAGACTCTTTGTCACTTCCAGGACTGCCACATCTTCACCCATCCGTCAGAATGCAGACTATTTCTCACCTCCAGGACTGCCACATCCTCACCCATCCGTCAGAGTGCAGACTATTTCACACCTCCGGGACTGCCACATCCCCTGCCATCTTTCAGAGTGCAGACTCTTTGTCACCTTCAGGACTGCCACATCTCCACCCATCCGTGAGAGTGCAGACTATTTCTCACCTCCAGGACTGCCACATCCCCACCGATCTTTTAGAGCGCAGACTCTTTGTCACCTCCAGGACTGCCACATCTTCACCCATCCGTCAGAGTGCAGACTATTTCTCACCTCCAGGACTGCCACATCCCCACCCATCCTTCAGAGTGTAGACTATTTCTCACCTCCAGGACTGCCATATCCCCTCCCATCCTTCAGAGTGCAGACTATTTCTCACCTCCAGGACTGCCACATCTTCACCCATCCGTCAAAGTGCAGACTATTTCTCACCTCCAGGACTGCCACATCCCCACCCATCCTTCAGAGTGTAGACTATTTCTCACCTCCAGGACTGCCATATCCCCTCCCATCCTTCAGAGTGCAGACTATTTCTCACCTCCAAGACAGCAGCATCCCCACCCATCTTTCAGAGTGTAGACTATTTCTCACCTCCAGGATTGCCGCATCCTCACTCATTCTTCAGAGTGCAGACTATTTCTCACCCCCCATTACTGTCACATCTCCACCCTTCCTTCAGAGTACAGATTATTTCTCACCTCCACGACTGCAACATTCTCTCCCATCCTTCAGAGTGCAGACTATTTCTCACCTCCAGGACTGCCACATCCCCACCAATCCTTCAGAGTGCAGACTATTTCTCACCTCCAGGAATGCCACATCCCCACCCATCCTTCTGAGTGCAGACTATTTCTCACCTCCAGGACTGCCACATCCCCACCCATCTTTCAGAGTGCAGACTCTTTGCCACCTCAAGGACTGCCACATCTCCACCCATCCGTCAGAGTGCAGACTATTTCTCACCTCCAGGACTGCCACATCCCCACCCATCTTTCAGAGTGCAGACTATTTCGCACCTCCATTACTGCCAGATCCCCGCTTATTCTTCAGAGGGCAGACTGTTTCTTACCTCCATGTCTGCCACATCCCCACCCATCATTCAGAGTGCAGTCAATTTTTCACCTCATGGACTGCCACATCCCCACCCATCCTTCAGAGTGCAGACTATTTTTCACCTGGTCTGCCACATCCCTACCCATCCTTCAGAGTGCAGACCATTTCTCCTCCAGGGCTGCCACATCCCCACCTATTATTCAGAGTGCAGACTGTTTCTCGCCTTCAGGACTGCCACATCCCCAACCATCCTTCAGTGTGCAGACTATTTCTCACCTCCAGGACTGCCACATCCCCACCCATTCTTCAGAGTGCAGACTATTTCCCACATCCAGGACTGCCACATCCCCACCCATCTTTCAGAGTGCAGACTCTTTGTCACCTCTAGGACTGCCACATCTCCACCCATCCGTCAGAGTGCAGACTCTTTGTCACCTGCAGGACTGCCACATCCTCACCCGTCCGTCAGAGTGCAGACTATTTCTCTGCTCCAGGACTGACTCATCCCCACCCATCCTTCAGAGTGCAGACTATTTCGCACCTCCATTACTGCCAGATCCCCGCCTATTCTTCAGAGTGCAGACTGTTTCTCACCTCCAGGACTGCCACATCCCCACCCATCCTTCAAAGTGTAGACTCTTTCTCACCTCCAGAACTGCCACATCCCCACCCATCCTTCATAGTGCAGACTATTTTTCACTTCCTGGACTGCCACATCCCACCCATCCTTCAGAGTGCAAACTAATTCTCACCTACTGGACTGCCACATCCCTACCCATCCTTCAGAGAGCAGACCATTTCTCACTTCCAGGGCTGCCACATCCTCACCAATTATTCAGAGTGCAGACTGTTTCTCACGTTCAAGTCTGCCATATCCGCAACCATCCATCAGAGTGCAGACTCTTTGTCACCTCCTGGACTGCCATATCCCCATCCATTCTTCAGAGTGCAGACTATTTCCCACCTCCAAGACTTCTACATCCCCACCCATCTTTCAGAGTGCAAACTCTTTGTCACCTCCAGGACTGCCACATCTCCACCCATCCGTCAGAGTGCAGACTATTTCTCACCTCCAGGACTGTCACATTCCCACCCATCTTTCAGAGTGCAGACTCTTTGTCACCTCCAGGACTGCCACATCTTCACCCATCCTTCAGAGTACAGACTATTTCTCACTTCCAGGACTGCCACATCCCCACCCATCTTTCAGAGCGAAGGCTCTGTGTCACCTCCAGGACTGCCAAATCTCAACCCATCCTTCAGAGTGTAGACTATTTCTCAACTCCAGGACTGCCACATCTCCACCCATCCTTCAGAGTGCAGACTATTTCTCCCCTCCAGGACTGCAACATCTCCACCTATCTGTCAGAGTGCAGACTATTTCTCACCTCCAAGACTGCAGCATCCCCACCCATCTTTCAGAGTGTAGACTATTTCTCACCTCCAGGAGTGCCACATCCCCACCCATTCTTCTGAGTGCAGGCTATTTCTCACCCACATTTCTATCACACCTCCACCCATCCTTCAGAGTACAGATTATTTGTCACCTCCAGGATTGCAACATCCTCTCCCATCCTTCAGAGTGCAGACTATTTCTCACCTCCAAGACTGCCACATCCCCACCAATCCTTCAGAGTGCAGACTATTTCTCACCTCCAGGAATGCCACATCCCCACCCATCCTTCTGAGTGCAGACTATTTCGCATCTCCATTACTGGTTCATCCACACCCATCCTTCAGAGTGCAGACTATTTCTCACCTCCAGGAATGCCACATCCCCACCCATCCTTCTGAGTGCAGACTATTTCGCATCTCCATTACTGGTTCATCCACACCCATCCTTCAGAGTGCAGACTATTTATCACCTCCAGGAATGCCACATCCCCATCCATTCTTCAGAGTGCAGACTATTTCCCACCTCCAGGACTGCCACATCCCCACCCATCTTTCAGAGTGCAGACTCTTTGTCATCTCCAGGACTGCCACATCTCCACCCATCCGTCAGAGTGCAGACTATTTCTCACCTCCAGGACTGCCACATCCCCACCCGTCCTTCAGAGTGCAGACTATTTCTCACCTTCAGGACTGCTATATCCCCTCCCATTCGTCAGAGTGCAGACTATTTCTCACCTCCAGGACTGCCACATCCCCACCCATTCTTCAGAGTGCAGACTATTTCTCACCTCCAGGACTGCCACATCCCCACCCATCCTTCAGAGTACAGATTATTTCTCACCTCCAGGACTGCCACATCCTCTCCCATCCTTCAGAGTGCAGACTGTTTCTCACCTCCAGGACTGCCACATCCCCACCCATTCTTCAGAGTGCAGACTATTTCTCACCTCCAGGACTGCCACTTCCCCTCCCATCGTTCAGAGTACAGATTATTTCTCACCTCCAGGATTGCCACATCCCCACCCATCCTTCAGAGTGCAAACACTGTATTTCTCATCTCCAAGATTGCAACATCCTCATTCATCCTTCGGAGTACAGATACAGTAATTTTCACCTTCATAACCGCAGAATCCTGGGACTGTTTCAGCTCGTTGCATTTTAGTTCATTATGAAATATAATTTAAAGCGATGTTATTGACTACAATTGATGGAAGCTGTAGCAAGCTTCTATAAATGGTGGATGCTGTTGCGGGCATGTGTTTTTGCTGAATGCAGTTGATTTTCTAACTGATCGATGCTGTTACAAAGTCCTATGACTGATGGTGCTTGCTAGTGGCAACTGTGACTTATGATGTCTTTTGTAGAACACTGTGACTGAAGGATACAATTTCAGGTTTTTGGAATAGATGGTCTCCATTACACGCTTCTATGACTGATGAATACTTTTCAGGATGTCTGTCACAGCCCTCTAAGTCTGGTGGATATTGGTATTGGCTTTAAAGAAGCCTGCACTAATGGACTTCGATGACTGTTGAATGCTCTTTGAGGCTTCTGTGGCAGGGAAATGGTGAGTGGGCCTTGATATGGAAATCAATTCTGAAGACCATATCACTACCTTTAGTCTAACGGACCTTGAGACAGATTCATTACCTGGAGATAGCTTTCCTCACCTTTATTCTAGCAGACCTTGAAATGCAATTGTGGTTAGAAAAGTACAGGTGAATAAGCCACGTACAATATTTTGTGTTGCACGTGTTTCTTATTCGTGTGACCTTGATTCTACCAAACCTCACGTACGTAAACCGTTTTTTTTTTCAGTGTAACTATCCAGTAAAACAGAAGAGCTGAAAACTTTGTGCGCTGGCCCGTCATGCGCTGGCCCATCATGCGCTGGCCCATCATGCGCTGGCCCATCATGCGCTGGCCCATCATGCGCTGGCCCGTCATGCGCTGGCCCATCATGCGCTGGCCCATCATGCGCTGGCCCATCATGCGCTGGCCCATCATGCGCTGGCCCGTCATGCGCTGGCCCATCATGCGCTGGCCCATCATGCGCTGGCCCATCATGCGCTGGCCCGTCATGCGCTGGCCCGTCATGCGCTGGCCCATCATGCGCTGGCCCATCATGCGCTGGCCCATCATGCGCTGGCCCATCATGCGCTGGCCCATCATGCGCTGGCCCATCATGCGCTGGCCCATCATGCGCTGGCCAATCGTGCGCTGGCCCGTCATGCGCTGGCCCGTCATGCGCTGGCCCGTCATGCGCTGGTCCATCATGCGCTGGCCCATCATGCGCTGGCCCATCATGCGCTGGCCCGTCATGCGCTGGCCCGTCATGCGCTGGCCCATCATGCGCTGGCCCATCATGCGCTGGTCCATCATGCGCTGGCCCATCATGCACTCGCCCATCATGCGCTGGCCCATCATGCGCTCGTCCATCATGCGCTCGTCCATCATGCGCTAGTCCATCATGCGCTCGTCCATCATGCGCTCGTCCATAATGCGCTAGTCCATCATGCACTCGTCCATCATGCGCTCGTCCATCATGCGCTCGTCCATCATGCGCTCGTCCATCATGCGCTCGTCCATCATGCGCTAGTCCGTCATGCGCTGGTCCATCATGCGCTGGTCCATCATGCGCTGGTCCATCATGCGCTCGTCCATCATGCGCTAGTCCGTCATGCGCTCGTCCATCATGCGCTAGTCCATCATGCGCTCGTCCATCATGCGCTAGTCCATCATGCGCTCGTCCATCATGCGCTCTTCCATCATGCGCTCGTCCATCATGCGCTCGTCCATCATGCGCTCGTCCATCATGCACTCGTCCATCATGCACTCGTCCATCATGCGCTCGTCCATCATGCACTCGTCCATCATGCACTCGTCCATCATGCGCTCGTCCATCATGCGCTCGTCCATCATGCGCTGGTCCATCATGCGCTCGTCCATCATGCACTCGTCCATCATGCACTCGTCCATCATGCGCTCGTCCATCATGCACTCGTCCATCATGCACTCGTCCATCATGCGCTGGTCCATCATGCGCTCGTCCATCATGCGCTCGTCCATCATGCGCTGGTCCATCATGCGCTCGTCCATCATGCACTCGTCCATCATGCGCTCGTCCATCATGCGCTGGTCCATCATGCGCTGGTCCATCATGCGCTCGTCCATCATGCACTCGTCCATCATGCGCTCGTCCATCATGCGCTCGTCCATCATGCGCTGGTCCATCATGCGCTCGTCCATCATGCACTCGTCCATCATGCGCTCGTCCATCATGCGCTCGTCCATCATGCGCTGGTCCATCATGCGCTCGTCCATCATGCACTCGTCCATCATGCGCTCGTCCATCATGCACTCGTCCATCATGCGCTCGTCCATCATGCGCTCGTCCATCATGCGCTCGTCCATCATGCACTCGTCCATCATGCACTCGTCCATCATACGCTCGTCCATCATGCGCTGGTCCATCATGCGCTCGTCCATCATGCACTCGTCCATCATGCACTCGTCCATCATGCGCTCGTCCATCATGCGCTCGTCCATCATGCGCTGGTCCATCATGCGCTCGTCCATCATGCACTCGTCCATCATGCGCTCGTCCATCATGCGCTCGTCCATCATGCACTCGTCCATCATGCGCTCGTCCATCATGCGCTCGTCCATCATGCGCTCGTCCATCATGCACTCGTCCATCATGCACTCGTCCATCATGCGCTCGTCCATCATGCGCTGGTCCATCATGCGCTCGTCCATCATGCACTCGTCCATCATGCACTCGTCCATCATGCGCTCGTCCATCATGCACTCGTCCATCATGCGCTCGTCCATCATGCGCTCGTCCATCATGCGCTCGTCCATCATGCACTCGTCCATCATGCACTCGTCCATCATGCACTCGTCCATCATGCACTCGTCCATCATGCACTCGTCCATCATGCGCTCGTCCATCATGCACTCGTCCATCATGCGCTCGTCCATCATGCGCTCGTCCATCATGCGCTCGTCCATCATGCACTCGTCCATCATGCGCTCGTCCATCATGCGCTCGTCCATCATGCGCTCGTCCATCATGCGCTCGTCCATCATGCACTCGTCCATCATGCACTCGTCCATCATGCGCTCGTCCATCATGCGCTGGTCCATCATGCGCTCGTCCATCATGCACTCGTCCATCATGCACTCGTCCATCATGCGCTCGTCCATCATGCGCTCGTCCATCATGCGCTGGTCCATCATGCGCTCGTCCATCATGCACTCGTCCATCATGCGCTCGTCCATCATGCGCTCGTCCATCATGACTCGTCCATCATGCGCTGGTCCATCATGCGCTCGTCCATCATGCGCTGGTCCATCATGCGCTCGTCCATCATGCGCTGGTCCATCATGCGCTCGTCCATCATGCACTCGTCCATCATGCGCTCGTCCATCATGCGCTGGTCCATCATGCGCTCGTCCATCATGCACTCGTCCATCATGCGCTCGTCCATCATGCGCTCGTCCATCATGCACTCGTCCATCATGTTATGTACAAGAGGGTAGTCGCACACCGATAACGAACATGTCCATCTGATAGTACACTGAAAAAGTCTGGATTTTCTTGGCCTGCTTGAGGACCTGGGCGTATGATGGATTCAGGGCAAGGAGGTGCTGGTCACACCGAGGTGTTGGCCACACCGAGGTATTGGCCACACCTCGGTGTTGGCCACACCTCGGTGTTGGCCACACCTGAGTGTGGTCACAGCTCCGGATGTCTTCTTACTATGCTGATCACAAGGTGGAACATCAGTGCCTATTTGTAGCTGTCAAGGAATATTCTCTCAGCTTCATCTGTCTCGTCTTTTGGTCAGCATACTAAGTGGCTAGTGGTCAGTTTATCAAGTGGTCCCTATACCAAGTGATCACCATGCCAAATGGTCATTATACCAAGAGGCCACAAAGCCTAGTTGTCATTAATCCAACCGACCAGTTTAAACATGAATAGGGAACTGCTAGTGAGAAGAGGCGATACAGTGTGTGTGTGGGATCTCAAAATGTAATTTTGTATATTGGCAAGACACAGAACACAGTCGTAGATAATTTAGAGATTACATTATCATTCTTATATTTATTATTATTATTATTTGTTATTATTATTTTTGTTATTATTATTATTATTATTATTATTATTATTATTATTATTATTATTATTATTATTATTATTATTATTGTTATTATTATTATTATTATTATTATGATGATGATGATGATGATGATGATGATGATGATAATGATTTTAATAGAACTCGACAAATTCCTCTAAACAGGACCTGATCAGCCAGGTTGTGTTGCTCACGCTGGTCTGCCAGCGGCCAGCACCAAGAACCTGATCAAGGCTGTTTGTGCCTGGGGAAGCAATTGGTTTTAATCCGAGGAAGGGGAGGGAGTATCCACAGTGGGTTTAATCAAGAGCTCTTCCTTCACTAGCATTAGGGCCCCCCCCCTCTCTCTCTCTCTCTTGAAAACTCTTGAGCCTGGTGAAGGGCTCTTGATCTAAGGAAGAGGAGCTACGTTACCACTTTCTTTGATTACATCCCATTCCCCAGGTGCTGTATGACCCCTTCTGGATTAGCCCTTTCCCATGAATATCACATGATATTGCAGGTTATTCTTCAGCTCTATGTCTCGTTAGATTATGCTGCACAGTTCTGGTCACCGTCGTATTGAATGGATATAAATGCGCTGGAGAACGTACAAAGAAAGACTACAGAATTGATCACATGCATCAGAAATCTTTCCTACGAGGATATACTGAGGGGCCCCGAACACTTTTTCTCTAAAAAGGCGTAGAATTAGGGCGGGATATGATTGAGGTGTATAAGTTAAAAACAGGAATAAATAAAAGGGATGCATATAACGTGCAGATAACAGGACTATCAGCAATGGTGTCGAGTTAGAATAATTTACATTTAGAGAGGATAGAGGAAAGCACTGGTTTGGCAACAGAGTTGTGGATGAGTGGAACAAACTCCCGAGAAACGTTATTGAAGCTACAACTGTTGTGTTGTTTTAAAAATAGGTTCAACAAATACATGAGTGGGTGTGGGTGGGTGTGAGTTGGACCTGCCTGGCCTGGGCCAATAGGTGACTTAGACCTGCCTAGCATAGGCCAGTAGGCCTTTTGCAGTGCTCCTTCATTCTTATCTTCTTATAAATGAAAATTAGACACATGTGCAACATCTGGGGATCTTTATTGTAGACGTTTCGCCAACCAGTGGCTTTATCAATACAGATTCTAGGACATAACTTAAAGACAGTAGAACTATATATAAAAGATGAGGTAATCAGTCCCTCAGCCTTGGAGTTGATGTGAAGACCACCGTAGTTGTGGAGATTCTTATTAATAACACCAAGATGACGGTAGCTAGGCTGGAGGTCACTCCTACACTGTACACTGATACACCACCACCATCACCACCATTACTACCCCTAGCACCACCACCACTACCACCACCACTATCACCACAATCACCACCACCACTACCCCCACAACCACCACCATCACCACAACCACCACCACTACCACCACCACCACTACTACCACTATCACCACAATCACCACCCCCCACTAGCACCACCACCACCGCTATCACCACCATCACCACCCCTACTAACACCACCACCATCACCACTACCACCACCATTACTATCTCTGGAAATATAAACACATATGCAGTATAATGTGATCCTTTATTGACTACGTTTCGCCCACAGTGGGCGAAACGTAGTCAATAAAGGATCACATTATACTGCATATGAGTTTATATTTCCATTGTGTCGGTATTTTATACCATTTATTTCCATTACTATCTCTACCATAACCTTCACCACAATCACCACCAACACAACCAGTACTACCATCACCACCACCACCATCACTAGCACTACTACCACCATCACCACAACCACGTGGGCTCCCAAATAACCTGCACCAACCATATCTAATACACACAGGTAATTTCAACCTGGCCGGAATAGTGAAACTAATTCGTAATTTCTCATTCATATTGCAATTCCATTCGCAAACCATCGACGTAGCTAATTTCAAAACTTGAAATTCGAAGCCCCGACTCCCACTCGATTCACGGCAGCCGAGTGTCTATTTCGCAAATACGAATCACACGGTACGGATTAATTCTCCGTGTGCAGGTGACCTACGTGCATCCTCATGTGCTGTGGCTCTTCTGTGTGGCTCCCTCCAACCGTGTTCCAAGTACCGGATCTTGCGTGTCATTTTCTGTTAATCGTTATTACTGTTATTATCATTCTTAATGTGTATTTATATATGTTGGGAAAAAGTGTGTGAGACTTAATTAAGGAGTTAATATTAGGGCAGTTGACTTGTCTTATTCTTGTGGCAGTTTTCGTAATATATTAATGCAAGAGAGAGACACAAACACAGATAATTGCCTCTTGTTCCGTAAGTGATACCTACGCTAATTAAAAAGAGGCAAAATCAATTATTACAAATTAGGTACACGCTGAGTTTCCTGACCCGTTCCTGACTGATAGTGTTACGCTCAATTATCACACTTTTCAGTTCACTTTCTTTTCTTCTTTTTTTTTTGTTTTTTTGGTTCAATGTAACTTAATCTACAGCATTTGCAGGACATCGCAGTTACACTAGTTTAACATGTATCCGATTTTTTTCCTTTGCATCATCGCATCTCATTGAAACATGAAAAGGTGGCCATTTAGTTGCTCGTTCTGATTGAAAGAGCTAGGTGTTGGCATCGCCTTTATAGTTCATTTACCACCACCTGGTTCACCGGTGGCTACCTTTTTTTTTTTTCAGAAGCAAGAGGAGCATTACCGTGGGAAAGCATTTTGTTGTGAGATGAGGAAGAGGAAGGAGGCTGAGGTGCGGCCGTCTTGGTGAAGATGTTCCGTGAATTTTTCTTCCCTGAAGGGTGTTGGTAGTGAAGCAGTGGGTGGGATTCCAGGTAGTGCAGGGTGTTGGTAGTGAAGCAGTGGGTGGGATTCCAGGTAGTGCAGGGTGTTGGTAGTGAAGCACTGAGTGGGATTCCAGGTGGTGCAGGGTGTTGGTAGTGAAGCAGTGGGTGGGATTCCAGGTGGTGCAGAGTGTTGGTTGTGAAGCACTGGGTGGGATTCCAGGTGGTGCAGGGAGTTGGTTGTGAAGCGCTAGGTGGAATTCCAGGTGGTGCAGAGTGATGGTTGTGAAGCAGTGGGTGGGATTCCAGGTGGTGCAGGGTGTTGATTGTGAAGCAGTGGGTGGGATTCCAGGTGGTGCAGGGTGTTGATTGTGAAGCAGTGGGTGGGATTCCAGGTGGTGCAGGGTGTTGATTGTGAAGCAGTGGGTGGGATTCTAGGTGGTGCAGGATGTTGGTTGTGAAGCATATATATATATATATATATATATATATATATATATATATATATATATATATATATATATATATATATATATATATATATATATATATATATATTTATATATATATGCAAGGAATTCGCGAGAGCAGGCGAAATATACACAAACACTGATCTCTGGCTGAAGGAGACTCGAACCTACGAGCCTTAGGACAAGGTACGCAGTGTTTTACCAATCTACCCACACTGGACAATACCTTGGCGTGTAGCTTGCGCTACACGTTTGATCCAAGGTAGCCAGCTTTCAGGGAGAAGGCTTACAGCTCTTCATCATTTCTTGGGTAGAATAGTTTGTTGGTGGGTTGTGTGAAGGACCTGTCCAGTTCGGCCGGCGGGCCTGCTGTCTCGCGTCAGGTGTTTCATTGTTGTGGGATCTGATAGTGAGGTGTGGGCTACCCCTTTATATACCTTCCTTTGATGCTTTACTTTCATTGTTCCTTGATAATGTGAGTAGTCACGAAAGCGCTTGGAATTTCTCTATTCTTTCACAGTGGTTGTTTTGCATATTCTGAAATCACCTGTGTACTGTGATCTTATTGCATATATATATATATATATATATATATATATATATATATATATATATATATATATATATATATATATATATATATATATATATATAGGGAAGTACCACCTCTATAGCTGGAATGGGGACCCTCATCCTCAGAGAAGACAATAAACGTACCTATATATACATATATAAATATATATATATATATATATATATATATATATATATATATATATATTATATATATATATATATATATATTATGTATTTCTGTAACCACGAACTAGTGGTATTGAATCAATAACAACACTGTGACTAGCCGAGAATTCGAACCCATATCGTTTTTCCTGCCTCATGGTGAGCGAAAATCACAAATGACGCTCTGACCCCCAGGGCCACGCGATCCTACAAGAATGAAGCACCCAGCAGAGCTAGATGTTTTACCTTAATCCGAGGAAATACGGCGGTGTGGGTGCCTCTGAGTTAATTTCATTCTAAGACCAGAGGCACCCACACCACCGTATGTCCTCTGCTGGGTGCTTGATTCTTGTAAGATTGCGTGGTCCTGTATGTTCGAGCGTCATGTGTGATTTTCGCTCACCATGAGGCTGGCCAAAACGACATGGGTTTGAATCCTCTGCTAGTCGAAGAGTTGTTATTGATTCAGTACCACTAGTTCGTGGTTACAGTATTATAAAACATTGCTCGTGAAGGCTAGTTCACCAAACGGGGATTAAAATGGTGGTCGTCAGGACCCTGGTTACCTGGTGGTCGTCAAGACCCCCGGTGACCTGGTAGCAGTTAGGACCCCGGTGACTTGGTGGTCGTCAAGGATCCCTGTGACATGGCGGTCGTCAGGATTCCTGTGACCTGGTGGTCGTCAGGATCCCGGAGATCTAGGGGTCGTCAGGACCCTGGCGACCTTGTGGTCGTGAGGACCCCAGGTGACCTGGTGTTCGTCAGGATCCCTGTGACCTGGTGGTCGTCAGGATCCCTGTGACCTGGTGATCGTCAGGACCCCCGGTGACCTGGTGATCGTCAGGACCCCGGTGACCGACCCTGTGTGTGTGTGTGTGTGTGTGTGTACTCACCTAATTGTACCCGCCTAATTGTGATTGCAGGGGTCGAGACTCAGCTCCTGGTCCCGCCTCTTCACTGATCGCTACTAGGTTCTCTCCCTCTCTGCTTCCTGAGCTTTGTCATACCTCTTCTTAAAACTATGTATGGTTCCTGCCTCCACTACTTCACTTGCTAGGCTATTCCACCTCCCGACGACTCTATGACTGAAGAAATACTTCCTAACGTCCCTGTGACTCGTCGTAGTCTTCAGCTTCCAGTTGTGACCCCTTGTTTCTGTGTCCCCTCTCTGGAACATCCTATCTCTGTCCACCTTGTCTTTTCCCCGCAGTATATTATATGTCGTTATCATGTCTCCCCTGACACTTCTGTCCTCCAGTGTCGTCAGTCCGATTTCCCTCAACCTTTCCTCGTACGACATTCCCCTGAGCTCTGGGACTAGCCTTGTTGCAAACCTTTGTACTTTCTCTAACTTCTTGACGTGTTTGACCAGGTGTGGGTTCCAGACTGGTGCTGCATACTCCAATATGGGCCTAACATACACAGTGTCTTGAACGATTCCTTATTAAGGTATCGGAACGCTATTCTCAGGTTTGCCAGGCGCCCGTATGCTGCAGCAGTTATTTGGTTGATGTGTGCCTCCGGTGACGTGCTCGGTGTTATGGTCACCCCAAGATCTTTCTCCTTGAGTGAGGTCTGTAGTCTTTGTCCACCTAGCCTATACTCTGTCTGCGGTCTTCTTTGCCCCTCCCCAATCTTCATGACTTTGCATTTGGCAGGGTTGAATTCGAGAAGCCAGTTTCTGGACCATATGTCCAGCCTGTCCAGGTCTCTTTGCAGTCCTGCCTCATCCTCATCCGATTTAATTCTTCTCATCAACTTCACATCATCTACGAATAGGGACACTTCAGAGTCTATTCCTTCTATCATGTCGTTGTGTGCATGTGTGTGTGTGTGTGTGTGCATATGTGTGTGTACTCACCTATTATGTTCTCACCG
Organism: Cherax quadricarinatus; assembly: GCF_038502225.1. Classification (NCBI taxonomy): domain Eukaryota; kingdom Metazoa; phylum Arthropoda; class Malacostraca; order Decapoda; family Parastacidae; genus Cherax; species Cherax quadricarinatus. The sequence goes on along the minus strand of NC_091297.1, from coordinate 37,817,728 downwards.
TAGAGGTCGAGGCCAGATTCACCTCTAGCCTGGTGGTGCCTATCGTTCCTGCATTTAAAATTTTGTATGAAACCTGTTTCTTCACTTCCTGACCTACTTGATTCTGAAGAAATACTTCATGACATCCTTTTATCTCAGGTATGTCTTCAACTTCTTCCAGGGTGCCCCAGAGTACCTATTTTCTGCCTCTTTAACATCATATCCATTTCTACCATATAAATTTTTGTGAATGTTTTGTACGTTGTTATTATTCCTTCCCTGGTTCTTCTGTTCTCTAACTTTGTCAGAATCAGTCCCGTTATCCTCTCCTCATAGCTCATACCTCATTAACGAGCCTCGTTGTCTACTTCACAACTTTCTCTAGTTTTTTTATACACTTTTTCAGGTGTGATTCTAGTGTGGTACTCACACATGAAGGTGCCATGGTGGTATTAAAATATGAGATTCTTGATGGCTTCTCTTTTATTTACCAGACTAGCATATGCTGCAAAAACTATTCGGGTGATTGGAATCTCTTGCATCTTGAGCAGTCTTGAGCCTCTGTCCACCAAATCTATACTCCGTGTCTGGTCTTCTTGACCCTTTCTCAATCTTAATAACCTTGAATTTTTTAGGGATGAATTCAAGCAACCACTTATCTGACCTGTCTTGCACTTTGTCCAGATAAATTTGTAGTCTTTCCCAGTCGTTGTCTGTTTTAATTGTCATTAGCGTTACATCATCAGCAAATAAGGATTCTATCTGATTCAATCCCATCTGGCATGTCATTCTCTTTCCCATTACACCTCATGAAGAAACTGCCTCAAGCCTGTGTAATCCTTTCTTTTGAAGTTTGGTTTCGACCCTCCTTCCTGTGCTGCTTCATTCTCTGTTGCCTATTCCACAAGGTATTCGAAACTTAGAACCATGTGATCACTAGCGCCGAGAGGCCTTTCATATGTAATTTCCCCTATGTGAGCACCACTCACGATGAATACAAACTCCAGCCTTGCTGGTTCATCCTCTCATCTTTCTTTCTCTCTCTCTCTCTCTCTCTCTCTCTCTCTCTCTCTCTCTCTCTCTCTCTCTCTCTCTCTCTCTCTCTCTCTCTCTCTCTCTTTATCTATCTATCTATCTATCTATCTATCTATCTCTCTGATTGAATACTTAACATGCTGGTGTGTGTGCATCCACCTATATGTAGCTGTAGGGGTCGAATCACACCTCCTGGTCCCGCCTCTTCGCTAATCGCTACTAGGTTACTCTCTCCCTGCTCCAAGAACCTTATCATACCTCTTCTTAAAGACATGTATGGATCCTGTCTCCACTACTTCACTCTGCAGATTGTTCCACTTCCTGACAACTCTAAGGCCAAAAAAAAGTACTTCCAAACTCATCTTTTTCAACTTCAAGTTGCATCCCCTTGTTCCTGTGTACTATCACTGAAACATTCTAGTCCTGTTCACCTTGTCAGTTCCTCTCAATATTTTATACGTCGCTATTATGTGTCCCCTATCCCTCCTATCCTCTAGTGTCATCAGGTTGAGTTCCCTTAACCTCACCTCCGGGACTAGTCATGTTGCAAACTTTTGCACATTCTCCAAATTCTTGAGGAGTTTGTTCAGGTGTGGGTTCCATATTGTTGCTGTATGTGTGTGTGTGTGTGTGTGTGTGTGTGTGTGTAGGTATGTGTGTGTAGGGTGTGTGTGTAGGGTGTGTGTGTGTGTGTGTGTGTGTGTGTGTGTGTGTGTGTGTGTGTGTGTGTGTGTGTGTGTGTGTGTGTGTGTGTGTGTGTGTGTGTGTGTGTGTGTGTAGGTATGTGTGTGAAGGTATGTGTGTGTGTAGGAATGTGTGTGTGTGAGTGTGTGGGTGAGTGTGTGTGTGTGTACTCGCCTATTTGTACTCACCTATTTGTGGTTGCAGGGGTCGAGTCTTAGCTCCTGGCCCCGCCTCTTCACCGGTTGCTACTGGGCCCTCTCTCTCCCCGCTCCATGAGCTTTATCAAACCTCGTCTTAAAACTGTGTATGGTTCCTGCCTCCACTACGTCATTTTCTAGGCTATTCCACTGCCTTACAACTCTATGACTGAAGAAATACTTCCTAATATCTCTCTGACTCATTTGTGTCTTCAACTTCCAATTGTGGCCTCTTGTTTCTGTGTCCCCTCCCTGGAACATCCTGTCTTTGTCCACCTTGTCTATTCCACGCAGTATTTTATATGTCGTTATCATGCCTCCCCTGACCCTCCTGTCCTCCATTGTCCAGTGTGTGTGCGTGTGTGTGCGTGTGTGTGCGTGTGTGTGCGTGTGTGTGTGGGTGTGTGTGGGTGTGAGTGTGTGTGTGCGTGTGTGTGTGTGTGTGTGTGTGTGTGTGTGTAGGTATGTGTGGGAAGGTATGTGTGTGTGAGTAGGAATGTGTGTGTGTGTGGGTGAGTGTACTCACCTACTCACCTAGTTGAGGTTGCGGGGGTCGAGTCCGAGCTCCTGTGTGTGTGTGTGTGTGCGTGTGTGTGTGTGCGTGTGTGCGTGTGTGTGTGTGTGTGTGTGTGTGTGTGTGTGTGTGTGTGTGTGTGTGTGTGTGTGTGTGTGTGTGTGTGTGTGTACTCACCTAATTGTACTCACCTAATTGTGGCTACAGGGGTCGATACATAGCTCCTAGCCCCGCCTCTTCACTGATCGCTACTAGGTCCTTTCTCTGCTTCCAGAGCTTTGTCATACCTCGTGTTAAAGCTATGTATGGTTCCTGCCTCCACTACATCACTTGTTAGGCTATTCCACTTCCTCACGACTCTATGACTGAAGAAATACTTCCTAACATCCCTCTGACTCGTCTGAGTCTTCAGCTTCCAATTGTGACCCCTTGTTTCTGTGTCCCCTCTCTAGAACAACCTGTCTCTGTCTACCTTACCTATTCCACGCAGTATTTTGTATGTCGTTATCATGTCTCCCCTGACCCGCCTGTCCTCCAATGTCGTCAGTCCGATTTCCCTCAAGCTTTCTTCGTTGGACATACCCCTGAGCTCCGGAACTAGCCTTGTTGCAAACCTTTGCACTTTCTCTAATTTCTTGACGTGTTTGACCAGGTATGGGTTCCAAACTGGAGCTGCATACTCCAGTATGGGCCTGATGTACAGTGTACAGTATCTTGAACGATTCCTTACTAAGGTATCGTGTGTGTATGTGTGTGTGTGTGTGTGTGTGTGTGTGTGTGTTGGTGATTATTATTATTATTATTATTATTATTATTATTATTATTATTATTATTATTATCAAACAATAAGCACTAAATCACAAGGGCCATGTGTGTGGGTGAGTGTGTGTGTGTATTACAACCCAGGAATTCAAAGGCCTGTTATCCTGGATGTAAAGAAGACAAAATAAACACAGCAGTAAAACTTTTGACTTATATTACCCTTCACCAAGTAAGAACAAAACTATGTACACTATATACACTGTGTACAACAATAGGTATTAGTGCACTCCACGGTAAACAAGGCAGAATAGAAGCCACTAGAGAGCAGACCGTGCTTCAACCAGCTCTAGAATGGGAATAACAAGGGCAGACAGGCGGGTGGTACCCACAACACCTCTGCGATTGCCAAAACCATCTTCTCATTGTCTTGAACCTGGGTACTGATCGAACGTCGGGCCCCATCGTTCGACCCTAGTACTGGTTCGCTGGCTGGGGGAGATAGCCTTTCAATGAGGGTGTGTACATGAGCCGAATAAAGGTTACGTACTCTTTGCATGCCACAGTGTGTGTGTGTGTGTGTGTGTATTGTGTGTGTGTGTTCTCATCCTTCTCCCTCTTCATCTTTCATCCTCCTCCTTTGTCTCCTACTTCTTTACCTCCTGCTTTCTTTGTCTTGCCTGTCACCTGTTCCTCAGACTGCAGCTCCTGGACCAACTGGTTTTGGGTGCTATTGCTTATGAACTAACTGGCAGAGGCTCACTGCAGCTCCTGGGCCAGCTGGTGGAAGCTTTCTGCAGCTTCCAGACCATATGCTTCAAAATTGCTGTAGCTCCTGGACCACCTGGAAGAGACTGGCTGCAGCTTTCTTTGTTCAGAATGGAGGCCGCATCATCAGACTGAGAAGCGTTGCAGCTGCTGGGCCACCTGCACCAGCAGCTGGTTGAAGAGTGTTGCAACTCCTGGACCCGCTATATCAACAGCTGGTTGAGGAGTGTTGCAGTTCCTGGGTTACCTGCACAAACAGCTGGTTTAAGAGCCTTGCAGCTCCTGGGCCACATGCACCAGCAGCTGGTTGAAGAGTGTTGCAACTCCTGGACCAGCTACACCAACAGCTGGTTGAGGAGTACTCACCTAATTGTGGTTGCAGGGGTCGAGACTCAGCTCCTGGCCCCGCCTCTTCACCGACCGCTACTAGGTCCTCTCTCCCCCTGCTCCATGAGCTTTATCATACCTCGTCTTAAAACTATGTATAGTTCCTGCCTCACTACATCGCTTGCCAGACTATTCCACTTCCTAACTACACTATGACTGAAGAAATACTTCCTAACATCCCTTTGACTCATCTGAGTCTTCAGCTTCGAATTGTGACCCCTTGTTTCTGTGTCCCATCTCTGGAACATCCTGTCTCTGTCCACCTTGTCTATTCCACGCAGTATTTTGTATGTCGTTATCATGTCTCCCTGACTCTCCTGCCCTCCAGTGTTGTCAGACCGATTTCCCTTAACCTTTCTTCGTAGGACATTCCCCTTAGCTCTGGAACCAGCCTTGTTGCAGCTTCATTGCTACCTGCACCAACAGCTGGTTAGGGAGAGGTTTAAACACCTGGGACACCTGCACCAACAGCTGGTTGAGGAACGTTGCAGCTCCTGGGTCAGCTGCACCAACAGCTGGCGCTCACCGTGCCTAGGCATCATAAATACTAGGTTTAAGCTTATTTGTTTAAGAGAGAGAGAAAAGGTCTGTTTTATGACTGACCTTACAGCTGAATTATCATAAACGATTTAGTAGTAGTTGGGATGGTAGTGGATGGTAGTGGTGATGGTGGTAGTTTGTAGTTGTGATACTGGTAGTCGGTAGTGGTGATGGTAGTGGTTGGGAGTGATGACGGTGGTGGTTGGTAGTGGTGATGGTGGTAATCGGTAGTTGTGATGCTGGTAGTTGGTAGTGGTGATGGTGGTAGTTTGTAGTTGTGATGCTGGTAGTTGGTAGTGGTGATGGTAGTGGTTGGGAGTGATGACGGTGGTGGTTGGTAGTGGTGATGGTGGTAGTTTGTCGTTGTGATGCTGGTAGTTGGTAGTGGTGATGGAGGTAGTCGGTAGTGATGACAGTGGTGGTTGGGAGTGGTGATGTTGGTAGTTGGTAGTGATGATGGTGGTGGTTTGTAGTTGTGATGCTGGTAGTTGGTAGCGGTGATGGTGGTGGTCGGTAGTGATGACAGTGGTGGTTGGGAGTGGTGATGCTGGTAGTTGGTAGTGATGATGGTGGTGGTTTGTAGTTGTGATGCTGGTAGTTGGTAGTGGTGATGGTGGTAGTTTGTAGTTGTGATGCTGGTAGTTGGTAGTGGTGATGGAGGTGGTTGGAGTGATGACGTCGGTGGTTGGTAGTGGTGATGGTGGTAGTTGGTAGTGGTGATGGTGGTGGTCGGTAGTGATGACAGTGGTGGTTGGGAGTGGTGATGCTGGTAGTTGGTAATGGTGATGGTGGTTGAGAGTGGTGATGGTGGTAGTTTGCAGTGGTGATGTTGGTAGTTGGTAGTAGTGATGGTGGTAGGTGGTAGTGGTGATGGTAGTGGTTGGGAGTGATGACGGTGGTGGTTGGTAGTGGTGATGGTGGTAGTTTGTAGTTGTGATGCTGGTAGTTGGTAGTGGTGATGGTAGTGGTTGGGAGTGATGACGGTGGTGGTTGGTAGTGGTGATGGTGGTAGTTTGTCGTTATGATGCTGGTAGTTGGTAGTGGTGAGGGAGGTGGTCGGTTGTGATGACAGTGGTGGTTGGGAGTGGTGATGCTGGTAGTTGGTAGTGATGATGGTGGTGGTTTGTAGTTGTGATGCTGGTAGTTGGTAGTGGTGATGGTGGTGGTCGGTAGTGATGACAGTGGTGGTTGGGAGTGGTGATGCTGGTAGTTGGTAGTGATGATGGTGGTGGTTTGTAGTTGTGATGCTGGTAGTTGGTAGTGGTGATGGTGGTAGTTTGTCGTTGTGATGCTGGTAGTTGGTAGTGGTGATGGAGGTGGTTGGAGTGATGACGTCGGTGGTTGGTAGTGGTGATGGTGGTAGTTGGTAGTGGTGATGGTGGTGGTCGGTAGTGATGACAGTGGTGGTTGGGAGTGGTGATGCTGGTAGTTGGTAGTGATGATGGTGGTGGTTGGTAGTGGTGATGGTAGTGATTGGTAGTGGTGAAGCTGGTAGTTGGTAGTGGTGATGCTAGTAGTTGGTAGTGGCGATGGTGGTAGTAGGTAGTGGTGATGCTGGCAGTTGGTAGTGGTGATGGTGGCTGTTGGTAGTGGTGATGGTGGTGGTTGGTAGTGGTGATGTTAGTAGTTGTCAGTGGTGATGGTGGCGATTGGTAGTGGTTATGCTGGCAGTTGGTTGTGGTGATGGTGGTCGTTGGTAGTGGTGATGGTGGTTCGTAGTGGGGATGGTGGTGGTTGGTAGTGGTGATGCTGGTAGATGGTAGTGTTGATGGAAGTAGTTGGTAGTGGTGATGGTAGTGGTTGGTAGTTGTGATGGTGGTGATTGGTAGTGGTGATGCTGGTAGTTGGTAGTGGTTATGGTGGTGGTTGAGAGTGGTGACGGTGGTAGTTTCCAGTGGTGATGCTGGTAGTTGGCAGTAGTGATGGTGGTAGGTGGTAGTGGTGATGCTGGTAGTTGGTAGTGGTGATGCTGGTGCTTGGTAGTGGTGATGGTGGTGCTTGTTAGTGGTGATGGTGGTGGTTGGTAGTGGTGATGTAGGTAGTTGGTAAAGGTGATGGTGGTAGTTGGTAGTGGTGATGGTGGTTGTTGGCAATGGTGATGGTGGTGGTTGGTAGTAGTGATGGTGGTGGTCGGTGGATGGTGGTGGGTGGATGTTTTTTTTGGGTGGATGATGGTGTGGGTGGATGGTAGTGGGTGGATGGTGGTTGGAGGTGTGAGTGGTAATATTACTTCTATCAATCAAAACTGAATGCATTATCAATATATAACTTTCCTACTCTTTGTTCATTAGTGGATGACTTTCGTACAGCAGGTAACGAAATCGTTCAACCGGAGTTGAACGATTAACGTCACAAAATCATTACACATCACTGATGCTTCTCTCTCTCTCTCTCTCTCTCTCTCTCTCTCTCTCTCTCTCTCTCTCTCTCTCTCTCTCTCTCTCTCTAACACCAAGCATACTACAATTATATTAAAATACACATTTAGCGTATATCTGGTATGTGTGATTGCTTGTAGAAGATGAAGAAGTGAAGAAAGACTTCATTCCGTGTGAAATCTTAGATATTGATGTCGGTAGGTGGAGTTGTTGCCTGGGGTCACTGAGGGAGATGGGAGGAAGGTCATCAATTAATAGCAATGATGTGTGATAGGATGGTGGAGGGGTGGTGAAAATGTGTGATAGGATGGTGGAGGGGTGGTGAAAATGTGTGATAGGATGGTGGAGGGGTGGTGAAAATGTGTGATAGGATGGTGGAGGGGTGGTGAAAATGTGTGATAGGATGGTGGAGGGGTGGTGAAAATGTGTGATAGGATGGTGGAGGGGTGGTGAAAATGTGTGATAGGATGGTGGAGGGGTGGTGAAAATGTGTGATAGGATGGTGGAGGGGTGGTGAAAATGGCCCCATCTCCTGAGTAATCATAGCGGTCTTAATAAGTATAATGGTCGGTCTACACACACACACACACACACACACGCACACACACGCACACACACGCACATTAGGTCTCGACCCTTGCAACCACAATTAGGTGAGTACAGTTAGGTGAGTATACACACACACACACACACACACACACACACACACACACACACACACACACACACACACACACACACACACACACACACACACGCATACAATGCTAGTACAGTACTCTACCCAGGATTGTCTCAGAGACACTTTCACAACAAGCTATACCATGTGCGGTGAAGCTAAGATTAGCTTTCTGGATCCTTAGTAGTCCTTCCCGATCTCAACTGCAACGTTTGTCTTCACCATCACCATGGTGCCCACACTCGATCCAGCACTACCGGAGACCAGAAGAATTGCAGGAGGTTTGGGGTGAAGCTAATTTTGAAGTTAATCTGAAGGACGTACGAAGCAAGAATAAGAGAAATGATGTTAGAGGTTAGAAGAGCTAGGAGAGACACTGTTACGGCGTACACAGTACTTAAATAACTTTATAGGCTTAACTGGAAAAAAAATCTGTTGGAGAGGGAAGGGGGGAAGGACCGGGAAGAAACGAAGCATAGATGCAAACTGAAGACTCAAACGATCTACTGGGTTGTCATGAAATATACTTTTTATCTATAACTATATGGGAATGACCTGACGACTTGATCACATACTGCCGTTGACAACGGTAATTGCGGCAAGATCAAGGATGTTATTGGTGAATGCATATGTTAGGATGCCACCATCGCTTCTACGAGGATGGCTGGCTCTCTTAAAGACAGGGTGTGTATTCTCTCTGTCATGTATGCCAGAATACTGTAGCTACTGTGAGGTATTTTTAAACTTCTTGTATATATTCATGTGGTATGACAAATGCTTAGGAGATTCGTTATACATTCATTATACACTAATCATAATTCTTGGAGGGGTGCTGAGACAACACAAGTCGTCGAGACACCTGCAAACATTCCACTAGTGACTAGACAGAAGTGGTTGCAGATCTAAGCTGACTCAACATCAGGGTAGGCAACGGATCATGTGCTCTTAATTTAATAAGGTAGATCATGTTAACTCCCTGTGCTTCGTTAAACAAAAATACAGAAGTTGACAGGCGTCAGCAACCTTAGTTTTGATCTCTACTGACGAGACTCGTCAGTCGGCGGTAGCCCACGCTCAATAGAGAAATAATAACACCTATAATACCGAAAGCCTGGGTATACACTAAATAAATATTTTATGCTCCTTTTGTAGAGTACCTCTCGGGTTCCTGAGAAACATGAATCATTACATAAAGATATTATTTCCGGGGGGGGGGGGAGCATTCTGGGACGTATTGAATCTTATTACTGTCCGCAATATGTGTTCCTATTCCATATGTATTGTTAGAAACCTGTGGCAGGATCATTGCTAGTGTTGCTTTGCATAAACTGCTTCTATAAGACAAGTTTTACATGGGTTACATGCGTATGGTTATAGGGCTTTCTGGCGAGGTGTTCTTTCATGACACGTATACCTGGAGGTTACCTGCAGGTTATTCCGGGCCCGGTCCATGACCAGGCCTCCCGATGGATCAGGGCCTGATCAACTAGGCTGCTACTGCTGGCCGCACGCAGTCCAACGTACAAGCCACAGCCCGGCTGATCCGGCACTGACTTTAGGTATATGTCCAGCTCTCTCTTGAAGGCAGCCAGGGGTTTATTGGCAATTCCCCTAATGCTTGATGGGAGGCTGTTGAACAGTTTTGGGCCCCGGACACTTATGGTGTTTTCTCTTAGTGTACCAATGGCGCCCCTACTTTTTATTGGGGGCATTTTGCATCGCCTGCCCAGTCTTTTACTTTAGTAGGGAGTGATTTCTGTGTGCAGATTTGGGACCATTCCTTCCAAGATTTTCCAAGTGTAGATTATGATATATCTTTCCCTCCTGCGTTCCAACGAGTACAAGTCAAGTGCTTCCAAGCGTTCCCAGTAGTTAAGGTGCTTGACAGAACTTATACGTGCAGTAAAGGATCTCTGTACACTCTCTAGATCTGCGATTTCACCTGCTTTGAATGGAGATGTTAATGTACAGCAGTATTCCAGCCTAGAGAGAAATTTACTGATCGGAAATAGCGCGTTAATCTTACGTACTGTATGTGATTAGTCTTTTGTAGTTACGGGAAAAGGTTCTGAAACGAACAAAAGATTCATCACTTGGAACTATTTCCAGCAGCGGCTGTGACAGTCAATGCGTACTGCTTAGGCACTAGCGGATGAGATTGATGAACCGACACCTGACAGTTAATTAGATTCAGCTTATCCAGTTGACGCGGCCTTGGTACTGCGATGCCTCTTTCACGAGGAGACCTTTTCCAGAATCCCCTCCTCTGTCGAATCTCAGTTGGTATCTCTCAGTACTGTGGAGCCTGTTGTGGATATACGGTAGTAACCAAGCAGCTGTCGGATAATACACTTGCAGCTGCGCACGCAGTCTTTCTCGGAAGCAGATGCGGCCAGGAAGAACATAATAGTTTATGCAACTCTCTCCAAAAGGAAGGATTAACCACGTAGAAAAGCACTGGACGTGGAAAATTAAGAACGATTTGATGTTTCCAGTAAGTAAACATAAAGTAATGGAGGTTACACTCCACAGTCCCCTAGGCGGGCATCTTGGTGTAAAGAAATCTTACCAACATTTTTTTCCGACCCCGTACGCCATTAAATGTACCTGTTCTTGTTCGGACGTGAGCCACTTGACTATTACGAGGAAGTTTAGGCATCCTATGAAGTCAACTTTATTATTTACAGTACCAACGTTAAATAACGTTTTCTTCAGAACTGTAATAGACTGTATTGGTTCCATGCCCAGGACTTGAATGGGTAATAACTAACAAAATGAGCATTTACTCATTATGACGCGTCAGTGTGCGGTCTATCGTACAGATTGGTGAAAATCCTTGTACAAGTAGAGGCATCGCGGAAAATCCAGTCAAATCAGGGATCAAATTTCACAAATGAGAATCTTCATGAAGTAATTTCCCATCTGGTAGTAATCGGTTGGATCTCTTCTCTCTTTCATCTAGAATCTAAAGATACACTTATAAGATTTTACCAGACGCTCACAAAGCATGTTATGCACGCATATGAAGGACCGTATGTCATATTGAGACTAGTGAGTATTTATTTTTCTTATGAGGGAAAGCATGCAGGAATTGCTCATTTACAGTCTCTTTGAGCTCGTATATGGTTGGTCAGGTTGAGAGCCTTAAGCTCGTCTCAAGGAGGACTGGATTGGCGGTGAGAGTACAGCACTGTTATTACTTCGAATGGCTCTGAACTTCGGAATCGAAGTTGCCATGTACGCAAATTGGCTGCGGTAAACCAGAGAGCAGCAAAGAGTCTCATGACATGCCTTTCGTTGACCTTTTTTTTTTTTCAGCGGGGACTTGACCCTGGTAGCAGCACACTGCAGATGTGTTCAGCTTTGCCTAAAAAAAAAAAAAAAAAAAAAAAAAGCTGTACGATGTCTACACTCATCTCAGGCAGCCCCCTCCACCTCCCACAGCCCCCTCCACCTCCCACAGCCCCCTCCAACTCCCACAGCCCCCTCCACCTCCCACATCCCCCTCCACCTCCCACAGCCCCCTCCACCTCCCACAGCCCCCTCCACCTCCCACAGCCCCCTCCACCTCCCACAGCCCCCTCCACCTCCCACAGCCCCCTCCACCTCCCACAGCCCCCTCCACCTCCCACAGCCCCCTCCACCTCCCACAGCCCCCTCCACCTCCAACACCCCCTCCACCTCCCACAGCCCCCTCCACCTCCCACAGCCCCCTCCACCTCCCACAGCCCCCTCCACCTCCCACAGCCCCCTCCACCTCCCACAGCCCCCTCCACCTCCCACAGCCCCCTCCACCTCCCACAGCCCCCTCCACCTCCCACAGCCCCCTCCACCTCCCACAGCCCCCTCCACCTCCCACAGCCCCCTCCACCTCCCACAGCCCCCTCCACCTCCCACAGCCCCCTCCACCTCCCACAGCCCCCTCCACCTCCCACAGCCCCCTCCACCTCCCACAGCCCCCTCCACCTCCCACAACCCCCCCACCTCCCACAGCCCCCTCCACCTCCCACAGCCCCCTCCACCTCCCACAGCCCCCTCCACCTCCCACAGCCCCCTCCACCTCCCACAGCCCCCTCCACCTCCCACAGCCCCCTCCACCTCCCACAGCCCCCTCCACCTCCCACAGCCCCCTCCACCTCCCACAGCCCCCTCCACCTCCCACAGCCCCCTCCACCTCCCACAGCCCCCTCCACCTCCCACAGCCCCCTCCACCTCCCACAGCCCCCTCCACCTCCCACAGCCCCCTCCACCTCCCACAGCCCCCTCCACCTCCCACAGCCCCCTCCACCTCCCACAGCCCCCTCCACCTCCCACAGCCCCCTCCACCTCCCACAGCCCCCTCCACCTCCCACAGCCCCCTCCACCTCCCACAGCCCCCTCCACCTCCCACAGCCCCCTCCACCTCCCACAGCCCCCTCCACCTCCCACAGCCCCCTCCACCTCCCACAGCCCCCTCCACCTCCCACAGCCCCCTCCACCTCCCACAGCCCCCTCCACCTCCCACAGCCCCCTCCACCTCCCACAGCCCCCTCCACCTCCCACAGCCCCCTCCACCTCCCACAGCCCCCTCCACCTCCCACAGCCCCCTCCACCTCCCACAGCCCCCTCCACCTCCCACAGCCCCCTCCACCTCCCACAGCCCCCTCCACCTCCCACAGCCCCCTCCACCTCCCACAGCCCCCTCCACCTCCCACAGCCCCCTCCACCTCCCACAGCCCCCTCCACCTCCCACAGCCCCCTCCACCTCCCACAGCCCCCTGCACCTCCCACAGCCCCCTCCACCTCCCACAGCCCCCTCCACCTCCCACAGCCCCCTCCACCTCCCACAGCCCCCTCCACCTCCCACAGCCTCCTCCACCTCCCACAGCCCCCACCACCTCCCACAGCCCCCTCCACCTCCCACAGCCCCCTCCACCTCCAACAGCCCCCTCCACCACCCACAGCCCCCACCACCGCCCACAGCCCCCTCCACCTCCCACAGCCCCCTCCACCTCCCACAGCCCCCTCCACCTCCCACAGCCCCCTCCACCTCCCACAGCCGGCTCCACCTCCCACAGCCCCCTCCACCTCCAACAGCCCCCTCCACCTCCCACAGCCCCCTCCACCTCCCACAGCCTCCTCCACCTCCCACAGCCCCCTCCACCTCCCACAGCCCCCTCCACCTCCCACAGCCCCCTCCACCTCCAACAGCCCCCTCCACCTCCCACAGCCCCCTCCACCTCCAACAGCCCCCTTCACCTCCCACAGCCCCCTTCACCTCCAACAGCCCCCTTCACCTCCCACAGCCCCCTTCACCTCCAACAGCCCCCTCCACCTCCCACAGCCCCCTCCACCACCCACCGCCCCCTCCACCTCCCACAGCCCCCTCCACCTCCCACAGCCCCCTCCACCTCCCACAGCCCTCTCCACCTCCAACAGCCCCCTCCACCTCCCACAGCCCCCTCCACCTCCAACAGCCCCCTTCACCTCCCACAGCCCCCTTCACCTCCAACAGCCCCCTTCACCTCCCACAGCCCCCTTCACCTCCAACAGCCCCCTCCACCTCCCACAGCCCCCTCCACTTCTCACCTATCTCCCACCGAATGCTGTTCCCCTCACACGCCCACTCCTTCACACCCCGTAACCTGTTCCTTCCTCCGGCCGCTCATTCCCACCCTACGCTGCTCCCTCCTCAAACCACTCTACACCCCTCGCCTCCCCCTCAAATCTCCCTTCCACTCCTCTCTAAACTCCTAAAACCTGATTGCAAATTTCCCGTGGTATTTATTTGGTTTTGTTAAATTTATATTTCTCTAGATAATGGCCGGATATGTGTTTCCGTTTTCTCCCCCTCCTCTATTTCTCCCCTCCCCTCCCAACATTCTCTCCTCTTCCCCTGCCACTGCTCCTTCCACTGTTTCCAATACCTTCACTTCCCCGTCTCCTCTCCAGTGTCCCTGGAAACTTTTTTTCCTTTCACTTAAGGGCATCCATATATTTTCAGTATTTTATCTTTCCAGTTACAGTCTACATCAGGGATTCTCAACTTTTCCTCCATCATTAACTCCCTCGGTTTGATGTATCTCTCCATTTACCACCTCACTTCCATATAAAAAAATTTATCGCCATCATAAAGGGACAGAAAAACAAGGTCAAAAAAAAAAAAAAAATTATTCAGATTTTGCACAAAAATTGCAATATACATTCATATCACAAAAAAAAAATATAACATTGCTTTCTAAAGAAATAATAGTTATACAGTCCATTTTTTTCACAAAAGAAAAAAAAAGTAAAACCAAATAGGTACATCAAATATTTTCCCTTTACCATGTGATCTTTTACCCCCAAGAGATAAATTTACCCTTGTTGAGAATCACTGGTCTATATTATCACTTCGGTTCTAACTGTATTTTCTCTCTAACTTTCTAAAGAAAATACAACATTAATAGTGAAATGTGGATGTATTAGAGTCTATTGCTTAGAATTCATTGAGATCATGGTTTCTGATGGGTATGGACAGCCGCCCTCAACATCAGGTGTGTCTCCTTAGTCCACTGTACCACAGCGGATCATTACATTTCTCCCACTAGAATCTTGGTCAAGTTGGTGATGGTCAGTAACTGGGACACGATAGAAAGTTCTACATTTTCTATCGTTGACTCACACACCTAGATAATATTCACCTTAATCTTAGTATAAGCAGATAGTTATGGTGTGGGCCTCCTAGTCCTCTGTTATCTTTCCTTCCCACGTATTTCCGCGTACACTTGTTTTGGGGAGAAATCTCGACACAGGAGTCGGAGACTAATTCTAGCTCCTGTCTCTTTTATGTCGATTGCCAATTGTCTCTTCCCCTCTCACAGACATACAAACATATCAATTGGAGTCGGTGACACAGCAGTGGCACCAACAGCCCCTGGCGCTGCTACTAGCAGATCGCTAAATTAATATCACTGCAGTTGGAGTCGTCAGAATTTTGATGTGTGTCGGCTGAGCACTCCATTGGCCGTCCAAGTCATAGATGACAACCTATTTCGAAGCTGTACTGAGGCAGAAATCTCTCTCTCTCTCTCTCTCTCTCTCTCTCTCTCTCTCTCTCTCTCTCTCTCTCTCTCTCTCTCTCTCTCTCTCTCTCTCTCTCTCTCTCTCTCTCTCTCTCTCTTACTCTCTTGGTTCACTCAGGTTCCTTTCTCAGTCTTAAATTCAGTGATCCTAAAAAGCTGAACGTGTATACAATTTTTTTTAATTTTTGTTTTATTTTTTTTTATTTTTTTGCAGTGAGAGTTTAATAAAATTTTTGCTGTATTAGCTTAAGAAAAGTTCTGCAGTGACGATTAAAAGAAAAGTGTTTGGTTTGGTGATTTACGAAAATTTTAAATCAGGAATTGTTTTAAGAAAACTGAGAATCCCGCCCCTCTTAGGCGGCTACTTGACTCTGGTCTAGTAGCTACCCGACTGTTGTGCTACCAGACTATTGTGGCTATCCGACCGTGGTGACTTCCCCACTATAATGACTAGCACCCGATTATGGTGTCTATTTAGCGGTGCCGACCACCCTGTCATGATCGCTACTCGATCGGGGGGATCTAACTGACCATGATGCGTATTCCCGACCACGGTGACCATCCGATTGTAGCTGCCCGACTGTTGTCGCCACAAAACCACTTAGTTTACTCAACTACGATGGGTCACCGAAAGATTAAGACCCGTGCCAGGACACTATCCTGGCGAACATTAAACGTACGTGCCCAACCACAGTACCTACCCAACCTTGTTGGCTACCCAACCACAGTACCTATCCATCCTTGGTGGCTAACCAACCAGAGTCCTGAAGGACGAAACTACCCTCAGGTCCCCTGATCCACTAGCTACAAGAATCAATTCCAATCACGGTTTCTCCTTAACCCACAAAGAGACCATTTTTAATAATGATTTGTTTAATCCCAAAATATTCATAACAGTGGTTAGAAGTGATAATTGAGGGCTATCAGACCTTATCCCAACCGGAAGTCTGACAGATACCTGATGGGCGGTATGCTCTCTATAAAGTGATTTCACGAAGAGTGGTTTTTTTGCGGTCCCGAGGCCATGGGTTGGAAGGTCACCTGAGATGCATTTAAATCCTCGATTTTTTTGTTATTGTGGTTGGGGAAAAAGTGTGATTTGTAGACGAGGCTGGAAAGTGATACTGAAGAATGTTATTAGGGTGGGAGAGTTACTTAAATGGGAGATATGGTAGTGGGAGGAGGGTAGATGGTGAGGGAGGAGATGAAGAGGAGGAGGTGAGGGAAGAGGAGGTGAAAGAGGTGGAGATGAGGGAGGAGGAGGTGACAAACGAGGAGGAAAAGCAGGAGGTGAGGTAGGAGGTGAGGCAGGAGGTGAGGAGAGGAGGAGGTGAATCAGGAGGAGGTGAAGCACGAGGTGAGGCAGGAGGAGGTGAGGCAGGAGGTGAGGCAGGAGGAAGTGAGGCAGGAGGAGGTGAGGTAAGAGGAGGTGAGGGAGGAGGAGGTGAAGTAGGAGGTGAGAAAGGAGGACGTGAGGCAGGAGAAGTTGAGGCAGGAGAATTAGAAGCAGGAGATGAGGCAAGAGGAGGTGAATCAGAAGGAGGTGAAGCACGAGGTGAGGCAGGAGGTGAGGCAGGAGGAGGTGAAACAGGAGAAAGTGAGGGAGGAGGAGGTAAAGCAAGAGGTGAGGCAGGAGGAGGTGAGGGAGAAGGTGAAGCAGGAGCCGGTGAGGCAGGAGGAGGTGAAACAGGAGGTTAGGCAGGAGGAGGAGAGGCAGGAGGAGGTGAAGCAGGAGATGAGGCAGGAGGAGGTGAGGCAGGAGAAGGTGAGGCAGGAGAAGGTGAGGCAGGAGCTGAGGCAGGGGAATTAGAAGCAGGAGAGGAGGCAGGAGGAGGTGAAGCAGGAAGTGAGGCAGGAGGAGGTGAGGAAGGAGGAGGTGAAGCAGGAGGCGGTGAGGCAGGAGGAGGTGAGGCAGGAGGAGGTGAAGCAGGAGAAGTGAAGCAGCAGGAGGAGGTGAGGCAGGAGGCGGTGAGGCAGGAGGCGGTGAAGCAGGTGAGGCAGGAGGAAGTGAGGCAGGAGGAGGTGAAGCAGGAGGAGAGGCGGGAGGAGGTGAGGCAGGAGGCGGTGAGGCAGGAGGTGAGGCAGGAGGAAGTGAAGCAGAAGGTGAGGCAGGAGGAGGTGAAGCAGAAGGTGAGGCAGGAGGAGGTGAGACAGGAGGAGGTGAAGCAGGAGGTGAGGCAGGAGGAGGTGAGGCAGGAGGAAGTGAAGCAGGAGGTGAGGCAGGAGTAAGTAAGGCAGGAGGAGGTGAGGCAGGAGGAGGTGAAGCAGGAGGAGGTGAGGCAGGAGGAGGTGGGGCAGGAAATGGTGAGGCAGGAGGTGAGGCAGGAGAAGGTGAGGCAGGAGGAAGTGAATCAGGAGGTGAGGCAGGAGGAGGTGAGGCAGGAGGAGGTGAGGCAGGAGGAGGTGAAGCAAGAGGAGGTGAGGCAGGAGGAGGTGAGGCAGGAGGAGGTGAGACAGGAGGAGGTGAAGCAGGAGGCGGTGAGGCAGGAGGAGGTGAGGCAGGAGGTGAGGCAGAAGGAGGTGAAGCAGGAGGTGAGGTAGGAGGAGGTGAAGCAGGAGGAGGTGAAGCAGGAGGAGGTGAAGCAGGAGGTGAGGCAGGAGGAGGTGCGGCAGGAGGTGAGGCAGGGGAATTAGAAGCAGGAGAGGAGGCAGGAGGAGGTGAAGCAGGAAGTGAGGCAGGAGGAGGTGAGGAAGGAGGAGGTGAAGCAGGAGGCGGTGAGGCAGGAGGAGGTGAGGCAGGAGGAGGTGAGGCAGGAGGTGAGGCAGGAGAAGGTGAGGCAGGAGCTGAGGCAGGGGAATTAGAAGCAGGAGAGGAGGCAGGAGGAGGTGAAGCAGGAAGTGAGGCAGGAGGAGGTGAGGAAGGAGGAGGTGAAGCAGGAGGCGGTGAGGCAGGAGGAGGTGAGGCAGGAGGAGGTGAGGCAGGAGGTGAGGCAGGAGAAGGTGAAGCAGGAGGTGAGGCAGGAGGAGGTGAGGCAGGAGGCGGTGAGGCAGGAGGCGGTGAAGCAGGTGAGGCAGGAGGAAGTGAGGCAGGAGGAGGTGAAGCAGGAGGAGAGGCGGGAGGAGGTGAGGCAGGAGGCGGTGAGGCAGGAGGTGAGGCAGGAGGAAGTGAAGCAGAAGGTGAGGCAGGAGGAGGTGAAGCAGAAGGTGAGGCAGGAGGAGGTGAGACAGGAGGAGGTGAAGCAGGAGGTGAGGCAGGAGGAGGTGAGGCAGGAGAAGTGAAGCAGGAGGTGAGGCAGGAGTAAGTAAGGCAGGAGGAGGTGAGGCAGGAGGAGGTGAAGCAGGAGGAGGTGAGGCAGGAGGAGGTGGGGCAGGAAATGGTGAGGCAGGAGGTGAGGCAGGAGAAGGTGAGGCAGGAGGAAGTGAATCAGGAGGTGAGGCAGGAGGAGGTGAGGCAGGAGGAGGTGAGGCAGGAGGAGGTGAAGCAAGAGGAGGTGAGGCAGGAGGAGGTGAGGCAGGAGGAGGTGAGACAGGAGGAGGTGAAGCAGGAGGCGGTGAGGCAGGAGGAGGTGAGGCAGGAGGTGAGGCAGAAGGAGGTGAAGCAGGAGGTGAGGTAGGAGGAGGTGAAGCAGGAGGAGGTGAAGCAGGAGGAGGTGAAGCAGGAGGTGAGGCAGGAGGAGGTGCGGCAGGAGGTGAGGCAGGAGGTGAGGCAGGAGGAGGTGAAGCAAAAGGAAGTGAGGCAGGAGGAAGAGAAGCAGGAGGTAAAGCAGGAGGAAGTGAGGGAGGAGGAGGTGAAGCAGGAGTAGGTGAGGCAGGAGGAGGTGAAGCAGGAGGTGAGACAGGAGAAGGTGAGGCAGGAGGAGGTGAAGCAGGAGGTGAGGCAGGAGGAGGTGAAGCAGGAGGAGGTGAAGAAGGAGGTGAAGCAGAAGGAGCTGCGGCAGGAGGAAGAGAAGCAGGAGGTGAGGCAGGAGGAGGGGAGGCAGGTGAGGCAGGAGAAGGTGAAGCAGGAGGAGAGGCAGGAGAAGGTGAGGCAGGAGGGGGTGAAGCAGTAGGTGAGGCAGGAGGAGATAAAGAAGGAGGTGAAGCAGGAGGAGGTGAGGCAGGAGGAGGTGAGGCAGGAGGAGGTGAGGCAGGAGGTGAGGCAAGAGAAGGTGAGGCAGGAGGAGGTGAAGCAGGAGGAGGTGAAGCAGAAGGTGAGACAGGAGGAGGTGAAGAAGGAGGTGAAGCAGGAGGAGGTGAGAGAGGAGGAGATGAAGGAGGAGGTGAGACAGGAGGAGGTGAGGCAGGAGGTGAGGCAGGAGAAGGTGAGGCAGGAGGAGGGGAAGCATTAGGTGAGGCAGGAGGAGGTGAGGCAGAAGGAATTGAAGCAGGAGGAGGTGAAGCAGGAGGTGAAGCAGGAGGAGGTGAAGCAGAAGGAGGTGAGGTAGGAGGAAGAGAAGCAGGAGGTGAGGCAGGAGGAGGTGAGGCAGGTGAGGCAGGAGGAGAGGCAGGAGAAGGTGAGGCAGGAGGAGGTGAAGCAGAAGGTGAGGCAGGAGGAGGTGAAGAAGGAGGCGAAGCAAGAGGAGGTGTGGCAGGAGGAGGTGAGGCAGGAGGAGGTGAGGCAGGAGGAGGTGAAGCAGAAGGTGAGGCAGGAGAAGGTGAGGCAGGAGGAGGTGAGGCAGGAAGAGGTGAGGCAGGAAGAGGTGAGGCAGGTGAGGCAGGTGAGGCAGGTGAGGCAGGAGGAGGTGAAGCAGGAGGTGAGGCAGGAGAAGGTGAGGCAGGAGGAGGTGAAGCAGGAGGTGAGGCGGGAGGATGTGAGGCAGGTGAGGCATGAGCAGGTGAAGCAATTGGTGAGGCTGGAGAAACTGAGCCAGGAGGAGGTGAAGCAGGAGGTGAGGCAGGAGGATGTGAGGCAGGAGGAGGTGAAGCAGGAGGAGGTGAAGCAGGAGGTGAGGCAGGAGGAGGTGAGGCAAGAGGTGAGGCAGGAGGAGGTGATGCACAAGGAGGTTAGGCAGTAGGAAGTGAAACAGGAGGTGAGGCAGGAGGAGGTGAAGAGGAGGAGGTGAGGCAGGACGTGAGGGAGGAGGAGGTGAAGCAATAGGTGAGGCAGGAGAATGTGAGGCAGGAGAAGGTGAGGCAGGAGGAGGGGAAGCAGGAGGTGAGGCAGGAGGATGTGAGGCAGGAGGAGGTGACGCAGGAGGAGGTGAAGCAGGAGGTGAGGCAGGAGGAGGTGAGGCAGAAGGTGGTGAGGCAGGAGGAGGTAAGGCAGGAGGAGGTAATGCAGGACGTGAGGGAGGAGGAGGTGAAGCAGTAGGTGAGGCAGGAGAATGTGAGGCAGGAGAAGGTGAGGCAGGAGGAGGTGAAGCAGGAGGAGGTGAAGCAGGAGGTGAGGCAGGAGGATGTGAGGCAGGAGGAGGTGAAGCAGGAGGAGGTGAAGCAGGAGGTGAGGCAGGAGGAGGTGAGGCAAGAGGTGAGGCAGGAGGAGGTGAAGCAGGAGGTGAGGCAGGAGGAGGTGAGGCAGGAGGTGAGGCAGGAGGAGGTGAGGCAGGAGGCGAGGCAGAATTGGTAACACTGTTGGTTCCAGCAGGGAGACCCACGGTCAAATCTGACCACCTGTGATTACCTGCAGGGTGGTCCTTCATCTACATCACCTACACCCGCTACACTCCCACCTACACTCGCTACACTCCCACCTACACCCACTACACTCCCATCTACAGCCGCTACACTCCCACCTACACCCGCTACACTCCCACCTACACTCGCTACACTCCCACCTACACCCACTACACTCCCATCTACAGCCGCTACACTCCCACCTACACCCGCTACACTCCCATCTACAGCCGCTACACTCCCACCTACACTCGCTACACTCCCACCTACACCCACTACACTCCCACCTACACTCGCTACACTCCCACCTACACCCGCTACACTTCCACCTACACCCGCTACACTCCCACCTACACCCACTACACTCCCACCTACACTCGCTACACTTCCACCTACACCCGCTACACTTCCACCTACACCCGCTACACTCCCACCTACACTCGCTACACTTCCACCTACACTCGCTACACTCCCACCTACACCCACTACACTCCCACCTACACTCGCTACACTCCCACCTACACCCGCTACACTTCCACCTACACTCGCTACACTCCCACCTACACCCACTACACTCCCACCTACACCCGCTACACTTCCACCTACACCCGCTACACTTCCACCTACACCCGCTACACTCCCACCTACACCCACTACACTCCCACCTACACTCGCTACACTCCCACCTACCCCACTACACTCCCACCTACACTCTCTACACTCCCACATACACCCGCTACACTCCCACCTACACCCGCTACACTCCCACCTACACCAGCTACACTTCCACCTACACCCGGTACGCTCCCACCTACACCCGCTACACTCCCACCTACACCCGCTACACTCCTACCTACACCCGCTACACTCCAGCTTACACCCGCTACACTCCTACCTACACACGCTACACTCCCACTTACACCCGCTACACTCCTACCTACACCCGCTACACTTCCACCTACACTCGCTACACTCCCACCTACACCCACTACACTCCCACCTACACCCGCTACACTTCCACCTACACCCGCTACACTTCCACCTACACCCGCTACACTCCCACCTACACCCACTACACTCCCACCTACACTCGCTACACTCCCACCTACCCCACTACACTCCCACCTACACTCTCTACACTCCCACATACACCCGCTACACTCCCACCTACACCCGCTACACTCCCACCTACACCAGCTACACTTCCACCTACACCCGGTACGCTCCCACCTACACCCGCTACACTCCCACCTACACCCGCTACACTCCTACCTACACCCGCTACACTCCAGCTTACACCCGCTACACTCCTACCTACACACGCTACACTCCCACTTACACCCGCTACACTCCTACCTACACCCGCTACACTCCCACCTACACCCGCTACACTCCTACCTACACCCGCTACACTCCTACCTACACTCGCTACACTCCCACCTACACCTGCTACACTCCCACCTACACCCGCTACACTCCCACCTACACCCGCTACACTCCCACCTACACCCGCTACACTCCCACCTACACCCGCTACACTCCTACCTACACCCGCTACACTCCCACTTACACCAGCTACACTACTGGACCCTCTACATCTACTTCCAAGGAAAAGGCCACCATGAGAGACGGTAATTCACAAGTAAGAGTAACTCCAGCTCTGATGAAAGGCAACCTGGACTTAATATGACTGTATATGCCAGTTACACATTGTGTAACTGGCATGTACATACTGTGTAACTGGCATATAGAATTGGGTTGAGGCATACTGCTGATGTATGTCATTTTGCTGACCAAAATCTCTTGTTCCGGTTATAATTCCTAGGAATACAGCTACATTACCTTCTGCACCCATTTCATTACCTACACCCAGTACGCTACCTCACACACCAATTAAATCATCCTCTACACCAGTGGTTCCCAAACTTTTTCAGCTTGTTACCCAATTTAACATGCCACATAAAGCATGTTACCCATTTCACAAAATGTTGTTATTATTGATATATATGGCTAAACGTGAACGTATACAGCCTCGCATATTCTGCTAATCCTAGCAAAACCATTGAAAACGTAAGAACCACACATACATTATATATAAAATTAACAGTAGCTACAAATTCACAGTAACAGTGGGTAAATACTAACTATATACTGCACAGGGCAGTACACATACATACCAGCTTATGTCTACCTCGGCTGATGCTCACAGATAAACTGACAGTGTGAAATAGAGGCAGCCTCAGGAAGTGAGTGACGCGTACTGGACAGGTCGATCTGGGCTACTGAGTGACTTTTGTCCTGAAGCATACTTGTCAAAATACTTTTGGGTTTCCACACACTTAGCTATATATTTCTTCTTTTCTAATACTGTATATTAGTTTTTGATGTTTATTGTTATTTGGTTTAACTTTATTACTTATAATAGGTTTACTTTACAACTTTATATACTAAGACAAAGTTAACAATAATCCTCATACCGGGTACCACATTGTTTTCTTGATTTTCAGAATTCATAACTTTTTTGGTCACCCCTCCATTACCCCCCAAAAATGGTTAAATTACCCCCAGGGGGTAATTTACCCCCAGTTTAGGAACCACTGCTCTACACCAACTACACCCCCGCCTACACCTGGTCTCACCAACTAGTCCTCAATCACTTTGCTCTCCAACACTCCCAGAAACCTCTTCCTCCAACATATGGTTCTCTAACACACGGTTCTCCAACACATGGTCTTCCAGTACCCGAACCTCAAGTTTCTGTCATTACACTGAACAAAAAACTGCTTGCAAGGGGTTTCTGTAGTTGCGGGTGTATCACCTGCAACAGTGACCGTTTGCTAGCAGCACCAATATGAGCGGAGGAGCAGAAATCTTCGTCCTATGACAGTAAAGTATATCGGGTAATTTGCTAACATCAAGACATTTATTGCATGGAAAAACTAGCAGACAGAAATTGCAAAAAGGATTGTTGCTTTATGTATAGGCTAAGTTTTACCCCTGTCGCTCTAAGTAGAGTTATCAAGTGAAATCTACGTAATAAACTCTACTTTAGACCTTTTCGTAGTCTATAAATAAAGCTTTGCTCTGCAATTTGTGACGTATTTTTTTTTACCACTTCAAGACCTTCGCAACATTTGAGCGAGAGTTATATGCATTTTTGTCCCTTGCATCCCAGGCAGGGAAGTGTTCAGCATTGGTACCATAAGGTATATTTGCTTCCTATGTAATATGTATAGCAAAAAAAAAAAAAAAAGCAGAGTTTGCATTTAGGGTCCCTCGGTGTGAGTCCTGGTCAAGGCTGCCCATCATTGGACAGAACCATACCACGGATGGGGTTTGAACCCGCAGTAAGAGAGTCTCAAAATTCCAGACCGCCGCGTTAGCCACTGGGCCAGCTAGCTTCAGTAAGATTCCTCCAAGTGGCTAACGGGACGGTCTGGAGTTTTGAGACTCTCTTACCGCGGGTTCAAACCCCACCCGTGGTATGGTTTGTTTGCAATCGTGTCATTACGATTTCGTGAGTCATTGGACAGAACATACGGGAGGTACTACCTCTAGTGCTAACTGGGGACCCACATCTGTGGAAGAGAATAAATGAACTTCAGGGAGAAATTAAGAGGTTTTTCCCTGGAGATGCTAGAATATTTTCTTCCCCTACCACCCCTATATATCTGTTATAATATTAAAAAAAATACACTGGGAGAAAGAACAACATGTATGACCTCATAAAACCTATATTTCAAACTTTCATCCAAACTCCCCAGAGGTGGGCAGCGTGCTGAGGATGCTGCAGGCAATTCCTCTCTCAGCCAGCCGATGTTCTGAGGTTACGTCTTAAATCTCTTCATTTATTCTGGAACAAAAACACACGAAAATGGATGGAGTAAGACTAGTCGGCCAGTGCTGGTAGTCGACAAGTAGAAGATAAGAAGTAATGAACTGCACCATGAAGGTCCACGACTGAATGAAGTTTCAGCCCAGGATGAATAATCCGATTCAAGACCTGACGATGATTCTTGAAGAGACGTCAGATTTCCAAACAACGAAGGTTCCTGAAGATGGAGTCAGGTTTCAAATACAATCTAATCCGAGAATAGCTTGCGCCAAAATCTGTAACTAGGATGGAATCCTAGTTACAGAGATTGAAGAAAAGTTGTATTTCCGGATAGTAGTAGCTTCTACTACTACTATTTTCCCACATTCGGTGTGAGCCACACTAGACTTCAGGGCTAAGAAGAGAACAAGAGGGATTACCATCAAAACATTACAATTTCAAAATTGGTCGAAGGTCTAAAAAATGTGTTTGTTTACATTAGCCTCCCCTTAAGAGTAAAATCCCGACGGGTAACCAGCATAAACCAAACAAAATAAAAAAACTGCAATAATAGATAAAGCTGCCTACGGATTCAGGCGAGACCCAGTGCCTGGTATTTAAATACAGTAAAAGAAAATAGAGATAGGAAGATATAAGTTGTTTGGTTGGTTAATGGGCTTTGAAATCTGTCGACATACGAGGCTCGTTAATTAAGGCTGCGCGTCTCTTGCTCACCTCCAATCGAAAATACTTTAATCGAAAATATAGGCTTTTTTTTTAAAATTAAAACAAGCAAGTCAACGATAATTATATGTATGCTGAGATATATATACCTCTCCACGTGTACACGCATTGTTCTTCTCGGTGTTCGTACATCTAGCGCTCTACACTCACCGGAGTATATCCAAAATGTAACAGACATGCACTCAGGGGCCACTTTATTAGGTACACCTGTACCTATTCGTTATTGCAAATATCTTAGCTAATCTGGTGCCAGCACCCCAGTGCCTAAAAACATACAGACATGGCCAATAGGTTCAGTTGCTGGTCAGACCGACATCAGAATGGGAAAGAAATGTGATCTAAGCGACTGTGACCATGGAATGATTGTTGGTGCCAGACAGAGTGGTTTGGGTACCACAAAAACTACTGATCTTCTGGGTTTTTCAAGCACAACAGTCTCTAGAGTTTACAAAGAATGGAGTAAAAAATGCAAAACACCCAGTGAGAGAAGCAGTTCCGTGGACGAAAACGCTTTATTAATGAGAGATATCAGAGAGATGGCCTGACTGGTTCCAGCTGACAGGAAGGTAACAATAATTCAGATAACGAAGTATTACAACAGTGGTATGCAGAAGAACATTTCTGAGTGCACAGCATGTCAAACCTTGAAGTGGATGGGTCATTGCAGCAGACCACCACACTGGGTTCCACTCCTGTCAGCTACGACTAGGAAACTGAGGCTACGGAAAGCACAGCCTCACCGAAACTGGATGGATGAAGATTGGAAAAAAACGATGCCTGGTAGGGTCAGAATTTCGCATAAACCTTTGGGATGAGAAGGAACGGGAGATTCGCAGCATGAACATGCAGTCGACAAATCTTCAGCAACTGCGTGAGGCTAAATGCTATCGTGTCAGCATAGACCTGGATCTCTAAGTAATGTTTCCAGCACCTTGTTAAATCCTTGCCACGGAGAATTCAGGTTGTTCTGGGGACAAGAGGGGCCCTAATCAGTACTAGAAGGGTGTTGTACCTAATAAAGTAGCCAGTGAGTGTACTTCATCACCAGCTCTATCGCACGGAAAGTTTAATAGCTGGTTTGCAAGTGATACTGACGTGCAACAGGTGGTGCTGACGTACATCATAGTGCTGATATGCATCATAGGTGGTACTGACCAAATGAAACGGTCAGCAGAAACATATAGACGTAGTAACTTATCCTTCACCAAACACACACACACACACACACAC
This sequence comes from Cherax quadricarinatus, assembly GCF_038502225.1. Taxonomy (NCBI): domain Eukaryota; kingdom Metazoa; phylum Arthropoda; class Malacostraca; order Decapoda; family Parastacidae; genus Cherax; species Cherax quadricarinatus. The sequence goes on along the minus strand of NC_091297.1, from coordinate 37,791,445 downwards.
ACACACACACACACACACACACACACACACACACACACACACACCTTGATACCTGAAAGACGGTGGGACCAGGCATCACCTCTCTGTGGGTCCTTAGAGAGGGGGCAGAGATGCTGTGTGTGCCACTAACAACAATTTTCAACACATCCATTGAAATTGGTCAACTATCTGAGGTATGGAAGACGGCAAATGTAGTCCCCGTCTTTAAGAAAGGAGACAGGCACGAGGCACTAAACTACAGACCAATGTCACTGACGTGTATAGTAAGCAAAGTCATGGAGAAGATTATCAGGAGTAGAGTGATGGAGCACCTGGAACTGAACAAGCTTATTAACGACAACCAGCACGGATTCAGGGAAGGAAAATCCCGTGTCACAAACCTACTGAAGTTTTATGACAAGATAACAGAAGTAAGACACGAGAGAGAGCGGTGGGTGGACTACATTTTCCTGGACTGCAAGAAGGCCTTCAACACAGTTTCTCACAAGAGATTAGTGCAAAAACTAGAGGATCAGGCACGCATAACATGAAGGGCACTGCAATGGATCAGAGAACACCTGACAGGGAGGCAACAACGAGTCATGGTACACGACGAGGTGTCAGAGTGAGCGCCTGTGATAAGCGGGTTTTCACAGGGGTCATTTCTAGGACCAGTGCTGGTTTTGGTATATGTGAATGACATGACGATAGGGATAGACTCAAAACTGTCCCTGTTTGCAGAGGATGTGACGTTAATGAGGAGAATTAAATCGGAGGAGGATCAGTAAGGACTACGAAGAGACCTGGACAGGCTGCAGGCCTGGTCCAGAAACTGGCTCCTTGAGTTTAACCCCCCAAAATGCAAAGTCATGAAAATCGGGAAAGGGCAAAGAAGACCGCAGACAGTATATAGGCTAGGTGGCCAAAGACTGTAAACCTCATTCAAGGAAAAGGATTTGGGGTTGAGTATAATACCGAGCACATCTCCTGAGGCGCACATCAACCAGATAACTGCTACAGCATATAGGCGACTAGCAAACCTAAGAATAGCGTTCCGATACCTCAGTAAGGAACCGTGTACGTCAGGCCCATACCGAAAGTGCAAAGGCTTGCAAAAAGACTGGTCCCAGAGCTATAGGGAATGCACTACGAAGAAAGGTTAAGGGAAATTGGTCTGACGACACTGGAGGACAGGAGGGTTAGGGGAGACATAATAACGACATTCAAATTACTGCGAGGAATTGTCAATGCGAACAGAGACAGGATGTTCCAGAGATGGGACACAGAAACAAGGGGTCAGGATTCGAAGTTGAAGTCTCAGATGATTCAAAGAGATGTTTGGAAGTATTTCATTAGCCATAGAGTTGTCAGGAAGTGGAATAGTCTGGCAAGTGACGCAATGGAGTCAGGAACCATACATAGTTTTAAGACGAGATATGATAAAGCTCATGGAACAGTGAGAGAGAAGACCTAGTAGCGACCAATGAAGAGGCGGGTCCAGGGGCTATGACTCGACTCCTGTAACCACAAATAGGTGAGCACACACACACAATATCTCAAATGAAGTGCTGGTATTTATAACCCGTGAACTAACTTACCGATGGTGGAAGATAGAAGTATAACCAGGTGAGTCTTGTCCTTGTAGGAAAACCTTTGTGCAACCCTGAACTACGACTCAGTACGAAGGAGGGAGAGAGAGAGAGAGAGAGAGAGAGAGAGAGAGAGAGAGAGAGAGACAGAGAGACAGAGAGACAGAGAGACAGAGAGAGAGAGAGAGAGAGAGAGAGAGAGAGAGAGAGAGAGAGAGAGAGAGAGAGAGAGAGAGAGAGAGAGAGAGAGAGAGACAGAGAGAGAGAGAGAGAGAGAGAGAGAGAGAGAGAGAGAGAGAGAGAGAGAGAGAGAGAGAGAGAGAGAGGATGATGGTGAGTAGGGGAGAGGAAAAGCTGGCCAAAAATTATAATAGTAATGGGTAAATGACATAGAGGACATCCGGAGGGCGTGTCTATCATGATGGTTTGGGGCACGTCTCTCTCTCTCTCTGTGTATGTCTGTCTCTGTCTGTCTCTGTCTGTCTCTGTCTGTCTGTCTGTCTGTCTGTTTGTCTGTCTGCCCCCTCTCTCTCTCTCTCTCTCTCTCTCTCTCTCTCTCTCTCTCTATTAATGAGTCTTAGTTTTGGGTTGCACAGATGTTTTCCCTAGAAGGGAAAGAATCTCCACCACAACCACTGTCATCATCACCACCACCACCATCGCCACCACCATTACCACCATCACTGCTACCACTACTACCATCTCCACTACCACCACCACAACACTTCATAGCAACCAACAGGGTGAGTTTTTTCGTGAGGTGGAGGAAGGGGAGGAGAGGTGTAGGGAGGAGGGGTTGAGTCTTCATAGCTAGACTGGAACGTACAACAGCTGCTACGCCACCTCCCCAACACCCTCTCCTCCAGCACCTCCCCAACATACCCTCCTCAGCACCTACCCAACACCCCCTCCTCCAGCACCTCTCCAACACCCCCTCCTCAGCACCTCCCTAACACCCTCTCCTCCAGCACCTCCCCAATATTCCCTCCTCCAGCACGACCCCAACACCCCCTCCTCCAGCACCTCCAAGCATCTCCTTCACTAGCACCTTCCCAACACCCCCTCCTCCAACACCGTCCCTAACACCCTCTCCACCAGCACCACCCCAACACCCCTCCTCCAGCATCTCCCCAACACCCCTTCCTCCAACACCTCCCAACACACCCTCCTCAGCACCTCCCCAACACCCCCCTCCTCTAGCACCTCCCAACACTCCCTCCTCCAGCGCTTCCCGAACACTCCCTCTTCCAGCACCACCCCAACACCCTTCTTCCAGCACCACCCCAACACCCCTTCCTCCGGCACCATCCCAACACCTCCTTCTCCAGCAGCTCCCAGCATCTTATTCACCAACCCCTCCCCAACACCCCCTCCTCCACCACCTCCACAACGCCCCTTCCTCCACCACCTCCCCAACACCCCCTCCTCCAACACCTTTCCTAACACCCTCCCCAACAGCACCTCCTACAACACCCCTCCTCCAGCACCACACAAACACCCCCTTCTCCAGCACTACTGCAACACATCTGCTTTCAACACCTCCCCCAGCACCCCTCCTAAAGCACCACCCGAACACCCCCTCCTCCAGCACCTCCCCAAAAATACCTCCACCAGCACCTCGTCCAACACTCCGTCCTTCAACGCCACCCCAACACCCCCTCCATCAGCACCTGCCCAGCACCTCCTCCTCCTCCAACGCTCTCCCTGACACTCTCCCCACCAGCAAGTTCCCCAACGCCCCTTCCTCTAGCACCACCCCAACACCCCTCCTATAGGACCACTCCAACACCCCGTCCTCCAGCACCACCCCAACACATCCTCCTCCATCACAACTCCAACACATCCTTTTTCGGCACCACCCCAACACCCCCTCCTCCAGCACCACCCGAACGTCTCCTCCTCCAGCACCTCCCCAATACTTCCTCCTCTAGCACCACCCCAACACCCCCTCCTCCAGCACCACCCGAGCACATCCTCCTCCAGCACCACCCCAACGTCTCCTCCTCCAGCACCACCCCAGCGTCTCCTCCTCCAGCACCACCCCAACGTCTCCTCCTCCAGCACCACCCAAACACCCTCTCCTTCAGCACCACCCCAACACATTCTCCTCAAGCACTACTCTAGCACCCAGCGTCATCATTATCATTATCATCGTCGTCACCTCCACCATCATCATCATCATCATGATCATGATCGTCGCCCTCACCACCATCATCATCATCATGATCATCATCGTCACCTCCATCACCACCATCGTTATCATCATTATCATGATCATCATCGTCACCTCCACCACCATCTTCAAAATCATCGTCATCCCAGCATCATTATCATAGCCATAGCTTCATCTCCACACACACCACGTCTCCAACTTCACCTGTATCACCACTACATGTCTTGTACCACTCCTACATATGCTTTATCACCCCTACATGCTCTGTATCACCCCTACATATGCTTTATCACCCCTACATGTCCTGTTTCTCCCCTACATGTTCTGTATCACTCCTACACGTCCTAAATCAAACTATCATACACCAATTTACTGATATCCCTCGTCTTGCACCCACTACACACCTCGTCGTCCACATGATGGACACGGGTATACAAACTACACCAGCCGCCTCGGCGGCAGAATCTAATATTTAAGATTGCTCATCGAGGACAGCTGGATGAAGATTGAAACATAATAAGTAGCAGCCAAGTTAGTGTGTAATATGTAGGGTTTGTTTACACTGTACTGAATATTACGAAATAAATTTATGAATAACTGATCGTAAGGAATTCTGCTCTTCAAGGAACAGTATTCCCTCTAATTCTCTGTCTCACTCCCATTCACATATTACATAAACAAAAATATATATGTTATTGTAATATTCTTCGTAGACGATACTATAATTTGTATGAGTGGTATCTGTCGAGGACACAGCTAATATCCTGGTCTATGTAAATTATGTCGTCCCGAGAGTCACAAATTTCAGAAACTCCGCTATGGAAAGTTTAATTATTTATTTTAAATGAAATAAAAAGTAATGCAATCTAGCCACGATGAAACGAAAGAAGAATGTCAGGAACCACACAGCAACCATATCGGCAGATCTTACCTTCAACGATCATAATAATGTCACAATACGGCAAGGAAAATGATAGGTTAGATAATAAGAACCTTCAAAACTAGAGATGCCAAGCCAGTGATGATAGGCATTTATGCTCTGAAGACTGGAATATTGTTGTACGCTAATAACCACTTTCAATGCGAGCGAAATTGCGTTTCTGGAGAATGACCAGAGAACTTTTGCTGTATCAGCTCAACCTAACACCTAAATTATTGGGAATGCTTAAAGTGTCTTAAACTGTACTTTCTGACATGCAGGTGAGAAATATTTATGATAACTTACACATGGAAGATGCGAGAGGGACTGCTTCCAAATCTTCGCGCTTGAAACAGTTCTTGCCAGAACGAGAAACGTTGTAGAAGGTGCAAACTGCCATCATTAAAATAAGGAGTGAAATAAGTACACTGAAATGTAACTCACTAAGTGTAAGGGATCCAAGACTTCTCAGTATCTTACCTTCGTTGATAAAAAGAATTCACAGTACACCTTCATATAAGTGTCTTTAAGAAGGAGCATGAAGAGTTATTACAGGCAGTCTCTGATCAACTTGTAGCCCCCGTTGACGTTGCCTCGTGACTGCCTTTGAGGTTGCCTCGTGGCAGCCGTTGAGGTAACCTAATGGCCTCGAATGAGGTTACCTCGTGGTCGCCGTTGAGGTTACCTCATGGCTGCCTTTGAGGTTGCCTCGTGGCAGCCGTTGAGGTAACCTAGTGGCCTCGAATGAGGTTACCTCGTGGTCGCCGTTGAGGTTACCTCATGGCTGCCTTTGAGGTTGCCTCGTGGCAGCCGTTGAGGCAACCTCGTGGCCTCGAATGAGGTTACCTCGTGGCCACAGTTGAGGTTACCTCATGGCTGCCTTTGAGGTTGCCTCGTGGCAGCCGTTGAGGTAACCTCGTGGCCTCGAATGAGGTTACCTCGTGGCCGCCGTTGAGGTTACCTCATGGCCTTTGTTTTCTTGGTAAAACAAGTTGAACGATTAGTTTTACTGTGTATAGCTGGTTGCTTACTGGCAATATAAATTTTGTTGTTTCTCCTTTGAAACCTCTCTAATTTATCAATTTTGAGATCGAAAGTAAATATACATAAGGTGGCGCCCGACAAGAGCAACATTGTATGAAAGGTTCAGAAAAACGTCTTTTTTCTGAACCTTTCACATAACTGTTCCTGTCCGACACAAAATCTTGGGTTCTTTATACAAGGAATTCTACACTTGCCTAACCTATAAGTGTGACCTACTCCCACTTGTGGAATTTTCCACGGTGACGCTGCCTACGACTGCTTCGCCTCACTTGTCTACAGTACATAAGCCCCTTCTCCGTGCATATGCTGCACGGTTACGAAGACTGTTGGACTGAATACATCGATGCCAGGTTGAGGGACTTAGTACCTCTAAGTCCTTCCCTGTATTGGACTGAGGAAGCCGCTGACTGGTGACACCTTCCCACAATAAAGATACCCAAGTGATACAGGTGTCTCATTTTCCAAGAGTAACGTAAAGTGTTAATATTCCTTTGAGTGTTTTGTGCTCGAAGATTGATACTATGAAGTCATTCATCCTACTGCGTTGGTGGTAGCGGTTACCTGGAGGTGGTGGGGTTGGTGGTAGAGGGGATAGTGGTAGTGGTGGAGGGGGTCTTGGGTATTAACAGAGGTGTAGTGAGGGACGTCTTACACTCCCTCAGGATACATAACACATTCCACGAACTTGGAGACGTAGGGCGATACAATTACACAAACAACAGTGTGAAACTTTACGACAAGCGGTTCAACATGGATGTTCGTCGGAACTTTTGCACAGCGTTGTGGCTCAGTCGCAGTGAAATCCCTCTTGAAGCTCTCAGTCACAAATCAATTATGCACTCAGAGAATCAGATGAACCCAGTACATTGGCAAATTTAGGTTTCTACTACTCACAGTCTACTCAGGGAGTTAGCTGTTGGTTCTGGAATTGAGTATGTGGTGTGGTTGGCCGGTGAGACCATGAGTAACTTCGATAGCACCAACACTTATTTTGAAGAGGTGACTGAAATCCACAAAGTTAAACTACTTCTATCGTTACTGTGAACCAGCCATTCCCTCTCTTTCTCTCTCTCTCTCTCTCTCTCTCTCTCTCTCTCTCTCTCTCTCTCTCTCTCTCTCTCTCTCTCTCTCTCTCTCTCTCTCTCTCTCTCTCTCTCTCTCTCTTTCTCTCTCTCTCTCTTTAAGCCGGTGTGGAGGGACGGAGGGATGGAAGGTTCTTACACGCAGGTGATCTTGGTTCTGACTTTAATGTCTTCTAGTGCTGCCTGCATTTATCTTGTAATAATTTTATTACCACCTGACTTCTCCTACCGCCATGCAACCACTACAACCACCTGCCATGCAACCACAATAACCACCTGCCATGCTACCACAATAACCATCTGCCATGCTACCACTACAACCACCTGCCATGCTACCACAATAACCACCTGCCATGCTACCACAACAACGGCCTGCCATGCTACCACTAGAACCACCTGCCATGCTACCACAATAACCACCTGCCATGCTACCACAATAACCACCTGCCATGCTACCACAATAACCACCTGCCATGCTACCACAATAATTACCTGCCATGCTACCACAATAACCACCTGCCATGCTACCACAATAACCACCTGCCATGCTACCACAATAACCACCTGCCATGCTACCACAATAACCGCCTGCCATGCTACCACTAGAACCACCTGCCATGCTACCACAATAACCACCTGCCATGCTACCACAATAACCACCTGCCATGCTACCACAATAACCACCTGCCATGCTACCACAATAATTACCTATCGTGCTACCACAATAACTACCTGCCATGCTACCACAATAATCACCTGCCATGCTACCACAATAACCACCTGCCATGCTACCACTACAACCACCTGCCATGCTACCACTACAACCACCTGCAATGCAACCACTACAACCACCTGCCATGCTACCACAATAACCACCTGCCATGCTACCACAATAACCGCCTGCCATGCTACCACAATAACCACCTGCCATGCTACCACAATAATCACCTGCCATGCTACCACAATCACCACCTGCCATGCTACCACAATAATCACCTGCCATGCTACCACAATAACCACCTGTCATGCTACCACAATAACCACCTGCCATGCTACCACAATAACCACCTGCCTTGCTACCACTCTAACCACCTGCCATGCTACCACTCTAGCCACCTGCCATGCTACAACTCTAACCACCTGCCGTGCTACCACAATAAGCACCTGCCATGCTACGACTCTAACCACCTGCCATGCTACCACTCTAACCACCTGCCATGCTACCAATCTAACCACCTGCCATGCTACCACTCTAACCACCTGCCATGCTACCACTCTAACCACCTGCCATGCTACCACAATAACCACCTGCCATGCTACCACTCTAACCACCTGCCATGCTACCAATCTAACCACCTGCCATGCTACGACTCTAACAACCTGCCATGCTACCACTCTAACCACCTGCCATGCTACCACTCTAACCACCTGACATGCTACCACTCTAACCACCTGCCATGCTATCACTCTAACCTCCTGCCATGCTACCACTCTAACCACCTGCCATGCTACCAATCTAACCACCTGCCATGCTACCACAATAACCACCTGTCATGCTACCACTCTAACCACCTGCCATGCTACCACTCTAACCACCTGCTATGCTACCACTCTAACCACCTGCCATGCTATCACTCTAACCTCCTGCCATGCTACCACTCTAACCACCTGCCATGCTACCACTCTAACCACCTGCCATGCTACCACTCTAACCACCTGCCATGCTACAACTCTAACCACCTGCCATGCTACCACTCTAACCACCTGCCATGCTACCACTCTAACCACCTGCCATGCTACCTCAATAACCACCTGCCATGCTACACAATAACCGCCTGCCATGCTACCACAATAACCACCTGCCATTCTACCACAATAACCACCTGCCATGCTACCACAATAACCATCTGCCATGCTACCACTACAACCACCTGCCATGCTACCACAATAACCGCCTGCCATGCTACAAGCTACAACCACCTGCCATGCTACCACAATAACCACCTGCCACGCTACCACAATAACCACCTCCCATGCTACCACAATAACCGCCTGCCATGCTACCACTACAACCACCTGCAATGCAACCACTACAACCACCTGCCATGCTACCACAATAACCACCTGCCATGCTACCACAATAACCACCTGCCATGCTACCACAATAATCACCTGCCATGCTACCACAATCACCACCTGCCATGCTACCACAATAATCACCTGCCATGCTACCACAATAACCAAATGCCATGCTACCACAATAACCACCTGCCATGCTACCACAATAACCACCTGCCTTGCTACCACTCTAACCACCTGCCATGCTACCACTCTAGCCACCTGCCATGCTACAACTCTAACCACCTGCCGTGCTACCACAATAACCACCTGCCATGCTACGACTCTAACCACCTGCCATGCTACCACTCTAACCACCTGCCATGCTACCAATCTAACCACCTGCCATGCTACCACTCTAACCACCTGCCATGCTACCACTCTAACCACCTGCCATGCTACCACAATAACCACCTGCCATGCTACCACTCTAACCACCTGCCATGCTACCAATCTAACCACCTGCCATGCTACGACTCTAACCACCTGCCATGCTACCACTCTAACCACCTGCCATGCTACCACTCTAACCACCTGACATGCTACCACTCTAACCACCTGCCATGCTATCACTCTAACCTCCTGCCATGCTACCACTCTAACCACCTGCCATGCTACCAATCTAACCACCTGCCATGCTACCACAATAACCACCTGTCATGCTACCACTCTAACCACCTGCCATGCTACCACTCTAACCACCTGCCATGCTACCACTCTAACCACCTGCCATGCTATCACTCTAACCTCCTGCCATGCTACCACTCTAACCACCTGCCATGCTACCACTCTAACCACCTGCCATGCTACCACTCTAACCACCTGCCATGCTACAACTCTAACCACCTGCCATGCTACCACTCTAACCACCTGCCATGCTACCACTCTAACCACCTGCCATGCTACCTCAATAACCACCTGCCATGCTACCACAATAACCGCCTGCCATGCTACCACAATAACCACCTGTCATTCTACCACAATAACCACCTGCCATGCTACCACAATAACCATCTGCCATGCTACCACTACAACCACCTGCCATGCTACCACAATAACCGCCTGCCATGCTACAAGCTACAACCACCTGCCATGCTACCACAATAACCACCTGCCACGCTACCACAATAACCACCTCCCATGCTACCACAATAACCGCCTGCCATGCTACCACTACAACCACCTGCCATGCTACCACAATAACCACCTGCCATGCTACCACAATAACCACCTGCCATGCTACCACAATAACCACCTGCCATGTTACCACAATAACCACCTGCCATGCTACCACAATAATCACCTGCCATGCTACCACAATAACCACCTGCCATGCTACCACAATAACCACCTACCATGCTACCACAATAACCACCTGACATGCTACCACAATAACCGCATGCCGTGCTACCACTACAACCACCTGCCATGCTACCACAGTAACCACCTGCCATGCTACCACTACAACCACCTGCCGTGCTACCATTACAACCACCTGCCATGCTACAATAATAACCGCCTCCCGTGCTACCACAATAACCACCTGCAATGCTACCACAATAACCACCTGCCATGCTTCCACAATAACCACCTGCCATGCTACCACAATAACCACCTGCAATGCTACCACAATAACCACCTGCCATGCTACCACAATAACCGCCTGCCATGCTACCACAATAACCACCTGCAATGCTACCACAATAACCACCTGCCATGCTACCACAATAACCACCTGCCATGCTACCACAATAACCGCCTGCCATGCTACCACAATAACTACCTGCTATGCTACCACTACAACCACCTGCCATGCTACCACTCCAACCACCTGCCATGCAACCACTACAACCACCTGCCATACTACCACAATAACCACCTGCCATGCTACCACAATAACCGCCTGCCATGCTACCACAATAACCACCTGCCATGCTACCACAATAACCACCTGCCATGCTACCACTACAACCACCTGACATGCTACCATTACAACCACCTGCCATGCTACCACTACAATCACCTGCCATGCTACCGCAATAACCACCTGCCATGCTACCACAATAACCACCTGCCATGCTACCACAATAACCACCTGCCATGCTACCGCAATAACCACCTGCCATGCTACCACAATAACCACCTGCCATGCTACCACAATAACCACCTGCCATGCTACCACAATAACCACCTTCCATGTTACCACAATAACCACCTGCCATGCTAAAACAATAACCACCTGCCATGCTACCACAATTACCACCTGCAATGCTACTACAATAACCACCTGCCATGCTACCACAATAACCACCTGCCATGCTACCACAATAACCACCTGCCATGCTACCACAATAACCACCTGCCATGCTACCACAATAACCACCTGCCATGCTACCACAATAACCGCCTGCCATGCTACCACAATAACCGCCTGCCATGCTACCACAATAACCACCTGCCATGCTACCACAATAACCACAGGTCATGCTACCATAATAACCACCTGCCATGCTACCACAATAACCACCTTCCATGCTACCACAATAACCACCTGCCATGCTACCACAATAACCACCTGCCATGCTACCACAATAACCACCTGCCAAAATACCACAATAACCACCTGCCATGCTACCACAATAACTGCCTGCCATGCTACCACAATAACCACCTGCGATGCTACCACAATAACCGCCTGCCATGGTACCACAATAACCGCCTGCCATGCTACCACAATAACCACCTGCCATGCTACCACAATAACCACCTTCCATGCTACCACAATAACCGCCTGCCATGCTACCTCAATAATCGCTAGCCATGCTACCAGAATAACCACCTGCCATGCTACCGCAATAACCGCCTGCCATGCTACCACAATAACCACCTGCCATGCTACCACAATAACCACCTGCCATGCTACCACAATTACCACCTGCCATGCTACCACAATAACCACCTGCCATGCTACCACAATAACCACCTGCCATGCTACCACAATAACCACCTGCCATGCTACCACAATAACCACCTGCCATGCTACCACAATAACCACCTGCCATGCTACCACAATAACCACCTGCCATACTACCACAATAACCACCTGCCATGCTACCACAATAACCACCTGCCATTCTACCACAATAACCACCTACCATGCTACCACAATAACCGCCTGCCATGCTACCACAATAACCACCTGCCATGCTACAACAATAACCACCTGCCATGCTACCACAATAACCACCTGCCATGCTACCACAATAACCACCTGCCATGCTACAACAATAACCACCTGCCATGCTACCACAATAACCACCTGCCATGCTACCACAATAACCACCTGCCATGCTACCACAATAACCGCCTGCCATGCTACCACAATAACCACCTGCCATGTTACCACAATAACCACCTGCCATGCTACCACAATAACCGCCTGCCATGCTACCACAATAACCACCTGCCATGCTACCACAATAACCACCTGCGATGCTACCACAATAACCGCCTGCCATGCTACCACAATAACCGCCGGCCATGCTACCACAATAACTACCTGCCATGCTACCGCAATAACCGCCTGCCATACTACCACAATAACCACCTGCCATGCTACCACAATAACCGCCTTCCATTCTACCACAATAACCACATGCCATGCTACCACTATAACCACCTGCCATGCTACCACAATAACCACCTGCCATGCTACCACAATAACCACCTGACATGCTACCACAATAACCACCTACCATGCTACCAAAATAACCACCTGCCATGCTACCACTATAACCACCTGTCATGCTACCACAATAACCACCTGCCATACTACCACAATAACCACCTGCCATGCTACCACTACAACCACCTGCAATGCTACCACAATAACCACCTGCCATGCTACCACTACAACCACCTGCCATGCTACCACTACAACCACCTGCCATGCTACCACTGCAACCACCTGCCATGCTACCACAATAACCACCTGCCATGCTACCACTTCAACCACCTGCCTTGCTACCACTACAACCACCTGCCATGCTACCACAATAACCACCTGCCATGCTACCAGTATAACCACCTGCCATACTATCACAATAACTACCTGTCATGCTACCACAATAACCACCTGCCATACTATCACAATAACCACCTGTCATGCTACCACAATAACCACCTGTCATGCTATCACAACAACAACCTGCCATGCTGCCACTATAACCAACTGCCATGCTACCACCATAACCACCTGCAATGCTAGCACTGTAACCACCTGCCATGCTACCACAAAAACCACCTGCCATGCTACCACAATAACCACCTGTCATGCTATCACAATAACCACCTACCATGCTGCCACCAATAACCACCTGCCATGCTACCACTACAACCACCTGCCATGCTACCACAATATCCACCTGCCATGCTACCTCTATAACCACCTGCCATGCTACCACTATAACCACCTGCCATGGTACCACAAAAACCACCTGCCATGGTACCACTACAACCACCTGCCATGCTACCACTCTAACCACCTACCATGCTATCACAATAACCACCTGCCATGCTACCACAACAACCACCTGCCATGCTACCACAATAACCACCTGTCATGCTATCACAATAACCACCTACCATGCTGCCACCAATAACCACCTGCCATGCTACCACTACAACCACCTGCCATGCTACCACAATATCCACCTGCCATGCTACCTCTATAACCACCTGCCATGCTACCACTATAACCACCTGGAATGCTATCACAATAACCACCTGCCATGCTACCACAATAACCACCTGCCATGCTACCACAATAACCACCTGCTATGCTATCACAATAGCCACCTGCCATGCTACCACCAATAACCACCTGCCATGCTACCACTACAACCACCTGCCATGCTACCACTCTAACCACCTGCCATGCTACCACTATAACCACCTGCCTTGCTACCACAATAACCACTTTGCCATTCTACCACTATAACCACCTGCCATGCTACCATTATAACCACCTGCCATGCTACCACTATAACCACCTCCACTGCCACACCCTTAACGACTACTATCAACACTACTAAAATCAAACCACTATTAACACCATTACATCTAAAACCTACCACCACCGCTACTACAAATGCAAACCGACTACTACTGCCACTACAAACCAACTGCTACTACCACTGCAAACCAACCACTACTACCACTACAAACTAACCACTGCTACCACTACAAACCAACCTCTACTACCTCTGCAAACCAACCACTACTACCACTACAAACTAACCACTGCTTCCACTACAAACCAACCTCTACTACCTCTGCAAACCAACCACTACTACCACTACAAACTAACCACTACTACCACTACAAACCAACCACTACTACCACCACAAACCAACCACTAGTACTACCACTACAGCAACCACTATTACCACTACAAACCAATCACTACTACCACTACAAACCAACTACTACTACCACTAGAAACTAACCACTACTACCACTACGAACCAACCATTACTACCACTACAAACCAACCACTATTACCACTACAAACCAACCACTACTACCACCACAAACCAACCACTAATACTACCACTTCAGCAACCACTATTACCACTACAAACCAACCACTATTACCACTACAAACAAATCACTACTACCACCACAAACCAACCACTAATACTACCACTACAGCAACCACTATTACCACTACAAACCAACCACTACTACCACTACAAACCAACCACTACTACCACTAGAAACTAACCACTACTACCACTACGAACCAACCATTACTACCAATGCAAACCAACGACTATTACCACTACAAACCAACCACTACTACCACCACAAACCAACCACTAATACTACCACTTCAGCAACAACTATTACCACTACAAACCAACCACTATTACCACTACAAACCATACACTACTACCACCACAAACCAACCACTACTACCACCACAAACCAACTACTACTACCACTAAAAGCCAACCACTACTACCACTACAAACCAGCGACTACTACCACTACAACCGAACAACTACTACCACCACAAACCAACCACTACTACCACTAGAAACCAGCCACTACTGCCACTACAAATCAACCACTACTACCACTACAACCGAACAACTACTACCACCACAAACCAACCACTACTACCACTACAAACCAACCACTACTACCACTAAAAGCCAACCACTACTACCACTTCAAACCAGCCACTACTACCATTACAAACCAACCACTACTACCACTACAAACCAACCACTACTACCACTACTACCACTACAAACCAACCACTACTACCACTTCGCACCAACCACTACTACCACTACGAACCAACCTCTACTACTACTGCAAACCAGTCACTACTACCACTACAAACCGACCATTTCTACCTCCACAAACCAACCACTACTACCACTTCGCACCAACCACTACTACCACTACAAACCAGCCACTACTACCACTAAAAGCCAACCACTACTACCACTTCAAACCAGCCACTACTACCATTACAAACCAACCACTACTACCACTACAAACCAACCACTACTACCACTACTACCACTACAAACCAACCACTACTACCACTACGAACCAACCTCTACTACTACTGCAAACCAGTCACTACTACCACTACAAACCAACCACTACTACCACTACTACCACTACAAACCAACCACTACTACCACTACAAACCAACCACTACTACCACTTCGCACCAACCACTACTACCACTACAAACCAACCACTACTACCACTACTACCACTACAAACCAGTCACTACTACCACTACAAACCAACCACTACTACCACTACTACCACTACACACCAACCACTACTACCACTACAAACCAACCACTACTACCACTTCGCACCAACCACTACTACCACTACAAACCAACCACTACTACCACTACAAACCAACCACTACTACCACTTCGCACCAACCACTACTACCACTACAAACCAACCACTACTACCACTACAAACCAACCACTACTACCACTTCGAACCAACCACTACTACCACTACGAACCAACCTCTACTACTACTGCAAACCAGTCACTACTACCACTACAAACCAACCACTACTACCACTACAAACCAACCACTACTACCACTACTACCACTACAAACCAACCACTACTACCACTTCGCACCAACCACTACTACCACTACAAACCAACCACTACTACCACTACTACCACTACAAACCAACCACTACTACCACTACGAACCAACCTCTACTACTACTGCAAACCAGTCACTACTACCACTACAAACCGACCATTTCTACCTCCACAAACCAACCACTACTACCACTACAAACCAACGACTACTACCACTTCACACCAACCACTACTACCACCACAAACCAGTCACTCCTACCACTACAAATGAACCACTACTATCACCACAAACCAACCACTACTACCACAACAAACTAACCACCACTACCACTACAAACCAACCACTATTACCACTACAAACCAACCACTACTACTACTACAAACCAGTCATTACTACCACCACTACAAACCAACCACTGCTACCACCACAAACCAATCACTACTAATACTGCAAACCAACCACTATTACCACCACAAACCAACCACTACTACCACTACAAACCAACCACTACTACCACTACAAACCAGCCGCTACTGCCATTACAAACCAACCACTGCAACCACTACAAACCAATCACTACTACCACTACAAACCAACCACTACTACCACTACAAACCAGCCATTACTACCACTACAAACCAACCGCTACTACCACCACAAACCAACCACTACTACCACTACAAATCAACCTCTTCTACCACTACAAACCAACCACTACTACCAACACAAACTAACCACTACTACCATCATCTCGGACAGAGAGAAAGTAGTCTGGTCTGGTAACTTTCAGCAAATGACACAAAAACGACCCAGTGTGGAATCTTTCTGTGTTTTTAATGGAGTAACTCCCATGAGGGAATGTGTTGGGTAAAAGAGGTGGGCGTTGGGTAAAGGAAGGAATTGGGTAAGGGATCCGAGAGGTGGGTAAGGGATTTGGGTGTTAGGTGAGGGAGGCCGGTGTTGGCAGAGGGAGCGGGGAGGGTGTCGGGAATGTTATTAAAAAAAGAGAGAGATATAAAATGGTTGAGGGCGACAGTAGGTTGATTCTCTTGCAAAAAGCGTGTTGAATATGGAACATGGGGGTGGTGGGGAGGGGGTTTAGGGAGGGATTGTGGGGATTGGGATGAGGTTAGGAGGCCGGAAAGTTCTTTCTTCCCGTGTTCCAACACTCACTCATTGTCGTTCCTTCAACACTCACTTCCACTATTCTGACACTCATTTCCACACCTTCGAAACTCATTCCCGATCCCATAACATTCATTACCACTGTTCCAAAACAAACTCCTTCAACACACTCGTCCACAACCCACTTCTCCAACACCCACTTCTCCAACACCCACTTCTCCAACACCCACTTCTCCAACACCCACTTCTCCAACACCCACTCCTCCAACACCCACTCCTCCAACACCCACTCCTCCAATGCCCACTCCTCCAACAACCACTCCTCCAATGCCCACTCCTCCAACACCCACTTCTCCAACACCCACTTCTCCAACACCCACTTCTCCAACACCCACTTCTATAACACCCACTTCTCCAACACCCACTCCTCCAACACCCACTCCTCCAACACCCACTCCTCCAACACCCACTCCTCCAATGCCCACTCCTCCAACACCCACTCCTCCAACACCCACTCCTCCAATGCCCACTCCTCCAACACCCACTCCTCCAATGCCCACTCCTCCAACACCCACTCCTCCAACACCCACTCCTCCAATGCCCACTCCTCCAACACCCACTCCTCCAATGCCCACTCCTCCAATGCCCACTCCTCCAACACCCACTCCTCTATCACCCACTCTTCCAACACCCACTCCTCCAACACCCACTCCTCCAATGCCCACTCCTCCAACACCCCACTCCTCTATCACCCACTCCTCCAACACCCACTCCTCCAACACCCACTTCTCCAACATCCCGTCCTCCAACACCTACTCCTCCAACACCCACTCCTCCAACACCCACTCTTCCAACACCCACTCCTCCAACACCCACTCCTCCAACACCCACTCCTCCAACACCCACTCCTCCAATGCCCACTCCTCCAACACCCAGTCCTCCAACACCCACTCCTAGAACACCCACGCCTCCAACACCCTCTCCTCCAACACCCAGTCCTCCAACACCACTCCTCCAACACCCACTCCTCCAACACCACTCCTCTAACACCCACTCCTCCAACAGCCACTCCTCCAACACCCACTCCTAGAACACCCACGCCTCCAACACCCTCTCATCCAACACCCTCTCCTCCAACACCCAGTCCTCCAACACCACTCCTCCAACACCCACTCCACCAAAACCCACTCCTCCAACACCCACTCCTCCAACACCCACTCCACCAACACCCACTCCTCCAACACCCACTCCACCAACACCCACTCCACCAACACCCACTCCTCCAACACCCACTCCTCCAACACCCACTCCACCAACACCCACTCCACCAACACCCACTCCACCAACACCCACTCCTCCAACACCCACTCCACCAACACCCACTCCACCAACACCCATTCCACCAACACCCACTCCTCCAACACCCACTCCACCAACACCCACTCCACCAACACCCACTCCTCCAACACCCACTCCACCAACACCCACTCCACCAACACCAACTCCTCCAACACCCACTCCTCCAACACCCACTCCACCAACACCCACTCCTCCAACACCCACTCCACCAACACCCACTCCACCAACACCCACTCCTCCAACACCCACTCCACCAACACCCACTCCACCAACACCCACTCCTCCAACACCCACTCCACCAACACCCACTCCACCAACACCCACTCCTCCAACACCCACTCCTCCAACACCTACTCTTCCAACACCCACTCCTCCAACACCCACTCCACCAACACCCACTCCACCAACACCCACTCCTCCAACACCCACTCCACCAACACCCACTCCTCCAACACCCACTCCACCAACACCCACTCCTCCAACACCCACTCCACCAACACCCACTCCACCAACACCCACTCCTCCAACACCCACTCCACCAACACCCACTCCTCCAACACCCACTCCACAAACACCCACTCCACCAACACCCACTCCTCCAACACCCACTCCTCCAACACCCACTCCACCAACACCCACTCCTCCAACACCCACTCCACCAACACACACTCCTCCAACACCCACTCCACCAACACCCACTCCACCAACACCCACTCCTCCAACACCCACTCCACCAACACTCACTCCACCAACACCCACTCCTCCAACACCCACTCCACCAACACCCATTCCACCAACACCCACTCCACCAACACCCACTCCTCCAACACCCACTCCACCAACACCCACTCCTCCAACACCCACTCCACCAACACCCACTCCTCCAACACCCACTCCACCAACACCCACTCCACCAACACCCACTCCTCCAACACCCTCTCCACCAACACCCACTCCTCCAACAACCACTCCACCAACACCCACTCCTCCAACACCCACTCCACCAACACCCACTCCTCCAACACCCACTCCACCAACACCCACTCCTCCAACACCCACTCCACCAACACCCACTCCACCAACACCCACTCCTCCAACACCCACTCCACCAACACCAACTCCTCCAACACCCACTCCACCAACACCCACTCCTCCAACACCCACTCCACCAACACCCACTCCACCAACACCCACTCCACCAACACCCACTCCTCCAACACCCACTCCACCAACACCCACTCCTCCAACACCCACTCCACCAACACCCACTCCTCCAACACCCACTCCACCAACACCCACTCCACCAACACCCACTCCACCAACACCCACTCCTCCAACACCCACTCCTCCAACACCCACTCCACCAACACCCACTCCTCCAACACCCACTCCACCAACACCCACTCCTCCAACACCCACTCCACCAACACCCACTCCACCAACACCCACTCCTCCAACACCCACTCCACCAACACCAACTCCTCCAACACCCATTCCACCAACACCCACTCCACCAACACCCACTCCACCAACACCCACTCCTCCAACACCCACTCCACCAACACCCACTCCACCAACACCCACTCCTCCAACACCCACTCCTCCAACACCCACTCCACCAACACCCACTCCACCAACACCCACTCCACCAACACCCACTCCACCAACACCAACCCCTCCAACACCCATTCCACCAACACCCACTCCACCAACACCCACTCCACCAACACCCACTCCACCAACACCCACTCCTCCAACACCCACTCCACCAACACCCACTCCACCAACACCCACTCCTCCAACACCCACTCCACCAACACCCACTCCACCAACACCCACTCCACCAACACCCACTCCACCAACACCCACTCCTCCAACACCCACTCCTCCAACACGCACTCACTCTCGCTCTCAACTTTCAACAGTTCATTTCACACAACAAGCAATTTAGCCGCAATCTAATGAATCACAAATAGCTTCCTGGAATATATTACAGTATTTACCTGTATCAATTTGCATATAATAACAGCCCGAGAACAGTTCATATATATATATATATATATATCTATATATATATATATATATATATATCTCTCTATATATCTATATATATATAGATATTTATATACATCTCTGTCCCCACCAGCAGGAGAGTAGAAAGTTGGCAAAATTTCTTTCTACGTGTGATGTATCTAAACTGGAAGTTTATGGGCGAGGGATAAGAACATTTTTTCCTGGCGGTGACTGTATACATTGCTCTTGCTTGGTTGGAAGTGTTCAGAACTTACAGCTCAGTCATCTGACCTGTATCAGTAGCGAGCTGACCTGTATCAGTAGTGGTCTGACATGTATCAGTAGTGGTCTGAAATGTATTAGTAATGATCTGACTTGCATCAGTAGTGGTCTGACATGTATTAGTTGTAGTGTGACAGGTATCAGTAGTGGTGTGACATGCATCAGTAGTGGTTTGACATATATCAGTAGTGATCTGACGTGTATCAGTAGTGGTCTGACATGTATCAGTAGTGGTTTGACATGTATCAGTAGTGGTTTGACATGTATCGGTAATGGTCTGACATGTATCAGTAGTGATCTCACCTGTTTCAATAGAGATCTGACCTCTACCTTCAGCTATGCCTACTCGTACTCCCAGAGAGAGAGAGAGAGAGAGAGAGAGAGAGAGAGAGAGAGAGAGAGAGAGAGAGAGAGAGAGAGAGAGAGAGAGAGAGAGAGAGAGAGAGAGAGAGAGAGAGAGAGAGAGAGAGAGAGAGAGAGAGAAAGAGAGAGGGCACTTCTCTCCCTGGTTAAAAATCACTGGTCTGTTTCCTGCTTCCCATCACAACCTGCAGAAAGGGGATTCGATCCCACACGAACGGGGATGTAAATCTCACACAAAAGAAAAAAAAAAAGCTTGTAGAGGTGATTATCTGATAAAGATTCACACAATGTGCAAATTTCATCTAGAGAAGGTGTGCCTTGACACTAGTGAAAGTTTTTGATCCAAGGAAATGGAGCTATATTTCCCTTGGATCAAAGCTGATTAAACTGTCTTCCCCCTCCAGGCACTATATGACCCCTGTTGGTTTAGAGCTTGCCAGTGAATAAGTTAATGATATCTTGTCTTCAGTTGTAGCAGCTCTGTAGTTGTGCAGTGACCCTTCACGAGTAGTTAAGATGTGACCCATCAGTATGGCTAAGATGTGACCCATCAGTGTGGTTAAGATGTGACCTACGAGTGTGGTCAAAATGTGACCCAGGAGTGTGGTTAAGATGTGATCCACGAGTGTAGTCAAGATGTGACCCACGAGTATAGTTAAGATGTGACCCACTAGTATGGTCAAGATGTGACTCACGAGTATGATTAAGATGTGACCAACCAGTGTGGCAAAGAAGTGACCCACTAGTGTGGTCAAAATGTGACCCACCAGTGTGGTCAAGAACTGACCCAGGAGTGTGGGTCTCATAGTCTTTACATCTCTACTATTTCTTCTGCCTTCTCGCTATTCGACTGAAGAAGTCTGCTGTGTAGGCGAAACGTTTCGGAATATAGATACGTAATTGTTGCACATGTGTCTTTCTTATCTACACAGTAATAGTTGTATAAGAAAATGGAATAAGTACATTGTCGGTATTCTTGCTTATCTTTTTCAGCAAGGAACGAGGCCCCTTTAATCTATGTATCACTATGTGTCAATGTTTGCATCCCTATGTATCTGTCTATGTATCATTATGTATTACTCTATGTATCACTATGGATCAATGTATGTATCACTATGTATCAGTGTATGTATCACATTGTATTAGTGTATCAGTCTATGTATCACTGTGTATAAATCTATGTTTCATTATGCATCAACGTATCACTATGTATCCTTTTCTTAATAAAGTGAAGAACAGTTCAGGAAACACGAAAAAATCTCCAAAACACAACGATAATTGCTCTGGAAGATTTTAGATTTTGCTGCCGAAACGGCTAGTTTATTGTGCATCCCATAGTCGTCCTGTGGACGGTAGCGCAAGAGCCTATGGATACACGAAAAGCCTAGGCACTAGGTCCCAAGAGGGTTTGCTGGAGTACATCTAGATGTATATCATGATTCACGAAATCGTAATGACGCGATTGCAAACAAGCCATACAACGGGTGGGGCTTCAACGTGGAGCTAGAGACTTGGTCTTCAGTTTTACGACTCTATAACCGCGGGTTAGAGCCCCGACCGTGTATGGTTTGGTTGTATATCTGTTGCAAGTAAATTTAGGAAATCTGCTTAATATGTCTAGCATATTAGTTTCACTAAAAAGATCCTTTTCAGATCACTTGTTCTCTCTAGGCTGGAATATTGCTGTACATTACCATCTCCGTTCAAGGCTGGTGAAATTGAATATCTAGAGAGTGTACAGAGTGTACTCGCTGGAACGCAGGCGAGAGAGATATATCATAATCTACACTTGGAAATCCTAGAAAGAATGGTCTCTATTACGGCCCAGGTATTCAATGCCTATTATACTAGGTGCAAAGGGGAGCTTAGAGCATAATAAATACAGCAGACAACTTTGAATCATATTATCCTTCACCAAGTATAAACAGAAGTATGTACACTATATACACTATGTACAGCAAATAGGTATTAGTGCATGCCATGGGAGTCATGGTAGAGCAGCAGCCAAGAGACAAGATAGACAACCGTGTTTCAACCAGCAGCAGAATGGAAATGACAAGGGTGAAAACGTGAGTGGTAACCACGTCACCTTCACAGCTGTCAGATCCACATTATGATTGGGTGAACCTAGGTAGTGACCCCATTGGATCGTCAGACCCTTGGCACCCAGTTTGCTGGTTGGGGAGATAGCCTATGTGAGAATGCGGACATACTCCGAATAAAGGTTACATACTCTTTGCATGCCACAGTCCCGAATCTGCACACAGAATTTACTCACTACGAAAGTAAAAGATTGGGCATGCGGTGCAAAATACCCCCCATTGAAAAGTAGGGGCGCCATTGGTGCACTAAGAGAAAACGCTATAAGTGTCCAGGGCCCAAGACTGTTCAACAGCCTCCCACCAATAGGCTCTTGGCTGCCTTCAAGAGGGAGCTGGAGAAATACTTAAAGCCGATGCCTAATCAGCCGGGTTTTGGTTCGTACGCTGGTCTACGTGCGGCCAGTAGTAACAGCCCCTGATCCACCGGGTGGCCTGGTCGTGGATCGGGCCGAGGGGGCGTTGATCCCCCGCAATAGTAACACTTTTTTTTTACGCAAACTAAAATTGTAAAAGAAATAAAAGGATTATACAAGCTCCCAAGAAGCTAAGGAAAAGACTGCTCCAGGCTTCCAGGCAGCTAAGGAAGACAAGACTACTCCAGGTTTCCAGGTAACTAAGGAAGACAAGACTACTGCAAGCTTCCTGACAGCTAAGGAAGACAAGTGTACTGCAAGCTTCCTGGCAGCTAAAGAAGACATGAGTGCTCCAGGCTTCCAGGCAACTAAGGAAGACAAGACTACTGCAAACTTCCAGGCAACTAAGGAAGACAAGACTACTGCAAACTTCCAGGCAACTAAGGAAGACATAACTGCGCCAGGTCTCCAGGCAACTAAAGAAGACAAGACTACTCCAGGCTTCCAGACAACTAAGGAAGACAAGACTACTCCAGGTTTCCTGGCAGCTAAGGAAGACAAGACTACTCTAAGCTTCCTGGCACCTAAGGAAAATGAGACTACTCTAGGTTTCCAAGCAACGAAGAACGAGAAGACTACTTATGATTTCCAGTGGCCGAAGGAAGACATGACTTCTCTATGACTCGAGAGGTAGACTAACACATGTGTTGTGCTTCAGTGCCGTGTGTGACTTCATGTGTAAACCTTATCATCATGTTCCACTTCTGTAACTCTCAGTTTTTAAAAGATCGTAGTACAACCTACCAGATGACTGTAGCTTAAGAAGGTTTGCATAAATAATAAACTATTTGAAGACTGGCTTATCAATAGTGTGTTATTGCAATACTCTTTATCCTGAGGAAGCGTAGAGTTCATACAGTGCCTGGTAATGAGAGGTAATCAGATCCGATCCGAGGAAGATGAGTGTACTACTAATTTCTTGCATTAAGAGCCCTTTTTTTCATCCTCCAGGCAACTGGCTTCCCCTCCCTTCCTCCAATTGAAAGGTTTGGAGCACTGTTGGCGTAAGTTTAATGCTATGTTTATTGCTTTGCCCAGTCTTGATAATGTCCTAGGATTCCTTGCGCCCCTCAGTGTCCTACAGCCTAACGTTAAAAGTGATGTTTCTTGCCGCCAAACCACACTCCTTTAAACATATCCCAGTAATCGGGGATTTAGATATTTTTTTACAATCTCTCAGTAGCGACTCTTTCCTTGTTACTATCCTGACTGACTTTGTGCAAGTTTACTAAATTACAAAATAAGAAAGTAGAGCTCTTTTAAATCCTAGAGAATATCTTCGATCTTCTCTAAAGCAATTCCAGTATTTTAAATGCTGTAGGGATAATAGCAGGTGATCTCTGTATACTTTCTTACTTGAATATCTTTACTTCTTTGAAAGGAGACGGGTGCACAGAGTAAGTTCTGTGACCAGTCTCGTCCCTTCTTTGGAATCTCTTCCATTAAAAGCTCACGTAAATCCTCCTATAATTTTCCTGGCCTTTGCTATATTTGCTTTGTGTGCTCTCTGAAGGTTAAGAGTTTTGATTTTAAAATTCTTAGATCTTTTGGTTGGTTCTATGACCAGATCTGGCTGCGTTTAGTATCATATATACATTTTACGTCCTTCATTCTTTACATATCGAAGTAACTAGAATTTATTCCTTTGAACATCATGTTGGTGAGGCACGCCTGCAACAGTTCAGTACCTGTATTTTTTTCCCTTTGTTCACTGAAAGGTTTGTTGAAAACCTAACTGCAGTTTTTTCTGTTACTTTTAAAGAGGAACCTTTCTGGCTTATTTTGTAATCGTGCTCAAAACGAGAACACAAAATTGTGAGTTTTGTTCTTGTTTATATCTGCTACGAAGATTAAAAAGATTGACGGTGCGCAAAGACAGCGTTTGAGGAAATTAATATTTTTGAGATGACGCGGACTGGATTCGGCTCTGTTGACTATTCGCAATCTGTTTGTTAGAAAATTGATGAGTTTGAGTCAACAGGTTAAAGGATGCCATCAAGTGGCAGACGGGAGTTAGAAACGCGTGATGTATCAGTTTACGGGCCATTACTAGGGTTAGCACCCTCACCCCAATGGGCAGGGTACTGCCCCTGGTCGAAGCTCTTCTCTAGAGGGAAGGGCATTGCCTCTAGCTAGAGCTCACCACGCCGAGGCAGGGTACTGATACTGGCTATTGCTCTCCCCTCACCCCTGGGAGTAGGGTTCTATTCCCTGGATAGGCCTTACTTTCCCTGGTTGGGGACATAGGGCACTGCCTAAAGATTCATCCTTCACCCCTGTGGGTAGGACACAGTCTATGGCTGGGACTCGCCCCTGAGGGTAGAGCAGAGCCCCTACCCGATGACTCACCCCTGGGGAACAGGGATAAGTCATCGGGTTGGGCCCCCCTGGCTCGGGGCTCTTCCCTGGGGCAGGGCACAACCCACGGCTGAGGTTCACCCCTGGGGCATGGCACTTACCCTGGCTGGGGCTCTCTCCCGGGGCTCTGGCTGGAGCTGCTTTTCCCTGGAGCAGGGCACAACCCCTGGCTGGGGTTCACCCCTGGGGGGGATTACGGTTTCTGCGCACAATTTTCCGGGTGACAGCGGGAGGCGGGGCCGGCCCCAACCGTCGCCTCTGCACCGGCATTCATTACGCTGTTTTTGCAGCGTCAACCAGGCCTCCTGCTTTTTGCAACGATGGGTCGCAGGCCTTGCTGTTGCTGGAGAGGGCCGGGTGGTGGCCAGGAGGGTGTGTGTGTGCACGACCCTCCGTGGGAAGACTCCCCCGAGGCTGCCCCATGATGGGAACAAAACAATACTGTCGCAACTCGGTCCAACCTGCGCCCGGGGTAGTGAGGGATGACAGGAGGGACTGGTTGAGGAGGCCCGTATCACCTGTGTCTTCAACTACCCATATTCTAGCCTCGAGCTTGCTTGGGAGGGGGGGTGAGGGGCGCCTCACCTCTAATCAACCGAATTAGTTTGATAAAATTGGAAAACAAGGTGATCTTCACCACGCTTTCTCTTTTCCAAATTAGTTCAGTCCCAGCATGGCCCTGTAGATCATATAATTACCCAGAGGAGGTGATGCTGGAGGAAGGTAGAATAAAGGGTAATGGGGGGATAAAGAAGGGAAGAAAGGGAGAGAGAGAGACTGGTGGTATTGAGTTACCGTGGGAGGCGGCCCGCGGCCGCCTTCAACCATCCGCACACTCACGTGTTTTTTGCAACGTTATTGACAGTGGCAAGGCATTGAACGGCCGTCAACGTGAGCAGGCTGGAGGGTTTTTGCAAGGCGAGGAGAAGGAAAGGGCGGGGCGAGGCTGGACACGGGGACATGCCAGGAAGGGTGGAGGAACACAGGGGGCATGTAAGGATACGCGGATGGGAGGCTGGACACGGGGACATGCTGGCAAACACGAACCTAACCATGTGACACGCGGAATCACTGCTGGATACGATATTTGCGCAGTGATAAAAAGATGTTTGTACATGAAGGTTGTTCCGGGGGTCAACGACCCCGCGGACCGGTCCTCGACCAGGTTTCCCAGTTATTTAGGGCCTGATCAACCAAGCTATCAGGAAAATATAGGCGACGGAAGGTGTAAGAAAGAGCGAGAGGTGAGAATAAGAGATATGACAGGTTGTGGGAAAGTTATGTACAGCATCGACTTATCAGCCCTAACACAAACTGAGGCCAGACTTTCCTGGTGATCACCTAATCAGTCAGGTTGTTGCTGCTTGTTGCCCGCAAACCCACATAGCTTGAATGATCGCATATCTTCCTATGGAACTTGTCTAATAAACCCTTGACGTCTATCTTTCGTTCGGCGGGATTTCTTTTATTTGATGATAGAAGGAAGAATAAACGTGAGCCCCGGATGTGGATACAGTGTTCTCTAAATGAGGTTACAGTACCGGTACTTTGTATTTAGATTATGGCACATGCACTTTCTATTCAGATTAATCGCCTCTTCATACTACACATGAGGGGGTTATGCTAATTCAGGAATAAGAAAATGTCTTCTGGCACAAGTCTTTCTCAGATAATGACCTGTTCAGTGATTACGCTACCACTGTTGTCCACGAACAGGGGTATCAGTGTTAAGCAAACAGTGTTAAGCATCCACTGGCTTACCGAAACAAGGCTGTCCATCTCAGAGTTGGCTTACAAAAGCAAGGTTGTTCATCCCACTATTAGCTTACCGCAGCGAGCTTGTCCATCCCATATACAAAAGAATGGGCAAAATTTTTGTATCATAGGATACTCCCGTATCATTTATTCCATAAGTTGTAATTGCTAATTGCTCATCTCCATTCAAGGAAAACACGTCATGAATGCTTTAAGCTGGTTTAAATGATATTCTGATTCGATGCAAGCAGCTGAAGACTTTTAATGTTACCTGCCTTGAAAAAGGGAAATGAACACAGAACAGTATTCTAAAGGAGAGATCGAAAGTGCCTCATGACATGTGGTGTGACATCTTGCTGTGAAGGATCTCGTAATCCTCTCCATTTTCGTCTTTGAAGCTGACACCATCATTCCTAGAGTGTAACCTGTTAGTGTTTATTTATTTATTTATTTATTTAGTAATTTGAGCATACATACAGAGGTACAAAAAAATACAGGTAAGAGCAGCAGGCCAAAGCCATGCTGTTGTAGGAAGAAAGGTAGGGGTACATTTCTTAACCTCAGGATCCTTCTTCTTTCTACTTCATCTTCGTTTTTTTCTTCTTCATCAAGATATGTGCAGTTTATTTCGAGTGTTTTTTTTCCCTCCCGATGACTTCACGAGTAGTGACTTGGGGCGTTTAGCTCAGAGATGTCTATTGTCACTGGATTTGCTTTCGACAATCATCGTCTTGTCTCTGCCAGGAGGGAAAATACTGTGTTATTGATGGTATTCATATATTGCCCACTTTGCTGGTAGTAAAGAGGAACTGAGCTAACGCTTTAGTTATACTCTGCTATATACGTAATGAGAAGATTCCACTTCCTTCAATATTTTCATTTGTGAAGGAGGTGTTCATTCAGTATCCTTCACCCCCCTTATGTTATCTCAACATATAATATGAACGAATTATTTTTAATACTTTTTTCCGTCAAATGGTCGTAGCTCAGTGGTCATACCCTCGGCTCAAAATCGAAAGACCCTGGTTCAAGCCTGGTTAGGTGGGCACTTTTGGGCAGGTCTATTTACACATGTTGCCCCTGTTCACCTAGCAGCTAACCAATTGTAGCAGTTAACCAAATTCTGGCAGTTAACCAACTTTAGTGGGTGGCATGCTAGGGGGTAGTAACATACCTTAGAAAGAACAGGACTTTGGAATGAGCCAAGATAACCTGTAACTTCAATGGAGTAAAAAAAATAGAATATATTAATCTTCCCATTCGCCTGGGATTCGTTTCAAGAGCAGACAGAGTGATGAACTGTTTAATACTCTTCGTTTTAACACACCAAACATTAACAGGGTTTCCCTTTAAATCTAAACAAACTGTTTAACGCTACTGAAGAGTAATAAAACCCGAATGTGTGTGAACCTGACAGTTTAAATGTTTCATTTTGACAGAAATTGAGTAAGACACGTGTGCAACAGTTTGGTGTCTTTATTGACAAAACGTTTCGCCTGCTGAGCAGGCTTCTGCTGAGCAGGCTACTGCTGAGTAGGCTTCTTCTGAACAGGCTACTGCTGAGAAGACTTCTGCTGAGCAGGCAACATTCAAATTCATCGAAGCTATGGAGCTGAACAAACAACAAGGCCGAGGAACTGACCACCTCATATCTGCATCTCTACTTCTGCTGTCTCCTCCAAATTTCGACTGAAAAAAACATGCTAAGCAGGCGACTCGTCTCATCAATAAATATACCAACATATTGGTTAGAATACTTATTGACGTTGAAAATCTTATTCATTAGCAGCACATTCATACCAGGTATTAGTCAGTAATTTTTTTTCAACATACCGGTCGTCTCCCAACGTTACAAATGCTTCTGGCAATTTGGCAAACACAGATGATGATCAAACCATATGCAAAGTATGTAGACAGCCCTATGGTCACTATCTTGAACACTATGTGCTTATTGAGGAATATAGAGATTGACAGCATAATAAATTATGTGACATGTCAAGATATCTTATTAATAATGAAGATAAGATACCAGATATATTAAACAAATTTCCTAAATTTGCTTGTAACAGATAAGTGAACTGTAGATATAAATCCAAATGTACTCCTGTTAACCTTTATTGGGGCCTAGTTCCTAGGCTTTTCGTGTATCCATATGCTCTTGCGCTTCCCTCCACAGGATAGATATCGGGTCTACTTACGTGGAATCTACCTGGAGATTATTCCGGGGGTCAACGCCCCCATTGGCCAGGTCCATGACCAGGCCTTCCCTGCACAATAAGCTAGCCATTTCGGTGGCAAAATCCAATAATGTAATCCCACCGAGGAAGACTCAAAACAGAAGAAAACCTTGTAAAGCTTTCCATCTTTTTACATTTAGTAGTAGATTCAGGAGAAGGGGTTACCAGCTCCTTGCTCCCGGCATTTTAGTCGCCTCTTACGACATGAATGGCCTACTTTTGTTGAGATGTCTGCACGATGTTTAGAATGTATATAATGATGTAAACACTGGATTTAATGTAATTTATTTTAGGAACTTCTGAGTGAATCATTCAGCGCAAGGATTGTTAGAGGCTCGAGTCTCCTGTTGCTAAGCGAGAGACAAACGCACTCTATAACTCACTCACCTAGTTACAATTTTTGAAGCCGAGCATAGAATTGTAAGTCCGATACCATAACACGGTTTCAGAAATCCCGACACAGTACTGTTGCCCCGCGGTACGAATGTGGCAGAAACGAATGTGGCACCGACATAGAAAAGGATTCTAGGTTAACTAGAGTCATGATATAATTTTGCTGGCAGCCTGTGTAGAATCTCCTTCAAGGTTGAATAACCACAGGTAGTAAATTGTGTATCTCATCCAGGTGTTGCTAAACCTTATTCCTTGATGTGTCCGTCATCTGAGTGATTACTTTTAATCTGTTACGTTATAATTCTGGGAAGTTAATCATTGTTCAAGCGGGAGAAATTCTTGTGGGGTGAGTGAGTAATGTGTGAAACAACGGTCAGTTGCAGTGCATGAGTTAATAGTTTACCATACAATTACTAGTTGTATTCGGTGACTCTACGTAGTTTATGATGAGACTATGCAATTATAAATGATATAAATTACAGGGGTGTGGGCAGAGTCATGATGGTGTAAGTTACAGAAGCCGTAGTGTTAGTTGACTCATCATAGTGTATGTTACAGCAGCTGTAGTGTTAGTTGACTCATCATAGTGTATGTTACAGAAGCCCTAGTGACAGTTGACTCATCATAGTGTATGTTACAGCAGAAGCAGTGTTAGTTGAGTCGTCATAGTGTATGTTAAAGCAGCAGCAGTGTTAGTTGAGTCATCAAAGTGTATGTTACAGTAGCAGCAGTGTTAGGTGAGTCATCATAGTTAATGTAACAGCAGCAGTGTTAGTTGAGTCATCATAGAGTATGTTACAGTAGCAGCAGCGTTAGCTAAGTCATCATAGTGTATGTTACAGCAGCAGCAGTGTTAGTTGAGTCATCATAGTGTATGTTACAGCAGCAGCAGTGTTAGTTGAGTCATCATGGTGTATGTTACAGCAGCAGCAGTGTTAGTTGAGTCATCATAGTGTATGTTACAGCAGCAGCAGTGTTAGTTGAGTCATCATAGTGTATGTTACAGCAGCAGCAGTGTTAGTTGAGTCATCATAGTGTATGTTACAGCAGCAGCAGTGTTAGTTGAGTCATCATAGTGTATGTTACAGCAGCTGTAGTGTTAGTTGAGTCATCATAGTGTATGTTACAGCAGCTGCAGTGTTAGTTGAGTCACCATAGTGTATGTTACAGCAGCTGTAGTGTTAGTTGAGTCATCATAGTGTATGTTACAGCAGCAGCAGTGTTAGTTGAGTCATCATAGTGTATGTTACAGCAGCAGCAGTGTTAGTTGAGTCATCATAGTGTATGTTACAGCAGCAGCAGTGTTAGTTGAGTCATCATAGTGTATGTTACAGCAGCAGCAGTGTTAGTTGAGTCATCATAGTGTATGTTACAGCAGCAGCAGTGTTAGTTGAGTCATCATAGTGTATGTTACAGCAGCTGTAGTGTTAGTTGAGTCATCATAGTGTATGTTACAGCGGCCTTAGTGCTAGTTGAGTCATCATAGTGTATGTTACAGCAGCTGTAGTGTTAGTTGAGTCATCATAGTGTATGTTACAGCAGCTGTAGTGTTAGTTGAGTCATCATAGTGTATGTTACAGCAGCAGCAGTGTTAGTTGAGTCATCATAGTGTATGTTACAGCAGCAGCAGTGTTAGTTGAGTCATCATAGTGTATGTTACAGCAGCAGCAGTGTTAGTTGAGTCATCATAGTGTATGTTACAGCAGCAGCAGTGTTAGTTGAGTCATCATAGTGTATGTTACAGCAGCAGCAGTGTTAGTTGAGTCATCATAGTGTATGTTACAGCAGCAGCAGTGTTAGTTGAGTCATCATAGTGTATGTTACAGCAGCAGCAGTGTTAGTTGAGTCATCATAGTGTATGTTACAGCAGCTGTAGTGTTAGTTGAGTCATCATAGTGTATGTTACAGCAGCTGTAGTGTTAGTTGAGTCATCATAGTGTATGTTACAGCAGCAGCAGTGTTAGTTGAGTCATCATAGTGTATGTTACAGCAGCTGTAGTGTTAGTTGAGTCATCATAGTGTATGTTACAGCAGCAGCAGTGTTAGTTGAGTCATCATAGTGTATGTTACAGCAGCAGCAGTGTTAGTTGAGTCATCATAGTGTATGTTACAGCAGCAGCAGTGTTAGTTGAGTCATCATAGTGTATGTTACAGCAGCAGCAGTGTTAGTTGAGTCATCATAGTGTATGTTACAGCAGCAGCAGTGTTAGTTGAGTCATCATAGTGTATGTTACAGCAGCAGCAGTGTTAGTTGAGTCATCATAGTGTATGTTACAGCAGCAGCAGTGTTAGTTGAGTCATCATAGTGTATGTTACAGCAGCAGCAGTGTTAGTTGAGTCATCATAGTGTATGTTACAGCAGCAGCAGTGTTAGTTGAGTCATCATAGTGTATGTTACAGCAGCAGCAGTGTTAGTTGAGTCATCATAGTGTGTGTTACAGCAGCAGCAGTGTTAGTTGAGTCATCATAGTGTATATTACAGCAGCAGCAGTGTTAGTTGAGTCATCATAGTGTATGTTACAGCAGCAGCAGTTCTAGTTGACTCATCATAGTGTATGTTACAGCAGCAGCAGTGTTAGTAGAGACATCATAGTGTATGTTGCAGCAGCAGCAGTGTTAGTTGAGTCATCATAGTGTATGTTACAGCAGCAGCAGTGTTAGTTGAGTCATCGTAGTGTATGTTACAGCAGCTGTAGTTGAGTCTTCATAGTGTATGTTACGGCAGCAGCAGTATTAGTTGAGTCATCATAGTGTATGTTACAGCAGCTGTAGTGTTAGTTGAGTCATCATAGTGTATGTTACAGCAGCAGCAGTGTTAGTTGAGTCATCATAGTGTATGTTACAGCAGCAGCAGTGTTAGTTGAGTCATCATAGTGTATGTTACAGCAGCAGCAGTGTTAGTTGAGTCATCATAGTGTATGTTACAGCAGCAGCAGTGTTAGTTGAGTCATCATAGTGTATGTTACAGCAGCAGCAGTGTTAGTTGAGTCATCATAGTGTATGTTACAGCAGCAGCAGTGTTAGTTGAGTCATCACACTGAATGTTACAGCAGCAGCTGTGTAAGTTGAGTCATTACAGTGTATGTTACAGCAGCTGTAGTGTTAGTTGAGTCATCATAGTGTATGTTACAGCAGCAGCAGTGTTAGTTGAGTCATCATAGTGTATGTTACAGCAGCAGCAGTGTTAGTTGAGTCATCATAGTGTATGTTACAGCAGCAGCAGTGTTAGTTGAGTCATCATAGTGTATGTTACAGCAGCAGCAGTGTTAGTTGACTCATCATAGTGTATGTTACAGCAGCAGCAGTGTAAGTTGAGTCATCATAGTGTATGTTACAGCAGCTGTAGTGTTAGTTGAGTCATCATAGTGTATGTTACAGCAGCAGCAGTGTTAGTTGAGTCATCATAGTGTATGTTACAGCAGCAGCAGTGTTAGTTGAGTCATCATAGTGTATGTTACAGCAGCAGCAGTGTTAGTTGAGTCATCATAGTGTATGTTACAGCAGCAGCAGTGTTAGTTGACTCATCATAGTGTATCTTACAGCAGTAGTGTTAGTTGAGTCATCATAGTGTATGTTACAGGAGCAGCAGTGTTAGTTGAGTCATCATAGTGTATGTTACAGCAGCAGCAGTGTTAGTTGAGTCATCATAGTGTATGTTACAGCAGCTGTAGTGTTAGTTGAGTCATCATAGTGTATGTTACAGCAGCAGCAGTGTTAGTTGAGTCATCATAGTGTATGTTACAGCAGCAGCAGTGTTAGTTGAGTCATCATAGTGTATGTTACAGCAGCAGCAGTGTTAGTTGAGTCATCATAGTGTATGTTACAGCAGCTGTAGTGTTAGTTGAGTCATCATAGTGTATGTTACAGCAGCAGCAGTGTTAGTTGAGTCATCATAGTGTATGTTACAGCAGCAGCAGTGTTAGTTGAGTCATCATAGTGTATGTTACAGCAGCAGCAGTGTTAGTTGAGTCATCATAGTGTATGTTACAGCAGCAGCAGTGTTAGTTGAGTCATCATAGTGTATGTTACAGCAGCAGCAGTGTTAGTTGAGTCATCATAGTGTATGTTACAGCAGCTGTAGTGTTAGTTGAGTCATCATAGTGTATGTTACAGCAGCTGTAGTGTTAGTTGAGTCATCATAGTGTATGTTACAGCAGCTGTAGTGTTAGTTGAGTCATCATAGTGTATGTTACAGCAGCAGCAGTGTTAGTTGAGTCATCATAGTGTATGTTACAGCAGCAGCAGTGTTAGTTGAGTCATCATAGTGTATGTTACAGCAGCAGCAGTGTTAGTTGAGTCATCATAGTGTATGTTACAGCAGCTGTAGTGTTAGTTGAGTCATCATAGTGTATGTTACAGCAGCTGTAGTGTTAGTTGAGTCATCATAGTGTATGTTACAGCAGCTGTAGTGTTAGTTGAGTCATCATAGTGTATGTTACAGCAGCTGTAGTGTTAGTTGACTCATCATAGTGTATGTTACAGCAGCAGCAGTGTTAGTTGAGTCATCATAGTGTATGTTACAGCAGCAGCAGTGTTAGTTGAGTCATCATAGTGTATGTTACAGCAGCAGCAGTGTTAGTTGAGTCATCATAGTGTATGTTACAGCAGCAGTAGTGTTAGTTGAGTCATCATAGTGTATGTTACAGCAGCAGCAGTGTTAGTTGAGTCATCATAGTGTATGTTACAGCAGCAGCAGTGTTAGTTGAGTCATCATAGTGTATGTTACAGCAGCAGCAGTGTTAGTTGAGTCATCATAGTGTGTGTTACAGCAGCAGCAGTGTTAGTTGAGTCATCATAGTGTATGTTACAGCAGCAGCAGTGTTAGTTGAGTCATCATAGTGTATGTTACAGCAGCAGCAGTGTTAGTTGAGTCATCATAGTGTATGTTACAGCAGCAGCAGTGTTAGTTGAGTCATCATAGTGTATGTTACAGCAGCAGCAGTGTTAGTTGAGTCATCATAGTGTATGTTACAGCAGCAGCAGTGTTAGTTGAGTCATCATAGTGTATGTTACAGCAGCAGCAGTGTTAGTTGAGTCATCATAGTGTATGTTACAGCAGCAGCAGTGTTAGTTGAGTCATCATAGTGTATGTTACAGCAGCAGCAGTGTTAGTTGAGTCATCATAGTGTATGTTACAGCAGCTGTAGTGTTAGTTGACTCATCATAGTGTATGTTACAGCAGCTGTAGTGTTAGTTGAGTCCTCATAGTGTATGTTACAGCAGCAGCAGTGTTAGTTGACTCATCATAGTGTATGTTACAGCAGCCGTAGTGTTAGTTGACTCATCATAGTGTATGTTACAGCAGCAGCAGTGTTAGTTGAGTCATCATAGTGTATGTTACAGCAGCAGCAGTGTTAGTTGAGTCATCATAGTGTATGTTACAGCAGCAGCAGTGTTAGTTGAGTCATCATAGTGTATGTTACAGCAGCAGCAGTGTTAGTTGAGTCATCATAGTGTATGTTACAGCAGCAGCAGTGTTAGTTGAGTCATCATAGTGTATGTTACAGCAGCTGTAGTGTTAGTTGAGTCATCATAGTGTGTGTTACAGCATCTGATGTGTTAGTTGTCTCATCATAGTGTATGTTACAGCAGCAACAGTGTTAGTTGAGACATCATAGTGTATGTTACAGCAGCAGCAGTGTTAGTTGAGTCATCATAGTGTATGTTACAGCAGCAGCAGTGTTAGTTGAGTCATCATAGTGTATGTTACAGCAGCAGCAGTGTTAGTTGAGTCATCATAGTGTATGTTACAGCAGCAGCAGTGTTAGTTGAGTCATCATAGTGTATGTTACAGCAGCAGCAGTGTTAGTTGAGTCATCATAGTGTATGTTACAGCAGCAGCAGTGTTAGTTGAGTCATCATAGTGTATGTTACAGCAGCAGCAGTGTTAGTTGAGTCATCATAGTGTATGTTACAGCAGCAGCAGTGTTAGTTGAGTCATCATAGTGTATGTTACAGCAGCAGCAGTGTTAGTTGAGTCATCATAGTGTATGTTACAGCAGCAGCAGTGTTAGTTGAGTCATCATAGTGTATGTTACAGCAGCAGCAGTGTTAGTTGAGTCATCATAGTGTATGTTACAGCAGCTGTAGTGTTAGTTGAGTCATCATAGTGTATGATACAGCAGCAGCAATGTTTGTTGAGTCATCATAGTGTATGTTACAGCAGCAGCAGTGTTAGTTGAGTCATAATAGTGTATGTTACAGCAGCTATAGTGTTAGTTGAGTCATCGTAGTGTATGTTACAGCAGCAGAAGCAATGTTAGTTGAGTGATCATAGTGTATGTTACAGCAGCTGTAGTGTCATTTTAGTCATCACAGTGTATGTTACAGCAGCAGCAGCAGCATTAGTTGATTCATCATAGTGTAAGTTACAGCAGCTGTAGTGTTAGTTGAGTCATCATAGTGTATGTTACAGCAGCAGCAGTGTTAGTTGAGTCATCATAGTGTATGTTACAGCAGCAGCAGTGTTAGTTGAGTCATCATAGTGTATGTTACAGCAGCTGTAGTGTTAGTTGAGTCATCATAGTGTATGTTACAGCAGCAGCAGTGTTAGTTGAGTCATCATAGTGTATGTTACAGCAGCAGCAGTGTTAGTTGAGTCATCATAGTGTATGTTACAGCAGCTGTAGTGTTAGTTGAGTCATCATAGTGTATGTTACAGCAGCTGTAGTGTTAGTTGAGTCATCATAGTGTATGTTACAGCAGCAGTAGCATTAGTTGAGTCATCATAGTGTATGTTACAGCAACAGCAGTGTGTGGTGAGTCATCACAGTGTATGTTACAGCAGCAGCAGTGTTAGTTGAGTCATCATAGTGTATGTTACAGTAGCAGCAGTATTAGTTGAGTCATCATAGTGTATGTTACAGCAGCAGCAGTGTTAGTTGAGTCATCATAGTGTATGTTACAGCAGCAGTAGTGTTAGTTGAGTCATCATAGTGTATGTTACAGCAGCAGCAGTGTTAGTCGAGTCATCATAGTGTATGTTACAGCAGCTATAGTGTTAGTTGAGTCATCATAGTGTATGTTACAGCAGCAGCAGTGTTAGTTGAGTCATCATAGTGTATGTTACAGCAGCAGCATTGCTAGTTGAGTCATCACATTGTATGTTACATCAGCAGCAGCAAAAGTTGAGTCATCATAGTGTATGTTACAGCAGCTGCAGTGTTAGTTGACTCATCATAGTGAATGTTACAGCAGCTGTAGTGTTAGTTGAGTCATCATAGTGTATGTTACAGCAGCAGCAGTGTTAGTTGAGTCATCATAGTGTATGTTACAGCAGCAGCAGTGTTAGTTGAGTCATCATAGTGTATATGCCAGCAGTGTATGTTACAGTAGCAGCAGTGTTAGTTGAGTCATAATAGTGTATGTTACAGCAGCAGCAGTGTTAGTTGAGTCATCATAGTGTATGTTACAGCAGCAGTAGTGTTAGTTGAGTCATCATAGTGTATGTTACAGCAGCAGCAGTGTTAGTTGAGTCATCATAGTGTATGTTACAGCAGCAGCAGTGTTAGTTGAGTCATCATAGTGTATGTTACAGCAGCAGCAGTGTTAGTTGAGTCATCATAGTGTATGTTACAGCAGCAGTAGTGTTAGTTGAGTCATCATAGTGTATGTTACAGCAGCAGCAGTGTTAGTTGAGTCATCATAGTGTATGTTACAGCAGCAGCAGTGTTAGTTGAGTCATCATAGTGTATGTTACAGCAGCAGCAGTGTTAGTTGAGTCATCATAGTGTATGTTACAGCAGCAGCAGTGTTAGCTGAGTCATCATAGTGTATGTGCTAGCCGTGTATGTTACAGTAGCAGCAGTGTTAGTTGAGTCATCATAGTGTATGTTACAGCAGCAGCAGTGTTAGTTGAGTCATCATAGTGTATGTTACAGCAGCAGCAGTGTTAGTTGAGTCATCATAGTGTATGTTACAGCAGCAGCAGTGTTAGTTGAGTCATCATAGTGTATGTTACAGCAGCAGCAGTGTTAGTTGAGTCATCATAGTGTATGTTACAGCAGCAGCAGTGTTAGTTGAGTCATCATAGTGTATGTTACAGCAGCAGCAGTGTTAGTTGAGTCATCATAGTGTATGTTACAGCAGCAGCAGTGTTAGTTGAGTCATCATAGTGTATGTTACAGCAGCAGCAGTGTTAGTTGAGTCATCATAGTGTATGTTACAGCAGCCGTAGTGTTAGTTGAGTCATCATAGTGTATGTTACAGCAGCTGTAGTGTTAGTTGAGTCATCATAGTGTATGTTACAGCAGCAGCAGTGTTAGTTGAGTCATCATAGTGTATGTTACAGCAGCTGTAGTGTTAGTTGAGTCATCATAGTGTATGTTACAGCAGCTGTAGTGTTAGTTGAGTCATCATAGTGTATGTTACAGCAGCTGTAGTGTTAGTTGAGTCATCATAGTGTATGTTACAGCAGCTGTAGTGTTAGTTGAGTCATCATAGTGTATGTTACAGCAGCAGCAGTGTTAGTTGAGTCATCATAGTGTATGTTACAGCAGCAGCAGTGTTAGTTGAGTCATCATAGTGTATGTTACAGCAGCAGCAGTGTTAGTTGAGTCATCATAGTGTATGTTACAGCAGCAGCAGTGTTAGTTGAGTCATCATAGTGTATGTTACAGCAGCAGCAGTGTTAGTTGAGTCATCATAGTGTATGTTACAGCAGCAGCAGTGTTAGTTGAGTCATCATAGTGTATGTTACAGCAGCAGCAGTGTTAGTTGAGTCATCATAGTGTATGTTACAGCAGCATCAGTGTTTGTTGAGTCATTATAGCGTATGTTACAGCAGCAGCAGTGTTAGTTGAGTCATCATAGTGTATGTTACAGCAGCAGCAGTGTTAGTTGAGTCATTATTGTGTATGTTACAGCAGCAGCAGTGTTAGTTGACTCATCATAGTATATGATACAGTTAGTGTGTTGATTCATCTTAGTGTATGTTACAGCAGCATCAGTGTTTGTTGAGTCATCATAGTGTATGTTACAGCAGCAGCAGTGTTAGTTGAGTCATCATAGTGTATGTTACAGCAGCAGCAGTGTTAGTTGAGTCATCATAGTGTATGTTACAGCAGCTGTAGTGTTAGTTGAGTCATCATAGTGTATGTTACAGCAGCAGCAGTGTTAGTTGAGTCATCATAGTGTATGTTACAGCAGCAGCAGTGTTAGTTGAGTCATCATAGTGTATGTTACAGCAGCAGCAGTGTTAGATGAGTCCCCATAGTGTATGTTACAGCAGCAGTGTTAGTTGAGTCAGTGATAGTTGAGTCATCATAGTGTATGTTACAGAAGCAGCAGTGTTAGTTGAGTCATCATAGTGTATGTTACAGCAGCAGCAGTGTTAGTTGAGTCATCATAGTGTATGTTACAGCAGCAGCAGTGTTAGTTGAGTCATCATAGTGTATGTTACAGCAGCAGCAGTGTTAGTTGAGTCATCATAGTGTATGTTACAGCAGCTGCAGTGTTAGTTGAGTCATCATAGTGTATGTTACAGCAGCAGCAGTGTTAGTTGAGTCATCATAGTGTATGTTACAGCAGCAGCAGTGTTAGTTGAGTCATCATAGTGTATGTTACAGCAGCAGCAGTGTTAGTTGAGTCATCATAGTGTATGTTACAGCAGCAGCAGTGTTAGTTGAGTCATCATAGTGTATGTTACAGCAGCAGCAGTGTTAGTTGAGTCATCATAGTGTATGTTACAGCAGCAGCAGTGTTAGTTGAGTCATCATAGTGTATGTTACAGCAGCAGCAGCATTAGTTGAGTCATCATAGTGTATGTTACATCAGCAGCAGTGTTAGTTGAGTCATCATAGTGTATGTTACAGCAGCAGCAGCAGTGTTAGTTGTGTCATCATAGTGTATGTTACAGCAGCAGCAGTGTTAGTTGAGACATCATAGCGTATGTTACAGCAGCAGCTGCAGTGTTAGTTGAGTCATCATAGCGCATGTTACAGCAGCAGCAGCTGTGTTAGTTGATTCATCATAGTGTATGTTACAGCAGCAGCAGTGTTAGTTGAGTCATCATAGTGTATGTTACAGCAGCAGCAGTGTTAGTTGAGTCATCATAGTGTATGTTACAGCAGCAGCAGTGTTAGTTGAGTCATCATAGTGTATGTTACAGCAGCAGCAGTGTTAGTTGAGTCATCATAGTGTATGTTACAGCAGCAACAGAGTTAGTTGAGTCATCATAGTGTATGTTACAGCAGCAGCAGCGTTAGTTGAGTCATCACATTGTATGTTACAGCTGCAGCAGCATTAGCTGAGTCATCATAGTGTATGTTACAGCAGTTGTAGTGTTGGGTGAGTCATCATAGTGCATGCTACAGCAGCAGCAGTGTTAGTTTAGACATCATAGTGTATGTTACAGCAGCGGCAGCGTTATCACAGCAGCAGCAGTGTTAGTCATCATAGTGATGTCATACAGCAGCAGCAGTGTTAGTTGAGTCATCATAGTGTATGTTAGTGTTAGTTGAGTCATCATAGTGTATGTTACAGCAGCAGCAGTGTTAGTTGAGTCATCATAGTGTATGTTACAGCAGCAGCAGTGTTAGTTGAGTCATCATAGTGTATGTTACAGTAGCAGCAGTGTTAGTTGAGTCATCATAGTGTATGTTACAGCAGCAGCAGTGTAAGTTGAGTCATCATAGTGTATGTTACAGCAGCAGCAGTGTTAGTTGAGTCATCATAGTGTATGTTACAGCAGCAGCAGTGTTAGTTGAGTCATCATAGTGTATGTTACAGCAGCAGCAGTGTTAGTTGAGTCATCATAGTGTATGTTACAGCAGCAGCATTGTTAGTTGAGTCATCATAGTGTTAGTTGACAGCAGCATCATAGTGTATGTTACAGCAGTGTTAGTTGAGTCATCATAGTGTATGTTACAGCAGCAGCAGTGTTAGTTGAGTCATCATAGTGTATGTTACAGCAGCTGTAGTGTTAATTGAGTCATCATAGTGTATGTTACAGCAGCTGTAGCGTTAGTTGAGTCATAATAGTGTATGTTACAGCAGCAGCAGTGTTAGTAGAGTCATCATAGTCTAGTTACAGTTGTTAGTTGAGTCATCATAGTGTATGTTACAGCAGCAGTAGTGTTAGTTGAGTGAGTCATCATAGTGTATGTTACAGTGTATGTTACAGCAGCCGAAGTGTTAGTTGAGTCATCATAATGTATGTTACAGAAGCAGCAGTGTTAGTTGAGTCATCATAGTGTATGTTACAGCAGCAGCAGTGTTAGTTGAGTCTTCATAGTTTATGTTACAGCAGCCGTAGTGTTAGTTGAGTCATCATAGTGTATGTTACAGCAGTTGAGTCATCATAGCAGCAGCAGTGTTAGTTGACTCATCATAGTGTATGTTACAGTAGCAGCAGTGTTAGTTGAGTCATCATAGTGTATGTGCCAGCAGTGTATGTTACAGTAGCAGTAGTGCTAGTTGAGTCATCATAGTGTATGTTACAGCAGCTGTAGTGTTAGTTGAGTCATCATAGTGTATGTTACAGCAGCAGCAGTGTTAGTTGA
This sequence comes from Cherax quadricarinatus, assembly GCF_038502225.1. Classification (NCBI taxonomy): domain Eukaryota; kingdom Metazoa; phylum Arthropoda; class Malacostraca; order Decapoda; family Parastacidae; genus Cherax; species Cherax quadricarinatus. The sequence continues at coordinate 37,749,476 of NC_091297.1, read as the reverse complement.
GTCATCATAGTGTATGTTACAGCAGCAGCAGTGTTAGTTGAGTCATCATAGTGTATGTTACAGCAGCAGCAGTGTTAGTTGAGTCATCATAGTGTATGTTACAGCAGCAGCAGTGTTAGTTGAGTCATCATAGTGTATGTTACAGCAGCAGCAGTGTTAGTTGAGTCATCATAGTGTATGTTACAGCAGCAGCAGTGTTAGTTGAGTCATCATAGTGTATGTTACAGCAGCAGCAGTGTTAGTTGAGTCATCATAGTGTATGTTACAGCAGCAGCAGTGTTAGTTGAGTCATCATAGTGTATGTTACAGCAGCTGTAGTGTTAGTTGAGTCATCATAGTGTATGTTACAGCAGCAGCAGTGTTAGTTGAGTCATCATAGTGTATGTTACAGCAGCAGCAGTGTTAGTTGAGTCATCATAGTGTATGTTACAGCAGCAGCAGTGTTAGTTGAGTCATCATAGTGTATGTTACAGCAGCAGCAGTGTTAGTTGAGTCATCATAGTGTATGTTACAGCAGCAGCAGTGTTAGTTGAGTCATCATAGTGTATGTTACAGCAGCAGCAGTGTTAGTTGAGTCATCATAGTGTATGTTACAGGAGCAGCAGTGTTAGTTGAGTGTATGTTACAGCAGCAGCAGTCATCATAGTGTATGTTACAGCAGCTGTAGTGTTAGTTGACTCATCTTCGTGTATGGTACCGCAGCAGCAGTGTTAGTTGAGTCATCTTAGTGTATGTTACAGGAGCAGCAGTGTTAGTTGAGTCTTCATAGTGTATGTTACAGCAGCAGCAGCAGTGTTAGTTGAGTAATCATAGTGTATGTTACAGCAGCAGCAGTGTTAGTTGAGTCTTCATAGTGTATGTTACAGCAGCAGCAGTGTTAGTTGAGTCATCATAGTGTATGTTACAGCAGCAGCAGTGTTAGTTGAGTCATCATAGTGTATGTTACAGCAGCAGCAGTGTTAGTTGAGTCATCATAGTGTATGTTACAGCAGCAGCAGTGGTAGTTGAGTAATCATAGTGTATGTTATAGCAGCAGCAGTGTTAGTTGAGTCATAGCAGCAGCAGTGTTAGTTGAGTCATCATAGTGTATGTTACAGCAGCTGTAGTGTTAGTTGAGTCATCATAGTGTATGTTACAGCAGCTGTAGTGTTAGTTGAGTCATCATAGTGTATGTTACAGCAGCAGCAGTGTTAGTTGAGTCATCATAGTGTATGTTACAGCAGCAGCAGTGTTAGTTGAGTCATCATAGTGTATGTTACAGCAGCAGCAGTGTTAGTTGAGTCATCATAGTGTATGTTACAGAGTCATCATAGTGTATGTTACAGCAGCTGTAGTGTTAGTTGACTCATCATAGTGTATGTTACAGCAGCTGTAGTGTTAGTTGAGTCATCATAGTGTATGTTACAGCAGCAGCAGTGTTAGTTGAGTCATCATAGTGTATGTTACAGCAGCAGCAGTGTTAGTTGAGTCATCATAGTGTATGTTACAGCAGCAGCAGTGTTAGTTGAGTCATCATAGTGTATGTTACAGCAGCTGTAGTGTTAGTTGAGTCATCATAGTGTATGTTACAGCAGCAGCAGTGTTAGTTGAGTCATCATAGTGTATGTTACAGCAGCAGCAGTGTTAGTTGACTCATCATAGTGTATGTTACAGCAGCCGTAGTGATAGTTGACTCATCATAGTGTATGTTACAGCAGCTGTAGTGTTAGTTGAGTCATCATAGTGTATGTTACAGCAGCTGTAGTGTTAGTTGAGTCATCATAGTGTATGTTACAGCAGCTGTAGTGTTAGTTGAGTCATCATAGTGTATGTTACAGCAGCTGTAGTGTTAGTTCATCATAGACAGCAGCATCATAGTGTATGTTACAGCAGCAGCAGTGTTAGTTGAGTCATCATAGTGTATGTTACAGCAGCTGTAGTGTTAGTTGAGTCATCATAGTGTATGTTACAGCAGCTGTAGTGTTAGTTGAGTCATCATAGTGTATGTTACAGCGGCTGTAGTGTTAGTTGAGTCATCATAGTGTATGTTACAGCAGCTGTAGTGTTAGTTGAGTCATCATAGTGTATGTTACAGCAGCAGCAGTGTTAGTTGAGTCATCATAGTGTATGTTACAGCAGCAGCAGTGTTAGTTGAGTCATCATAGTGTATGTTACAGCAGCAATAGTGTTAGTCGAGTCATCATAGTGTATGTTACAGTAGCTGTAGTGTTAGTTGAGTCATCATAGTGTATGTTACAGCAGCAGCAGTGTTAGTTGAGTCATCATAGTGTATGTTACAGCAGCTGTAGTGTTAGTTGAGTCATCATAGTGTATGTTACAGCAGCTGTAGTGTTAGTTGAGTCATCATAGTGTATGTTACAGCAGCAGCAGTGTTAGTTGAGTCATCATAGTGTATGTTACAGCAGCAGCAGTGTTAGTTGAGTCATCATAGTGTATGTTACAGCAGCAGCAGTGTTAGTTGAGTCATCATAGTGTATGTTACAGCAGCAGCAGTGTTAGTTGAGTCATCATAGTGTATGTTACAGCAGCTGCAGTGTTAGTTGAGTCATCATAGTGTATGTTACAGCAGCAGCAGTGTTAGTTGAGTCATCATAGTGTATGTTACAGCAGCAGCAGTGTTAGTTGAGTCATCATAGTGTATGTTACAGCAGCAGCAGTGTTAGTTGAGTCATCATAGTGTATGTTACAGCAGCAGCAGTGTTAGTTGAGTCATCATAGTGTATGTTACAGCAGCAGCAGTGTTAGTTGAGTCATCATAGTGTATGTTACAGCAGCAGCAGTGTTAGTTGAGTCATCATAGTGTATGTTACAGCAGCAGCAGTGTTAGTTGAGTCATCATAGTGTATGTTACAGCAGCAGCAGTGTTAGTTGAGTCATCATAGTGTATGTTACAGCAGCAGCAGTGTTAGTTGAGTCATCATAGTGTATGTTACAGCAGCAGCAGTGTTAGTTGAGTCATCATAGTGTATGTTACAGCAGCAGCAGTGTTAGTTGAGTCATCATAGTGTATGTTACAGCAGCAGCAGTGTTAGTTGAGTCATCATAGTGTATGTTACAGCAGCAGCAGTGTTAGTTGAGTCATCATAGTGTATGTTACAGCAGCAGCAGTGTTAGTTGAGTCATCATAGTGTATGTTACAGCAGCAGCAGTGTTAGTTGAGTCATCATAGTGTATGTTACAGCAGCAGCAGTGTTAGTTGAGTCATCATAGTGTATGTTACAGCAGCAGCAGTGTTAGTTGAGTCATCATACTGTATGTTACAGCAGCTGTAGTGTTAGTTGAGTCAACATAGTGTATGTTACAGCAGCCGTAGTGCTAGTTGAGTCATCATAGTGTATGTTACATCAGCTGCTTTTAGTTGATACTACTACTACTACAACTGTTACTAGCACTACTACTACTACTGCTTCTACTACTACTACTGCTGCTACTACTACTACTGCTACTACTGCTGGTATTGCTACTAATACTTCTACTACTGCTACTACTACTATTACTACTACTACTACTACTATTGCTACTACTAGTGCTACTACTACTACTACTGTTACTACTACTACTGCTACTTCTACTACTACTACTACTAACAAGTTTTATATTTTCGCCTCTTAACTCATCTTCTGTTTTCTTCAGCCTCCATCCACCGATGACTCTATAAAACTCCAAGCAGATATAAACCAAGTCTTCAGATGGGTCTCAGAAAACAATATGAGGTTGAATGAGGATAATTTTCAATTACTCCGCTATGGAAAACTTGATGAGTATAAAACAAATTCTAAGTACACAATAGAGAGGAAAACTAATGTGAAGAATTTGAGTGATAATGTCACAGGATCTCATTTTCAAAGATCTCCACAACCACATTATCACATCTGCTAGGAAAATTGTAGGATGGATAATGAGAACCTTCAAACCAAGGGATGTTAAGCCAATGAAAAGTCTCTTTAAATACTGACTGAAATACTGCTGTACACTAACTGTCCCTTTCAAGGCAGGCGTAATTGCAGATCTGGAGAATATTCAGAGAACTACTCTCACTGCGTGTATAAATACTATCAAGTGCCTAAATTACTGGGACTGTTTGAACGCAGTTGACTTCTACTCCTTAGAATGCAGGTGAGAAAAATACATCATAATTTACACCTGGGAAATTTTAAAGGGGCTTGTCCCAAATCAGCACTTGGAAATTGCTCCCTATGAAAGCAAAAGACTCGGTCGGCGGTGCAACATCTCCCCAGAGAAACGCAGGGTTGCAGCGAGTACACTAAGATATAACACAGTAAGTGTCAGGGGCCCAGAACTGTTCATCTGCTTTAGTTCAATCTCCGTAGGGTACTTGACCCGAGTCTGGCAGCGTTTAGTTACTTTATTAGGGGGAAACTTTTCGCCCACAGGGTGTGGGGGGGGAGGGTTTAAACGTTCCCAAGAACAGAGGTGATTTTTCCAGTGGAAGATCAACTAACTGGTTTGATATATTCTGTCATTGGTATGAACCTTGGTAATAAATACCGACAAGTTGGTTTAGAAAGACACGTAAGCAAACACTATGATATATTTATAAGAAAACGTTTCGGTCCTGGGACCTTGATCACTTCTAACATACAGAGGTAGAAAGACATTATATATAGGCAAAGAGTGAGGTGTGAATGGCGCATGGTGGCCTGAAGAATGCCATGTTGGGATGAGGACGGGTAGACGATGAGATCATGTGACTCCTGTGTTGTTGGGTTGGTGGTGCTTAGGTATCATGTATGCTAATGTTTTTGAAATTTTGTGGTTTCCAGTGTTACGTTCTATTGTGTTGGTGACGGCGTTTAGTGAGGCTTCTAGGTACCATCGGCGTCTGAGGTCTGGTTCGGTGAGAACGAGTTGTGCCTCATTCCAGTTCATCAAATGTCCCGTGGAGTCTCTGGAGGACACAAGCGTACCTTAAATCGTCTCTGTTACAGGCACTTCGATGATCGTTCAGGCGGACCGCAAGATCTCTGCCTGTCTCGCCTACATATTTCTTGGGACAGAATCCACAGGGGATGGTGTATACGCCTGCTGTGAAAGTTAGAGGTGTGGGGCTGCATTTCGTAGTGAGGTCTTAGATAGAAGATGTGTTTATGGGGAAACATTGATGTTACTCATAGCATGTGCCCGGCGAGTATTCGTGGCAACATCACCACATGGGAGCACTATGAACTGCTCAGAGGGCTGTTCCATGGGCGGTTTGTTGAGGATAGCTTGTGCCTTGAGTCTGCAATCTCGGATGAAGAAAGATGGAAACTGAAGACGTGTGAAGGCTTGTGTTATGTAAATATATTCTTCAAGAAAACAAGGGCTGGAGATGCGAAGAGCTCTCAAGAAGAAGCCAATGAGGACTCCTCTTTTAGTGCGGGTGTCTTGGTGTGAATAAAAGTGTATAAGATCATCCTTGTTGGTAGGTTTTCTATACACTTTGAAGAGAAGTTTGTCATTGTCGGGAGATCTGCACAGGAGGACGTCGAGGAAAGGAAATTTGCCATCCTTTTCGAGTTCAAGTATAAACTTAATTGATGGTTCGGCTGCATTGATCTTGTTGAGAGGGGCCTGGATATTGAGACGTCTCGTCTGTCATTAAAACGGCAAATTCACTCACCAGATGAGTGACACTGCCCAATGCTTTTTTTTTTTTTTTTTTGTGGTGGTAGGTTCACTCAAGGGATGAGTAGCATTTCCCGATACCCTCTTTATGGCCGAATGTTGACTAACAGAAGAAATGCCCACGGACAGAATCTAAATCCATATCTGCTTGACGGAGCTTAATGTCACCTGTACTCGGAATGGACTGGGTCGATTGACTATCACTCTGAGTGACGTGTTTGCTTGATATCTGAATGGAGACAAATGGCGCAAAGCCGACAAGTGGCGAAAAGGACACAGTTGCTGAGAGGAACTTTACGGTGACGTTTCGCCTGTGGATAGGCTTTTTCTGTCATTAAGAAGCCTGTTAAGTACAGGGATACATGTGCAAATTATGCGACATTTTATTGTGACAACGTTTTGCCAAAACAAAATGCCGTGAGATGAAAAAGCATGATCACTGCAGCAGGCTAACTGGTCCATTGGTAGTAGTAGTAGTAATAGTAGTAGTAGTAGTAGTAGTAGTAGTAGTAGTAGTAGTAGTAGTAGTAGTAGTAGTAGTAGTAGTAGTAGTAGTAGCAGTAATAGTAGAAGTAGTAGTTGTAGCAGCATTGGAGGTAACTCATTATTGCTATGTGATGGCGAGGTTTGGTTTATTGTTTTGAGAACTCTTGCTAGTTTTCAGATATGAGGAAGCTGCCTTTATTCTGTTTAATAGCGATTGAGTATGATTCAAGGCATTTACGTCGGCGGAAATTAGGCTTTGGTGGCCTGGTGGTTAAAGCTCTCGCTTCACACGGCGAGGGCCTGGGTTCGATTCCCAGCCGGGATAGAAACATTGGGCGTGTTTCTTTCCATCTGTTGTCTATGTTCCCCATCAGTAAAATGGGTACCTGGGTGTTAGTCGACTGGTGTGGGTCGCATCCTGGGACACTGACCTAATTTGCCCGAAATGTTCAGCATAACAAGGGGCTTTCTATATAGTAGTATGTCACTGATGTCAGCTAGGCCTGTATAGCATGTACTTGTAGTAAATAAAGATATTATTGTTATTATTATTATTATTATTATTATTATTAATCACAAGGCGGGCGTCGTTAAATTTTATCAGGTAGTTTGCGGAGTTACGGAGTTGTATACATACATTGTTAAAGTTATCGTTCCTGCATTCATTAATGGGTTAATAGAGACGTATTTCGAGGCTTCTTGATGTTTCACCGACGTATACCCGTCACAGCTTCCACAGGGGTTAGTGTAGACTCATACACTGACTGGATCAAGGTTCTTCGGTTTTGTCCTAGTCAGGTCCTTCATGCTGGTTGCAATGACGACTCTAGTATTAGCTTGTGCGAATACGTTGGAGATGTACAATGCAACTTGGCTGTAAGGAAGGATTATAATTTTGTTAGAGGTGGTGTTAGTGCGTAGAGAATTGATGGTCTGAAGGGTTCTTTTCTTGCAGTCTTTGATGAAGGAAATGTAGCTCTTTGAAGGGTTAGTGTATATTTTCACTCCTCGTCGAGAAACTCCGGACTGCAAATTCCGTTTGCTTTTAGGAAAAATCCGATTATGATGCCTCTTTTGATCTTAGTATCTTGACCTGAATAGAAGTGTGTGAGCTCGTTTTTGTGTGTAGGATTCCTATAAACTTGCAATGCTAGAGCTTTATTTACTTTGTGAGTGAGGACGTCGAGAAAAGAAGCCTGTCCAAGGGCGAAACGTCTCTGCAACTGCGTCATTTTTTTCTTCTGCTATATATCTGAATATTCCTCTTCTAGCCTTGCTAGAAGAGGAATTTGCGTGTTGTGTAGTTTACAGTGGCGATGTGATTTTGGCATAGTGAGGGATCTTCCTGTTCCGAAAAACGTTGAACTGGTGCAAGTGGAAGCTGTCCAACAACTGGATGGAAATACACGCAAAACATTCCACTCAAGAGGAACTTCATAAAAATTTCCTTCAGCGAAAAATCGTTATAATAAAGCCTTACGATGTTTTATTTTTGCGTGTATTTTAGCTCATGTTGAACATGTTTGTGAAGTTCGTGCTAGTCCATAAAACTTTAAATCTCACTTCACTCTCTCTCTCTCAAAGACTTTTATGATATGATATGTTAGTGCTACCGGTCTGTAGCTTTCTTCTGCCATCGCTCTATTGTCTGTTTTGTTAAATGAGGCTGTGTCGATAGGTTTTTTTTTCGGGGTTTCTGGGATATCACCTAAATAAAAGCTTTTTTTTTTTTTCCTGGCGGTACTCTGAGCGCCTCCACTTGTGTGTGTGTGTTTTGTTCGTCCTTTGTAAACAGTGAGGTGGAGGAGTCAGGTCCCGGGGGCAGAGATGACTGAGGCGCTGACATGACTTGTCGGAGTTCATAGATTTGTCACTGAAGTGGTCTGAGCTCAGGAAGACACCGCAAACACCACCACCAGTGCCCGCACCACCACCACCAGTACCACCATCAATACCAACACCACCACTAGTACCATCACCACGGCGAGAACCACCACCAGTACCAGTGCCACCACTACTACCACAACCACCACCACCAAAGCCACCATCACCACCACCATCAAAACCATCACCGCCAGTACCAGAACTACCACAACCACCCACCAAGAGTAACCAAAAAAAAAAAAAAAGTACCAACCACCACCTCCATAACCACCACCACCTTAACCACCACCATAACCACCAACCGCCCCTACCATCAACACATCCACTACCACGAAAACAACAACAAAAACAACAACTATTATCACCGCCACCAAAATATTGGGCAGCCGGTGCAATATACCCCCAATGAAAAGTAGGGTCGCCATCAATACACTAAGAGAAAACACAATAAGTGTCCGGGGCCCAAGGTGAAGAGGCTGCTAAGTAAACTAGATAACTTAAATGCTATGGGACCGGACAACATCTCTCCATATGTCCTGAGAGAGGAATCAGAGGCGCTGTGTGTGCCACTAACAACAATCTTCAGCAGATCTATCGAAACAGGGCGACTACCTGAGATGTGAAAGACAGCAAATGTAGTCCCATTTTTTTTAAAAAAAGAGACAGACAGGCAGCATAAACTGCAGACAAGTGTCACTGACATGTATGCAGAGTCATGGAGAAGATTATCAGAAGAGCAGTGGAGCACCTAGAAAGGAATGAGCCTATGCACGACAACTAGCAGGGTTTCAGGGGAGGGAAATCTTGTGTCACAAACCTACTGGAGTTTTACGACAAGAGAGAGAGAGAGAGAGAGAGAGAGAGAGAGAGGTGGGTAGATTGTATTTTGTTAGACTGTAAAAAGGCTATCGACACAGTTCCACACAAGAGATTAGTGAAAATGATGGAGGATCAGGCAGGTATAACAGGAAGAGCACTGCGATAGATCAGAAAATACCTGACAGGAAGGCGTCAGAGTGGACGCCTGTGACAATCGGGGTTCCACAGGGTTTAGTCCTAGGACCGGTGCTGTTTCTGGTATATGTAAATGACATAACGGAAGGGATAGATTAAGAAATCTCCATGTTTGTAGACGATGTGAAGCTAATGAGGAGAATTCAATCGGATGAGGATCTGGTCAGGCTACACGCCTGCTTCAGAAACTGGCTATTGGAGTTTAACCCCATCAAGTGCAAAGTCATAAAGAATGGGGAAGGGCAAAGCAGATCGCAGACAGAGTACATGCAAGGGGCCCAAAGACTTCAAAGATTCAATTAAAAGAATTTTGTGGTGAGTATAGTACCGAGCACATCTGAGGCTCACATCAACCAAATAACTGTTGTAGCAAATTGGCGCCTGGCAAACCTAAGATTAGCGTTTGTACACCTCAGTAAGGAACCACTCAACACTCTGTACACCGTGTACGTCAGACCCATATTGGAGTATGTAACACCAGTTTAGAACCCACACCTGGTGAAGCTCGTCAAGAAATTAGAGAAAGTGCAAAGGTTTGCAACAAGATTAGTCCCGGAGCTAAGGAGTATGCCCTACGAGGAGAGGTTGAGGGGAAATTGACCTGACGACACTGGAGTACAGGAGGGATGGAGGAAGGGGGGACATGGTAACGGCATATAAAATACTGAGAGGAATTGGCAAGGTGGATAGGGAAAGAATGTTTTAGAAATGTGACACAGCACCAAGGGGTCACGACTGGAAGTTGAAACATCAGATGAGTCACAGGGATGTTAGGAAGCATTTCTTCAGTCATAGAGTTGTCAGGAAGTGGAACAATTTGAAAAGTGATGTGGTGGAGGTAGCATCCATACATAGCTTTAATTAAGAAAAGGTAAGATAAAACTCGTAGAGCAGGGGGAGAGTGAAGAGGCGGTGCCAGGAGCTGTGAATCGACCTCTGCAACCATAATTAGATGAGTACACGCACTTCTGGAAGACGAGGTAGACAAAGTGGAGTGATAATTTGATGTAATGAGTACAAGAGGAAGACAAGAGACGGATCATCTTCCAACCCGGTTAATGGACTCGTTACATCACACTTCCACTCCACTTCGTTTACTGCGTCTTTCACCATGACTGATGTCTCTAGATGTGTGTTTCATCTCTGTCTTTGACTGATGAAGTCTGCAGCGTGAGCGAAACGTTCCGTCAGTAAAGATTCCTAGTGATGCTCATGTGTTGTCGTACTCTTTTCTGCTGTAGCATCCTTATTATTATCATTATAGCCATGGAATAAAAGGTTATCAGAATTGATCGGAGGAAGAGGAGGGTGGTTCTCATTCCAAGGATCAAGAGCCCTTCACCAACATCAAGGCACCTCCCTGGAAAGATCTTTCACATGGAGCCTGTTACCCACAGCCATTATTAATATTATTTTTTAAATCTTTATTACCTAAAAAAATAAAGATTTATGAACAGAGTCAACACACAAACACATTTTTAATAAAGCAAATGGAATTCTGTTTGCAGCCGTTGCTGGTATTTTATGTGTGATTTATTTGGTCATTTATCTAAGAGTATTTGCCTTTTGATTTAACTTTCTACTATTATATCTAGTGGCTCGATAGTTCTGCTCACGGAGATTCAATAACAAAAATAATTTATGAAGATTTCATGTTTTTTCTTTCTCATGCGGCTAATGGCAATATCATTGCTTTAAAAACGATCTAGACATGATCTTGGTTCCATCTCAGTATTAGAGCAAATAGTTAACGTAGGTTTTATCCACTTAGAAAAGGCAGACACCATATGGTGGCTGTCAGGGCCGCTCTATGAAGACAAATGGCGATAGTGTAAATTCAGAAATCCCATAAAAACAAGTTTTCCATCCTGTTCTGTACACCGCTGAGCGTTCAAATCACGAGGTAGCTCACTCGCTCTCGACGCTGCACCAGATGACCAGAATTATTCCGTTTTCTCTTGTTCGACTTATAATCTGGCGAACTAAAACTGCAAGAACTAGACCTTCTAGTTCTCGCGTGAGCTTAGTTACTTTGTCCCCCGAGTACCCACCACCACCTCCCCTCTGCTGTCCATCCCTGCTCCTTTCTCTCCTCAAGTTTGTGACTCTGTTTCAGTTTGTTTTTCTCTGATTGTTCCCCAGTTTCTGCTCTCTCTCTCTCTCTCTCTCTCTCTCTCTCTCTCTCTCTCTCTCTCTCTCTCTCTCTCTCTCTCTCTCTCTCTCTCTCTCTCTCTCTCTCTCTCTCTATGTATCTATCTCCAAGTCACTACCTCTCTCCCAGTCTCTACCTCTCGCTCTCTGCCTCTCTCTCAGTCACTACCTCTCCCCCAGTCTCTACCTCTCTCTACCTCTCTCCCAGTCACTACCTCTCCCCTAGTCATTACCTCTCTGTCTCTACCTCTCCCCTAGTCAGTGCCTCTCCTCCAGTCTCTACCTCTCCCCCAGTCACTACTTCTCCCCAGTCACTACCTCTCCCCCAGTCACTACCTCTCCCCCAATCACTACCTCTCCCCCAGCCACTACCTCTCCCCCAGTCATTACCTCTCCCCCAGTTTCTACCTCTCTCCCAGTCACTACCTTCCCCTCAGTCTCTACCTCTCCCCTAGTCACTACCTCTCCCCCAGTCTCTACCTCTCCCCCAGACTCTGCCTGTTCCCGTTTCCACCTCCTTCATTCAGGCTCCCCAGTACCTTCCATTCTTGCTACCCTGCCTATTCTTGCTCCCTCACCCTCAAGCAGTTGAGAGAAGACTCCGATCAATCACAAGAACGTACTTGCATGTCGCTAAAATTAGAGGGGAGTCGCCTTAACACAGTATTGGCGTTCCTTCTGGGATGCCCAAACCATAATTTGCGTACAAATACCACGTTACGCCTGTACTCTCCACCCCTATATGATAAGGGGTTAAACTGAGAGCACCGCTTGTGGAGAAATGTGTTCTCTGGCCGATGTCATGATATTAGATCGTCTTTTTTTGCGCACCAATCCCGGGAGCACGAGGAGATTTGGAGCGGAAAGAAGAGTAATACTTTTAGTGCATATTATGTCGAGTTGTATTGTCAGTTCGTGCTGGGGCAAGAGGAGGACTTCCTCGGTAAAAACCAAAGGGTCTTGAAGGAACATGTCGACAGAGTGCTTGGTGCCACCAGGCAGCAGATAGGCAACACGTCCTTCTAGACAAACGTGATTTTTTCCCCTTGGACTGAAGACTGTCCGTTAAGCGACTATGACACTAAAATATTCACCTTGGGTTACTTTTTGTAACGTTTTCTTCGTTATATTGGTGTTTCCCAACGATGAGAAGTGACAGTAGCAGCAATGAGAGGAGGAAGTGCCAGCGATGGGAGATGGGACTAGGTCAACAGCCCTTCTGAAGAGTCACCAGCCAATGACTGTTAGTGTGTTACTGTTCTAGAGCCTTTTGACCGCACGTGGATCATTAAGGCTTCAAACCACCGGTACGCTAACAGTCAAGAAAACTTAGTCTTTACGAAAAGGAATGCGGTAAACGATCTTTGTATAAACACAGTGATACACACCTCGCGGTGTATATACACTGAGAGATCCACATCTCACGGTGTATATACACTGAGAGATCCACACCTCGTGGTATTCCATGCTAGTAACATAGTCTCAAGAAAAAAAAATAATGTTTAACCAAACTACATTGAAGTTTAACTTTTTATTCCATACCCATGTTGTGAGGTCTGCTGCTCATGTTGCGAGGTCTGCTGCTCATGTTGCGAGGTCTGCTGCTCATGTTCCGGGATCTGCTGCTCATGTTGCGGGGTCTGCTGCTCATGTTGCGAGGTCTGCTGCTCATATTGCGAGCTCTGCTGCTCATGTTGCGGGGTCTGCTGCTCATGTTGCGAGGTCTGCTGCTCATGTTGCGAGGTCTGCTGCTCATGTTCCGGGATCTGCTGCTCATGTTGCGGGGTCTGCTGCTCATGTTGCGAGGTCTGCTGCTCATGTTGCGGGGTCTGCTACTCATGTTGCGAGGTCTGCTGCTCATGTTGCGGGGTCTGCTGTTCATGTTGCGAGGTCTGCTGCTCATGTTGCGAGGTCTGCTGCTCATGTTGCGGGGTCTGCTGCTCATGTTGCGAGGTCTGCTGCTCATGTTGCGGGGTCTGCTGCTCATGTTGCGAGGTCTGCTGCTCATGTTGCGGGGTCTGCTGCTCATGTTGCGAGGTCTGCTGCTCATGTTGCGGGATCTGCTGCTTATGTTGCGAGGTCTGCTGCTCATGTTGCGGGGTCTGCTGTTCATGTTGCGAGGTCTGCTGCTCATGTTGCGAGGTCTGCTGCTCATGTTGCGGGGTCTGCTGCTCATGTTGCGAGGTCTGCTACTCATGTTGCGGGGTCTGCTACTCATGTTGCGAGGTCTGCTGCTCATGTTGCGGGGTCTGCTGCTCATGTTGCGAGGTCTGCTGCTCATGTTGCGGGATCTGCTGCTTATGTTGCGAGGTCTGCTGCTCATGTTGCGGGGTCTGCTGCTCATGTTGCGAGGTCTGCTACTCATGTTGCGAGGTCTGCTGCTCATGTTGCGAGGTCTGCTGCTCATGTTGCGGGGTCTGCTGCTCATGTTGCGGGGTCTGCTGCTCAAGTTGAGAGGTCTGCTGCTCATGTTGCGGGGTCTGCTGCTCATGTTGCGAGGTCTGCTGCTCATGTTGCGAGGTCTGCTGCTCATGTTGCGAGGTCTGCTGCTCATTTTGCGGGGTCTGCTGCTCAAGTTGAGAGGTCTGCTGCTCATTTTGCGAGGTCTGCTGCTCATGTTGCGGGGTCTGCTGCTCATGTTGCGAGATCTGCTGTTCATGTTGCGGGGTCTGCTGCTCATGTTGCGAGGTCTGCTGCTCATGTTGCGAGGTCTGCTGCTAATGTTGCGGGGTTTGTTGCTCATGTTGCGAGGTCTGCTGTTCATTTTGCGGGGTCTGCTGCTCAAGTTGAGAGGTCTGCTGCTCATGTTGCGAGGTCTGCTGCTCATGTTGCGAGGTCTGCTGCTCATGTTGCGGGGTCTGCTGCTCATGTTGCGGGGTCTGCTGCTCAAGTTGAGAGGTCTGCTGCTCATGTTGCGAGGTCTGCTGCTCATGTTGCGAGGTCTGCTGCTCATGTTACGGGGTCTGCTGCTCATGTTGCCAGGTCTGCTGCTCATGTTGCGGGGTCTGCTGCTCATGTTGCGAGGTCTGCTGCTCATGTTGCGAGGTCTGCTGCTCATGTTGCGAGGTCTGCTGCTCATGTTGCGGGGTCTGCTGCTCATGTTGCGGGGTCTGCTGCTCATGTTGCGAGGTCTGCTGCTCATGTTGCGAGGTCTGCTGCTCATGTTGCGAGGTCTGCTGCTCATGTTGCGGGGTCTGCTGCTCATGTTGCGAGGTCTGCTGCTCATGTTGCGAGGTCTGCTGCTCATGTTGCGAGGTCTGCTGCTCATGTTGCGGGGTCTGCTGCTCATGTTGCGAGGTCTGCTACTCATGTTGCGAGGTCTGCTGCTCATTTCTATGGCCGACTTTGTAGATAAATGGTTCAAAGAACCGACATGTTAAATTAGACACATGTGCAACTCTTGGGTATCTTTATCTCCTCAATAAAGATACCCAAGAGTTGCACATGTGTTTAATTTAACAGCATGGCCGTTAAAGAAGATACATTAACACCAGCAGAAATTGACCGATCTCACACTAGACACAGCAGCTATTCAAGGATAATACTAAAGAAAGATCATATGTGAATTGTGAGCACTAGAATTACCATAAAAACTGAGATGTGTTCAGTCCATCAAGATTGATAAACTGAACACATAGGTTCCAGGCTGAGGGACTGATTACCTCAAACTCCTCCTCATCTTCCACGGTTCTTCCCTGTACTGGACTGAAGAAGCCACTGGCTGGAAAAACGTTTCCACAGTAAAGATTTCCAAATATTGCACACATGTGTCATTCTTCAACACGGATGTTAATATTTATCATTTATTCGTGAATCCGGGGGATCATCAGCCCGGAAACCTAGTCCACATTCAAAACTCCAAAATTTTGAAGGAGTAACTGTTAAGAAACAGCAATAATACTTATTATGGTTTGTTTACAATCGTGTCATTACGATTTCGTGAGTCATAATGAATAGTGAATGTAAATAGATCTGGAGAGTTTATCTGGAGAGAGTTCCGGGGGTCAACGCCCCCGCGGCCCGGTCTGTGACCAGGCCTCTTTAGGTCAGTGTCCCAGGATGCGACCCACACCAGTCGACTAACACCCAGGTACCCATTTTACTGATGGGGAACATAGACAACAGGTGGAAAGAAACACGTCCAATGTTTCTACTCTGGCTGGGAATCGAACCCAGGCCCTCACCGTGTGAAGCGAGAGCGTTAACCACCAGGCCACCAGAGCCCCTACTACAATATTTACCTATCATCTTACGCGTTCATTAGACAGAAAGAAAAGAGCAGCGAATCGAGCCAAACTGCAATATTGTTAATAGGCTTCCGTTGCAGACTCATTCGTTGGAACGGAAGTATGTATGTACTCCCCTGCATGGTTGCTGTCTTCCAACGTGGTATCTGCTTCAAATCAGCTTAGAAATCACTGAATCCAAATGGTTTCGCTCATAACAAGGACCTACCTTCTCTTTCCTCTTCTGTAAGTGATCCAGCAGACTTGATATTCTTTAACTCTGCATCACTGGCGAAAATACGAGAATGCTGATTGAAAAAAATGCGTAAATTAATCACATCATTTAAAGGGGAATATAGTATCTTTCAAAAGAGAAAAGAAGATATATATTTAGTGTTTAAAAAAAAAAATACTTTCCTGTTCTTGTTCTTCTTCTGCTTCTTCTTCTTCTTGATAATATCCTCATTGTCCTACTGAAGTCTCCCAGCTCAGGCTGACGGATTTCAACATACATGAGCACCATCTTGCCTGATGGAATGTGAGAGGGAATTATTGTTAGCTTTTCCTCCCACTGTGAAATGCAGCAGCACACTGCTGATGTATCCAGTTTTGTTACAAGGACTTCGAAATAATAGTAGTAATAGTAGTAGAAGTAGTTGTACTAATAGTAGCAGTAGTAACAGTAGTAGTAATAGTAGTAGTAAAAGTAGTATTGGTAGTAATAGTAGTAATAGTAGTAGTAGAAGTATTAGTAGTAATAGTACTAATAGTAGTAGTAGAAGTAGTAGTAGTAGCAATAGTAGTAGTTGTAGAAGTAGTAGTAGTAGTACTAGTAGAAGTGTTAGAAGTAGTAGTAGTAGTAGTTGTAGTAGTGAAAGTAGAAGTATTAGTAGTAATAGTAGTAGTAGTAGTAGTAGTAGTCGTAGCAGTAGTAGTAATAGTAGTAGTAGTAGTAGTCGTAGCAGTAGTAGTAATAGTAGTAGTAGTAGAAGTAGTAGTGGTAGTATTAGTAATAGTAGGGGTAGAAGTAATAGTTCTAGTAGTAGTAATTGTAGTAGTAGTAAGAGTAGTAGTAGTAGTAGTAGTATTTTAGTAGTAGTAGTAGTATTTTCAAGGGAGGGCGCTAAACCCGCCTGGGGAAGGGAAGGGTAGGTGAAATTGAAGGCACTTCCTTGGATGAAAAACCTTTCACCACCCATTCCCCCCTTTTCTCCTTCCCCTTCCCTCTCCCCTACTCCCTTTCCCCCCTCCCCTACTCCCTTTCCCCCATCCCCTTCCACATTTCCCCCCCCCCTCTGAAGGGCGCACTAAACAACACTTGACTGCACTACCATCCTCGGGGGGCCGGGGCAGCACGATAACAGGTCGGGGGATAGAACCGCCGCCCCTCATGGCGCAGAACGACCCATGCGCGTTTAGTGCTTCCTGAAAGGCCATTGCAATATGAATTTATAGGGAAAAGCAGGAGAAGAAACACTGTCCTGTAATCGAGGGTAACAAGACAGTGTTAATCTGCGTTACAAGGATCTAGCCACGGACGTTACATATCTCCAGCCACAGACATTACAGATTCAACCACGGACGTTACATAGCTCCAATCACGGACATTACAGAGAGACATCCACGGATGTTACATAGTTCCAATCACGGACATTACAGAGATACAACTACTGACGTTACATAGCCCCAATCACAAACATTACAGATATACAACCACGGACGTTACAAAACTACAATCACATACATTACAGAGATACAACCACGGATGTTACATAGATCCAACAACGATCATTACAAGGAACAATAATGAATGTTAGAAATATCTTCTACTGACGTTGTATCTGTCCACCACACGTGTACACCACACCTGTCCACCACACGTGTCCACCACACCTGTCCACCACACCTGCCCATCACACCTGTCCATCACACCTGTCCACCACACCTGTCCATCACACCTGTCCACCACACGTGTCCACCACACCTGTCCACCCCACCTGTCCATCACACCTGTCCACCACACCTGCCCATCACACCTGCCCATCACACCTGTCCATCACACCTGTCCACCCCACCTGTCCATCACACCTGTCCATCACACCTATCCACCACACCTGTCCATCTCACCTGTCCACCACGCCTGTCCACCACACCTGTCCATCACACCTGTCCATCACACCTGTCCACCACACCTGTCCATCACACCTGTCCACCACACCTGTCCACCACACCTGTCCATCACACCTGTCCATCACACCTGTCCACCACACCTGTCCATCACACCTGTCCATCACACCTGTCCATCACACCTGTCCACCACACCTGTCCATCACACCTGTCCATCACACCTGTCCACCACACCTGTCCATCACACCTGTCCATCACACCTGTCCACCACACCTGTCCATCACACCTGTCCATCACACCTGTCCACCACACCTGCCCATCACACCTGTCCATCACACCTGTCCACCACACCTGTCCATCACACCTGTCCATCACACCTGTCCACCACACCTGCCCATCACACCTGTCCATCACACCTGTCCATCACACCTGTCCATCACACCTGTCCATCACACCTGTCCACCACACCTGCCCATCACACCTGTCCATCACACCTGCCCATCACACCTGTCCATCACACCTGTCCATCACACCTGTCCATCACACCTGTCCATCACACCTGTCCACCCCACCTGTCCATCACACCTGTCCATCACACCTATCCACCACACCTGTCCATCTCACCTGTCCACCACGCCTGTCCACCACACCTGTCCATCACACCTGTCCATCACACCTGTCCACCACACCTGTCCATCACACCTGTCCATCACACCTGTCCACCACACCTGTCCATCACACCTGTCCATCACACCTGTCCATCACACCTGTCCATCACACCTGTCCATCACACCTGTCCATCACACCTGTCCACCACACCTGTCCATCACACCTGTCCATCACACCTGTCCATCACACCTGTCCATCACACCTGTCCACCACACCTGTCCACCACACCTGTCCACTACACCTGTCCATCACACCTGTCCATCACACCTGTCCACCACACCTGTCCACCACTCCTGCCCCTCACACCTGTCCACCACATCTCCATCACACCTGTCCACCACACCTGTCCCCCACACCTGTCCATCACACCTGTCCACCACACCTGTCCACCACACCTGTTTACCACACCTGTCCACCACACATTTCCATCACACCTGTCCATCACACCTGTCCACTACACCTGTCCATCACACCTGTCCACCACACCTGTCCACCACGCCTGTCCACCACTTCTGCCCCTCACACCTGTCCACCACATCTGTCCACCACACCTGTCCCCCACACCTGTCCATCACACCTGTCCACCACACCTGTCCACCACACCTGTCCACCACACATTTCCATCACACCTGTCCATCACACCTGTCCACTACACCTGTCCATCACACCTGTCCACCACACCTGTCCACCACGCCTGTCCACCACTTCTGCCCCTCACACCTGTCCACCACATCTGTCCACCACACCTGTCCCCCACACCTGTCCACCACACCTGTCCACCACACCTGTCCACCACACCTGTCCACCACACCTGTCCACCACACCTGTCCACCACACCTGTCCACCACACCTGTCCACCACACCTGTCCACCACACCTGTCCACCACACCTGTCCACCACACCTGTCCATCACACCTCTCCACCACACCTCTCCACCACACTTGTCCATGTATGTCTCCCACATCTGTCTACTACACCTGTGTACCACACCCGTCTACCATATCCGTCCACATCTATCCATCAAGCCTGTCTGTCCCACTTTTACACGCCGGTCCACCACTTCCACCCACCTCATCTGTCTATCACACCCCTTCTCCACACCTGCCCACGACACCGGTCCACCACATCTGTCCACCTCGTATGCCAACATGTGTCCACCACACCTGTTAACCACACCTGTCCACCATACCTGTCCATCACATCTGTCCGCCACACACCTGCCCTCAGTCCCCCTTTCTGCTTACTAGCTCTCCCCCAACTCCTATTTCCCCTTCCCCTATTACCACTTCCCCCTCCTCTTACTCCCACTCTTCACCCCTCCACTCCACCTCTCCCCCTCAGCCATGCCCATACGCATCTCCCGTCGTTTCATTAAATAAAAAACAGCATAAGTATGAGGCAGCGAGGTTGGTTGAGTCTGCAACATCATCGGATGTTGCAATTTGTTGCGCATACCCCAGCCTCGCCTCTAGTGGCGGCAGGGTGTGGTCGCCACGGTTCCCTGTCAGGCTGGTTTGTGGCTCTCTGGCCCTGAGGGCATCTTCGGCCAGTATAGATCAACAACCAGATCATATATGCCCAGATGTGTATATCTCTTAGCGTATATATGCTGAATGATACACTATAATGGCTATATTAAAGGGGATAAGAAGAGTATCCTTTACCAGTGGTGTACTGGGGACTTGCAGCCATAATGGCCTTCGTGTAGCAGATAGGAGTTAAACCTGATGCACCAACCAGCTAGCTAGCGTGTTTGGTTCACTCATCCTAAAGAGTTGAAGCTCTGTATTTGTGTTTTGGCTTTACTCGCTCTTAGTTGGATCAGCGAGTCATGGAATTCTAGTTTTAAAAACAAGACTAAGGATTTCTTTTTCTTGGTCTAACATTGATGGGCTACACATTAAGAGTAAGAAGAGAGAGAGAGAGAGAGAGAGAGAGAGAGAGAGAGAGAGAGAGAGAGAGAGAGAGAGAGAGAGAGAGAGAGAGAGAGAGAGAGAGAGAGAGAGAGAGAGAGAGAGAGAGAGAGAGAGAGAGACAGAAGAGAGTGAAATATCTGCATCACGTAAGTGACCGGTGGTGAACACTGCAGTAAAATATTGACGGACCCAGGCAGCATCAAGAGGTACACTCGAGTTTGTACTTTAAGTGACAGTGAACAGAAGACACACTACAGCATACGAGGATGTACAGAAGACACACCACATCACAGGAAAATGTACCAAGCGTGGATGGCATGCAACTCACCGTCACTAAGCAGCCAGCGATTACATCTCCGTCTATAGTCATTGTGCCATGGTGGCTTGTGTTTCAGACCAGGACTCTGCCCATCTGTCGCCTCGTCGGGGCATAGACAAGGTAGTGGTGGCGCGGGACACGGGGCCTTAAGACGGGGTGACGGAGGGGCGAGGAGCGGCCGTGTGCTGGTGTGGGTTGGGCCCTGGGGACCCCCAGGACACGGCTGCAGCAGCTAGCATGCAACAAAAGCCTGG
Organism: Cherax quadricarinatus; assembly: GCF_038502225.1. NCBI lineage: Eukaryota > Metazoa > Arthropoda > Malacostraca > Decapoda > Parastacidae > Cherax > Cherax quadricarinatus. The sequence continues at coordinate 37,728,802 of NC_091297.1, read as the reverse complement.
GGGACCCTGCCAGTGTCGGGACCTACCTGCATAATGAGTCCCCATGGACGTTTCCCATCTCTGCCCCGCATATGTGAGAGTACCCCTGCATTCCTTCCGTATGGACTCACTTGGGCACGTTATTATGCAGCTAGGAGAGTTACCGCGGATGCTGTAAAGAGTGAGTGGTCAGGAATTGCGAGGTGCTGGGTGGGGAGACATTGCTGCAGGGTGTATTAGGCGGGAGAGAGAGAACGGGTTGTCCTGTCGGCCAGTATGAAGCGAGGTCGAGACCCTGCCAGCGTGGTTAGTATTGAGGTGACTGGGCACGGCAGAGTGGGCATGCATAGCGCCAGTTGCATCTTCGTCCAGTGCAGCCGCTACACACGGCCGCCGCGGCGGGCTGCAGCATCCCGTAGACGAGACAGTAATTGTCAGAGTGGCCGGGAGAGGGAGAGTGAGGCCGTGATGCTGGTCAGCCATCTACCTGTGCCCAGGTGATGGTGCAGGTAGTGCAGGGCCAGACGCCTTGTTATTATATGTGAGTGAGCCGCGGGCCGATACCCTCCCGTACAGGTGTTATGGTTGCTCCTTCAGGCCACGCTTACCGTAGGTGCCCACCCCTGGTCCGCTATGATGGTTTCTTATACCCTGGGGCCAGGTGCGTCGGCCTCCTCAACTCTGCTGCCCTCCCTCACCCTGGAATGCGCCGCGCCCACCTCCTAAACTGTGACACAGATACGTTAACCTCTTTACCTCATGGTGACCCTCTGGCCTCTTGTACCTCGACGTAACTCACCTGGAAAATAAATGACGCTGCCTACGACACTCGGACCAACTGCATCAACATTCTCATCAAGCATGCAAGTTTCAAAACATTGGTGTTACTCTTGCTGATTACTCCCTATCATTTTAGATAAAAAATCAAGCACGCTACAACACTTTTAAACACCGAGAACGGTTACAACGAGCTAGGGAGTTCAACGCTCTAGTCATCACAGTTCCAGAGAACACCCATCACGCTCCTACCAGATGTCAGACATGGCTACAGAAACATAGTGCCTGAAAGTCTTCTTCAGTGTCTAAGCCGTGATATTATGACTTCGAGTTCTCCACCCTGACTTCATACATTTCGGAGTTTCATTACTTAGTCTCCCAGAGAGAGAAAAAAGTTGATTTGCTGTTTCTCTTTCTTAGAGAGGGAGAGAAAGAGATACACGTTACGCCCACTTTCTATATAATGGATAATATTGCATATTAGTGCCAGCGAGATATGAAGTGAAAATTTTAATTGTCATTCCATACAAATCATAGCACCTCTCAACATAAGGTTTATAACCGTGATTGAGATGACACCAGGAGTGATGCTCCAGGTACATCGCTTGACTGACGCAGTCATGAAAGTCTTCCTCAGTGTCCCGTAAGATAAACCTTTTCAGCGGATCCTGCCGTCCCTCATGGTGAACTCTTAACACCCATCTCTGTTTATGGATCAACATAAGCCTTCATTTCTACGTGATAGGTAGGTACATGTTAGTATGGACTAATATTGCAGTGTTTATATATATATATATATATATATATATATATATATATATATATATATATATATATATATATATATATATATATATATATATATATATTCAACAAGTAGGCCGTCTCCCTCCGTATGTATGTATATATATATATATATATATATATATATATATATATATATATATATATATATATATATATATATATATATATATATATATATATATATATATGTATATATATATATGTATGTATGTATGTATGTATATATATGAAATAGGATAAAGGGAGAAAGGTGATATCTTAGCATGCAATATGACCACAGTGAAAAACAGTAATATTCCAATTGCTCTCGTGATATTTACATTATAAAGAAACAGCAAAACAATAAGATCACAGAGATAAGTTCAATAAGATCACAGAGTTATGAATTCACATGTGACTTCACATATGACCCTACTCATTAAGCGTGGGAATTCCTTTCCATTATTGTGAGGTTTGGTTAGTCAGGTCACATGTCAGGAAAAAATTGAGAGCGACATGCCAGGCAAAGGGGAATCTTGTCAACAAAGCTTATATTCCACCAAAATTTTATTCATAATTAATAAACCTAATTTATACAATCCTGGACACATATTCATATCGCAATTAGTACTTGTTTTTCATAAATCTCCCTTAAATTGTATTTCTTTCAGCCATGGATTTGCTTGATATAACTTTCTCAGTATTTTGAAAATCAACAAGATAGTTAAAATCTTTCATATGAATAAGGAGAACACTAGGCTCTTGCCTGTTTTTAATGCTTTATTTATGTTGTTATATCTTAATTCAAGATTTTGTCCAGTTTTTTCAAAATAAAATTTATTGGATTTTGAATCTTATAAATACAACCGTCAGCACTCTGGGGAAATTACTTAATAAAATAGTTATTTATTGTATCAATAAATGAGTATTTAAACATCTTGCATATATATATATATATATATATATATATATATATATGTATATATATATATATATATATATATATATATATATATATATATATATATATATATATATATATATATATATATATATATATATATATATATATATATATATATATATATATATATATATATATATATATATATATATATATATATGTATATATATAATTTGGATTATAAAAACTACCTTAAGAAAATGTAATTGGAAAATATTAATAATGAATGAAATTTTAACTTCTTAAATAAAAAAAACGGGCTTGTTTCTTATGAACAAAATTCTGATCGAGTATCAACGACTATGGTAGTTTTTCGAACGTTATCTTATCCATCTTCAATCTCCAAAGGCATTTTACGAACTGGGACAGTGCAAAGCTGGAACAGTTACAAGCTTGAACAACTGCAATCTATTGTATGCTGTGTCACAATTTCAAGCTGGTGAAGTTACTGTAATCCGATGCAAGCCGGGTCAGCCCTAAGTTTGGTACTTAAGAAAGCAGATATAGTTACAGGCTGGAATAGTTACAAGCTGGAAAGTTATAAGCTGGAATAGTTACAAACTGGGGCAGTTACAAGCTGGGATAGTTGCAAGCTTGATTAGTTACAAGCTGGGATAGTTACAAGCTGGAGCAGTTACAAGTTGGGATAGTTTCAAGATAGTGCAGTTACAAGCTGGGATAGTTACAAGCTGGAACAATTACAAGCTGGGATAGTTACTAGCTGGAATATTTAAGCTGGAACAGTTACAAGCCGGAACAGTTACAAGCTGGGAATCTACAAGATGGGTTAATTACAAACCGGACTAGTTACTTGATAAGATAGTTATAAGTTGGAATAATGATAAGCTGGGATAGTTACAAGCCGGGATAGCTGAGAACAACTCTTCCACATTTCTCATTACTGTTGCCTCAGCTGTTATTGTACCACAATATCTGGGTATGCTATTGTTGCTGCTTTTATCGTCACCACACCATCTCTATATGCTGCGGCCGCTGCTGTTCGTGCCTGTTCGACGGTAAGCCTCGCTTCTACCGCCAGCGGTGGTGCTAGCGCTGTCTTGCCGACACCAGCCAGGCGGCAGCCACCCGCAGGAATCCACTGGAAGGAATCATTTAAAAACAAACATCTTACAGTGATGGTAATGGTGATAGAAGTGGTGGTGATTGTTGTGGTGTTGGTAGTGATGTAGGCCGTGGTTGTGGTGGTGGTGGTGGTGGTGGTGATGGTGGTAGTAGTGCATTTTTTTTACCAAAATTGGATACACCCGCAGAGTGCTGCAACACTGTGTGATAATTATACTCTTTGATCACTCGCATTGTATGTTTGTCTATCATTGTATATGTAATAGTTACACTGTGCAAACACCTACAACCTTCAGTGTGTTGTTATCCTATTCCAAATTATAGTTTCATTTTTGGAACAATAGCGTTGTACGGATATCCTATTTTGAATGGTAGTTACATTGTGGGAACACCACCAGTATGTGGCTAATCCATTTTGTATGCTAGTTACATTGTGGGATCATGAACAGTGTGTGGCTAATCTATTCTGGATGATAATTACATTGTGGGAACATCAGCAGTGTGTGTCTAATCTATTCTGTATGATAATTACATTGTGAGAGCATCAGCAGTGAGTGGCTAATCTATTCTGGATGATAATTACATTCTGAGGGCATCAACAGTGTGTGGCTAATCTATTCTGGATGATAATTACATTGTGGAAACATCAGCAGTGTGTAGCTAATCTATCCTGGATGATAATGACATTGTGAGAGCATCAGCAGTGAGTGGCTAATCTATTTTGTATAACAGTTACATTATGGGAACATCAGCAATATGTTGTTAAACTATTCTGAATGATAGTTACATTGTGAGAACACCAGCAGTGTGTGGCTAATCTATTATGAATGATAGTTATATTGTGAGAACATTAGCAGAATTTTGCTATCCTATTCTATAATAGTTATATTAATGAAAATGGCCGCAGTGTTTGTGGCTATCTTGTTATAAACTAGATTTACATTGTGGGAGCAAAAGCTAGCTATGTTTCTTTGTCATTCTAACACAAAGGATGAGTTTTATACATGAGGTAATGAAATCTGTCAGCTTGAGCTGAGAGACTTCAGTAGGGGTTCAGTAGCAACAGCAGCTTTAAAGGTTCCGTTCAGGCATGGCTAAGTTAACTGTTACTTGCAAGTTACCATATCAGGATGACCTGTTCCACACAGAAGGAAAACTATGAGAATACAACCAAGAAGACAGACAGTCACACACACAGACACACACAAGTCATGAAGATCGGAGAAAGGTAAAGAAGACCGCAGACAGAGTATAGGCTAGGAGTGAGTATAATGCCGAGTACGTAGCCAGAAGCATACATTAACCAGAGAACTCGTCGGCATATGGACGCCTGACAAACCTAAGAATAGCGTTCCGGTACCTCAGTAAGGAATCGTTCAAGACTTTATATACTGTGTAAGTCAGGCCCATACTGAAGTATGCAGCACCATTTTGGAACTCACACCTGGTCAAACACGTCAGAGCTAAGGGGAATGTCCTACGAAGAAAGGTTAAGGGAAATCGGTCTGACGACACTGGAGGACAGGAGAGCCAGGGGAGACATGATAACGACATACAAAATACTGCGTGGAATAGACAAGGTGGACAGAGACAGGATGTTCCAGAGATGAGACACAGAAACAAGGGGTCACAATTGGAAACTGAAGACTCAGATGACTGAAAGGGATGTTAGGAAGTATTTCTTCAGTCACAGCGTTGTTACGAAGTGGAATAGTCTGGCAAGCGATGTAGTGGAGGCGGGAACCATACATAGTTTTAAGACGAGGTATGATAAAGCTCATGGAGCAGGGAGAGGGAGGACCCAGTAGTGGTCAGTGAGGAGGCGGGGCCAGGAGCTGAATCTCGACCCCTGCAACCACAATTAGGTGAGTACAATTAGGTGAGTACACACACACACATGTATATGTGTGTGTGTACTCATAAACACGCTAGATAACAGGGATATCTTGCTACTCCTATTTACACTTTGGTGACACTTCACAGACACGCACATGCATATATATATATATACATACATCTAGGTTTTTCTCCTTTTTCTAAATAGCTCTTGTTCTTCTTTATTTCTTCTATTGTCCATGGGGAAGTGGAAAAGAATCTTTCCTCCGTAAGCCATGCGTGTCGTATGAGGCGACTAAAATGCCGGGAGCAATGGGCTAGTAACCCCTTCTCCTGTAGACATTTACTAAAAAAGAGAAGAAGAAAAACTTTATAAAACTGGGATGCTTGAATGTGCGTGGATGTAGTGCGGATGACAAGAAACAGTTGATTACTGATGTTATGAATGAAAAGAAGTTGGATGTCCTGGCCCTAAGCGGAACAAAGCTGAAGGGGGTAGGGGAGTTTCGGTGGGGGGAAATAAATGGGATTAAATCTGGAGTATCTGAGAGAGTTAGAGCAAAGGAAGGGGTAGCAGTAATATTGCAGGATCAGTTATGGAAGGAGAAAAGAGAATATGAATGTGTAAATTCAAGAATTATGTGGATTAAAGTAAAGGTTGGATGCGAAAAGTGGGTCATAATAAGCGTGTATGCACCTGGAGAAGAGAGGAATGTAGAGGAGAGAGAGAGATTTTGGGAGATGTTAAGTGAATGTATAGGAGCCTTTGAACCAAGTGAGAGAGTAATTGTGGTAGGGGACCTGAATGCTAAAGTAGGAGAAACTTTTAGAGAGGGTGTGGTAGGTAAGTTTGGGGTGCCAGGTGTAAATGAAAATGGGAGCCCTTTGATTGAACTTTGTATAGAAAGGGGTTTAGTTATAGGTAATACATATTTTAAGAAAAAGAGGATAAATAAGTATACAAGATATGATGTAGGGCAAAATGACAGTAGTTTGTTGGATTATGTATTGGTAGATAAAAGACTGTTGAGTAGACTTCAGGATGTACATGTTTATAGAGGGGCCACAGATATATTAGATCACTTTCTAGTTGTAGCTACACTGAGAGTAAGAGGTAGATGGGATACAAGGAGAATAGAAGCATCAGGGAAGAGAGAGGTGAAGGTTTATAAACTAAAAGAGGAGGCAGTTAGGGTAAGATATAAACAGCTATTGGAGGATAGATGGGCTAATGAAAGCATAGGCAATGGGGTCGAAGAGGTATGGGGTAGGTTTAAAAATGTAGTGTTAGAGTGTTCATCAGAAGTTTGTGGTTACAGGAAAGTGGGTGCGGGAGGGAAGAGGAGCGATTGGTGGAATGATGATGTAAAGAGAGTAGTAAGGGAGAAAAAGTTAGCATATGAGAAGTTTTTACAAAGTAGAAGTGATGCAAGGAGGGAAGAGTATATGGAGAAAAAGAGAGAGGTTAAGAGAGTGGTGAAGCAATGTAAAAAGAGAGCAAATGAGAGAGTGGGTGAGATGTTATCAACAAATTTTGTTGAAAATAAGAAAAAGTTTTGGAGTGAGATAAACAAGTTAAGAAAGCCTAGAGAACAAATGGATTTGTCAGTTAAAAATAGGAGAGGAGAGTTATTAAATGGAGAGTTAGAGGTATTGGGAAGATGGAGGGAATATTTTGAGGAATTGTTAAATGTTGATGAAGATAGGGAAGGTGTGATTTCGTGTATAGGGAAAGGAGGAATAACATCTTGTAGGAGTGAGGAAGAGCCAGTTGTGAGTGTGGGGGAAGTTCGTGAGGCAGTAGGTAAAATGAAAGGGGGTAAGGCAGCCGGGATTGATGGGATAAAGATAGAAATGTTAAAAGCAGGTGGGGATAAAGTTTTGGAGTGGTTGGTGCAATTATTTAATAAATGTATGGAAGAGGGTAAGGTACCTAGGGATTGGCAGAGAGCATGCATAGTTCCTTTGTATTAAGGCAAAGGGGACAAAAGAGAGTGCAAAAATTATAGGGGGATAAGTCTGTTGAGTATACCTGGTAAAGTGTATGGTAGAGTTATTATTGAAAGAATTAAGAGTAAGACGGAGAATAGGATAGCAGATGAACAAGGAGGCTTTAGGAAAGGTAGGGGGTGTGTGGACCAGGTGTTTACAGTGAAACATATAAGTGAACAGTATTTAGATAAGGCTAAAGAGGTCTTTGTGGCATTTATGGTTTTGGAAAAGGCGTATGACAGGGTGGATAGGGGGGCAATGTGGCAGATGTTGCAGGTGTATGGTGTGGGAGGTAGATTACTGAAAGCAGTGAAGAGTTTATACGAGGATAGTGAGGCTCAAGTTCGAGTATGTAGGAGAGAGGGAAATTATTTCCCAGTAAAAGTAGGCCTTAGACAAGGATGTGTGATATCACCGTGGTTGTTTAATATATTTATAGATGGGGTTGTAAGAGAAGTAAATGCGAGGGTCTTGGCAAGAGGCGTGGAGTTAAAAGATAAAGAATCACACATAAAGTGGAAGTTGTCACAGTTGCTCTTTGCTGATGACACTGTGCTCGTGGGAGATTCTGAAGAGAAGCTGCAGAGATTGGTGGATGAATTTGGTAGGGTGTGCAAAAGAAGAAAATTAAAAGTGAATACAGGAAAGAGTAAGGTAATGAGGATAACAAAAAGATTAGGTGATGAAAGATTGGATATCAGATTGGAGGGAGAGAGTATGGAGGAGGTGAATGTATTCAGATATTTAGGAGTGGACGTGTCAGCGGATGGGTCTATGAAAGATGAGGTGAATCATAGAATTGATGAGGGGAAAAGGGTGAGTGGTGCACTTAGGAGTCTGTGGAGACAAAGAACTTTGTCCTTGGAGGCAAAGAGGGGAATGTATGAGAGTATAGTTTATCAACGCTCTTATATGGGTGTGAAGCATGGGTCATGAATGTTGCAGCGAGGAGAAGGCTGGAGGCAGTGGAGATGTCATGTCTGAGGGCAATGTGTGGTGTGAATATAATGCAGAGAATTCGTAGTTTGGAAGTTAGGAGGAGGTGCGGGATTACCAAAACTGTTGTCCAGAGGGTTGAGGAAGGGTTGTTGAGGTGGTTCGGACATGTAGAGAGAATGGAGCGAAACAGAGTGATTTCAAGAGTGTATCAGTCTGTAGTGGAAGGAAGGCGGGGTAGGGGTCGGCCTAGGAAAGGTTGGAGGGAGGGGGTAAAGGAGGTTTTGTGTG